>NC_061069.1:6751508-7086190 GCF_021917145.1 Hypomesus transpacificus
TCTTTACAGCTCTCACAATGTTTCTGTCATCAACTGCTGATGTTTTCCTTGGTCTACCTGTTCAACGTCTGTTACTTAGTACACCAGTAGTTTTCTTCTTCTTCAGGACATTCCAAATGGTTGTACTGGCTATGGCCAATGTTTCTGCAATGGCTCTGATTGATTTTCCATCTTCTCTAAGACTCACAATTGCTTGTTTTTCACCCAAAGACAGCGCTCTGGTTTTCATGTTGTTTTCACCTCTGAATACAGTCTGCATAGACAAAACCTATCTTACCCAATCTGAACCTGAGTGTAGACATTCAGTGGTATTTATTGATTGAATAATGTATGTAATAGGACACACCTGGGCAACAAAACACACCTGTCAGTCACATGTTCCAATACTTTTGCTCACGTGACAAATGGGTGGGTTCGAACAAAAAGGTGATATTTTCTAATTTGTGCATCAGATCCTGATGTAAATACCTGGAAATAAAAGCTGAAACGTTGATCTCTGGTTTCACATTCATCGTTTGATGTCAAGCCCAAATGTTTTCAGTCTACAGCAAAAATAAAGGAATTGGCCTCACTGTTCCAATACTTTTGGAGGGCACTGTACATGTATGAATAATCTTGTATCCTTGCCAGGTATGAAACATCCACAGGCACCTCACCTTCTCAATAAGCTCAATGCAGGCAGCCAAGTCCATGCCAAAGTCAATGAACTCCCAGATGATGCCCTCTTTCTTGTACTACTCTTGCTCCAGGACGAACATGGTGTGGTTGAAGAACTGTTGCAGTTTCTCATTGGTGAAGTTGATGCACATGCTGTTATACTGTAGATCTGCAAAGTTTGGCAGAACTTTATTGAGCAATCCTACCATGCCATATGTATTTTTTACTTTATCTGCACAATTGTTGTTCCTTGAAATCAAATCTTCAGTAGATACTATCTGTATAGTTTAATGACACATGAAAGAAACCACTTTTGAATGTATTTCTAATAATTGCTCAAATGTTGCCATAATGACAAGTCTCAAACTCACGTTCAAGATCTCAAAACCAGCAATGTCAAGCACACCAATGTAGAAGTTCCCTTGCTGCTTGGTGTCCAACATCTGATTGATGCAGATGACCATTCACAAGAACATCCTCACATAGACTGACTCACAGAATTGTTCCCCTGTGTCACATTATGTAATACAATATGTTAGTTCCACTTTACTGTCCACTTTTTTTACCATTATGCAATATTTACATTTCATAGATATAGAAATACCATCCCACTGCACTTGCAACAGCATATCAATTATTTAAATGTAGACATTATGCCAGTTTGTGTCATACAACTTTCATGAAATGACAAAAGCGAAAACAATTATTAAGTTAGTTATAATCATTCTTTTAAGCTCTGCAGTGACTCACCAACAAGCTTAGGTTTGTGGTTGTCATTATCTCGTAGAAGATGTGGTAGCCTCTCTCATCAGGCAGTTGGAAGCTCGTTCTGGACTTCTCCAACAGGTCTGAGAAAGAGAGATGAGAAGAAGAAAGATATTTTAAACAAAAGTAAATGGATATCATCAGTTGATATGGGGCTTAATTTTTAAGGAATACAGGCCAACTCACAGGTTTCAATATCAGCACTAGCCAGTAGTGTGAAAGTGAATTCGGATGAATTTACCTTAAAGAAAGCATGTCATTTCAAGGGTGTCAAGAATGAATGTCACTGGAGAGTGTACTCCTCCAATGTGCAATCCAATGTAAATTATCATGTTACCACAGCATGATTGTTTGTAATAATAATAATGATACATAAAAAGATGTGGAGGAAAATGCATAAAATGGCAATCTTTGTCAAACTTACAAAACAAGAGGAGTTGTCATTCCTCACTGTCTTGGCATTACCGTAGACCAGCACCAAACTTCCAAACTTCTCATTCTCATTCAGTTACTCAGTTAGTCTTCACTAACCCTCTTCTGATTCTTGAAAACAACATTTTCTCGACATTGAGCCTCCCGTTTTATTTATCTTGTCAGAGCTGAGTAAAGAGTAAACATGCTTCACAGACTTTTTATTCCTAATACAAAAATTGGACACATCGTTCTTTGCATTAACTTCATATAGTATTTAATGTAAGGACTAACCTGCATTTTACCAGGAGTTCGTTTTTTCTTCTCACCCCAAGAAACAGTTATGGTAGTACTGGATGACAGCGAGGTGAAGTTAGTTTCATATTCGACATTCGACATTCGTCTCACATTCGGAAGACGCTACTTTGCAGCGCCGAGTTAAGGACCGGGTGAAAATTAGCCATACAATTTTGAAAAATGATGACATTTATAATATTTGTATGACTATAAAACCTCAAACAAACAGCTGAGCATTCCAACAATGTCTGGCCTACTTCCAAACCCTTTACTTTTTCAATAAAACATTTTAAAAAATGATAGAAAATCGCTAATCTCTGAAAATAGCATGACATCCTTGCTAATATCAATATATTTTCCAAACTTGGGTCAAAAAATCTCAAATACACACCAGATTATTCTAATAGTGTCTGGCCTACTTCCACACCCTTTACTTTTTCAATGATGTTTTTAAAAAAATGATAGAAAATCGCTAATCTCTGAAAATAGCATGAAATCCTTGCTAATCTCAATATCTTTTCCAAACTTGGGTCAAAAAATCTCAAATACACACCAGATTATTCTAATAGTGTCTGGCCTACTTCCACACCCTTTACTTTTTCAATAAAACATTTTAAAAAATGATAGAAAATCGCTAATCTCTGAAAATAGCATGAAATCATTGATAATCTCAATAACTTTTTCAAACTTGGGTCAAAAAATCTCGAATATACACCAGATTATTCTAATAGTGTCTGGCCTACTTCCACACCCTTTACTTTTTCAATAATGTTTTTAAAAAAATGATAGAAAATCGCTAATCTCTGAAAATAGCATGAAATCCTTGCTAATCTCAATATCTTTTCCAAACTTGGGTCAAAAAATCTCAAATACACACCAGATTATTCTAATAGTGTCTGGCCTACTTCCACACCCTTTACGTTTTCAATAAAACATTTTAAAAAATGATAGAAAATCTCTAATCTCTGAAAATAGCATGAAATCATTGATAATCTCAATAACTTTTTCAAATTTGGGTCAAAAAATCTCGAATATACACCAGATTATTCTAATAGTGTCTGGCCTACTTCCACACCCTTTACTTTTTCAATAAAACATTTTAAAAAATGATAGAAAATCGCTAATCTCTGAAAATAGCATGCCATCCTTGCTAATATCAATATATTTTCCAAACTTGGGTCAAAAAATCTCAAAGACACACCATATTATTCTAATAGTGTCTGGCCTACTTCCACACCCTTTACTTTTTCAATGATGTTTTTAAAAAAATGATAGAAAATCGCTAATCTCTGAAAATAGCATGAAATCCTTGCTAATCTCAATATCTTTTCCAAACTTGGGTCAAAAAATCTCAAATACACACCAGATTATTCTAATAGTGTCTGGCCTACTTCCACACCCTTTACTTTTTCAATAAAACATTTTAAAAAATGATAGAAAATCGCTAATCTCTGAAAATAGCATGAAATCATTGATAATCTCAATAACTTTTTCAAACTTGGGTCAAAAAATCTCGAATATACACCAGATTATTCTAATAGTGTCTGGCCTACTTCCACACCCTTTACTTTTTCAATAATGTTTTAAAAAAAATGATAGAAAATCGCTAATCTCTGAAAATAGCATGAAATCCTTGCTAATCTCAATATCTTTTCCAAACTTGGGTCAAAAAATTTCAAATACACACCAGATTATTCTAATAGTGTCTGGCCTACTTCCAAACCCTTTACTTTTTCAATAAAACATTTTAAAAAATGATAGAAAATCTCTAATCTCTGAAAATAGCATGAAATCATTGATAATCTCAATAACTTTTTCAAATTTGGGTCAAAAAATCTCGAATATACACCAGATTATTCTAATAGTGTCTGGCCTACTTCCACATCCTTTACGTTTTCAATAAAACATTTAAAAAAATGATAGAAAATCGCTAATCTCTGAAAATAGCATGAAATCATTGATAATCTCAATAACTTTTTCAGAATTGGGTCAAAAAATCTCGAATATACACCATATTATTCTAATAGTGTCTGGCCCACTTCAACACACCCTTTAATTTTTCAATAATGTTTTTAAAAAAATGATAGAAAATCGCTAATCTCTGAAAATAGCATGAAATCCTTGCTAATCTCAATATCTTTTCCAAACTTGGGTCAAAAAATCTCAAATACACACCAGATTATTCTAATAGTGTCTGGCCTACTTCCACACCCTTTACTTTTTCAATAAAACATTTTAAAAAATGATAGAAAATCGCTAATCTCTGAAAATAGCATGAAATCATTGATAATCTCAATAACTTTTTCAAACTTGGGTCAAAAAATCTCGAATATACACCAGATTATTCTAATAGTGTCTGGCCTACTTCCACACCCTTTACTTTTTCAATAATGTTTTTAAAAAAATGATAGAAAATCGCTAATCTCTGAAAATAGCATGAAATCCTTGCTAATCTCAATATCTTTTCCAAACTTGGGTCAAAAAATCTCAAATACACACCAGATTATTCTAATAGTGTCTGGCCTACTTCCACACCCTTTACTTTTTCAATAATGTTTTTAAAAAAATGATAGAAAATCGCTAATCTCTGAAAATAGCATGAAATCCTTGCTAATCTCAATATCTTTTCCAAACTTGGGTCAAAAAATCTTAAATACACACCAGATTATTCTAATAGTGTCTGGCCTACTTCCACACCCTTTACTTTTTCAATAAAACATTTAAAAAAATGATAGAAAATCGCTAATCTCTGAAAATAGCATGAAATCCTTGCAAATCTCAATACATTTTCCAGACTTGTTGAGAAAAATCTCAAATACACACCAGATTATTCTAATAGTGTCTGGAATACTTCCACACCCTTTACTTTTTCAATAATCTGTTTTAAAAATGATAGAAAATCGCTAAACTCTGAAAATAGCATGAAATCCCTCTGAAATGTTATAGAAGACGAGTAATCATGTCATACAGGAAGACAGGATCACAATCCACCACAACGGATCAATTGACAGTCTCAGCTGTCAAGTCTTAGGTTAAACACTTTATATATAAGGAATATTTTGAATCCAGTCGATACTGACCTGACTGAGAGAGAGAGAGAGAAAGAGAGAGAGAGAGAGAGAGAGAGAGAGAGAGAGAGAGAGACAGACAGACAGACAGACAGACAGAGAGCGCGAATTAGAGAGAGAGGTATGTGTAAGATTACTCTGATGTAACCCCTTGACACACCCCATCACTTTGAGTGTCTGCCTGTCAGAAAAATTGAAGATGTATCTTTTTTTATTCTGTATAAAATTATACTGTGTTCAGCATTCCTTGTGTGGAAAGAGAGGCCTACTCCCAAACCTGGAATAGATGGAGACGCAAACTCTGGTGACCATTTGCTTGACACCTATATGGTCAACTAGGGTTGATGACGCAAACACTCACACACACGCGAGCAAGGTCTATGCAAGGGAGCCAATGAAAGAAGAGTTATGAAGAAATTGGGATTTCCTATGTGCTTACATTATTCACTTATCAATAGAACTAGTCATTGGATACTAGTTAGTAAGTTCTCATGTAAACTTGCTATTAATAGCAAAATAGAGTAGATTGTGTCTATGTGTCAGGATTAATAGATGTTCGGGGTCAAGAGAAAGTACTGGCTAAACGTTCCTTGTCATAACTACAATTAGAGCTCCATATGAACTCTCTAGTCTGAGAGTTGTCATGGTGTTGGGAGCAGTGAATCTCTTTCTCTGAGACTGTCGTAACGTCAATACTGTCTGACTGTCACAATCTATGTTTACATTCTTGTGCCCTATAAAAGATGGTCCTCCGGCTTTCAGAGCTGAGAGAGACATGATTGAGACCTAAGCCTGGTGTTGTGTTGTCATTTATTGTCAGAGATCTGGTTCTTTGTTTGGCAAAACTCATTGCCACAACTTGTGCCACTGTGTTTAAATGCACGCTTAAGATAAAAAAAGAAACAGGGAATGAAAATAAGCAAAGGCTGTAATCATAATATATATGGGGTTCCATAAAAGTTATTGATTGAGATTAGTGAAGATTTCGTGCTATTTTCAGAGATTAGCGATTTTCTATCATTTTTTTAAAAACATCATTGAAAAAGTAAAGGGTGTGGAAGTAGGCCAGACACTATTAGAATAATATGGTGTGTCTTTGAGATTTTTTGACCCAAGTTTGGAAAAGATATTGAGATTAGCAAGGATGGCATGCTATTTTCAGAGATTAGCGATTTTCTATCATTTTTTAAAATGTTTTATTGAAAAAGTAAAGGGTGTGGAAGTAGGCCAGACACTATTAGAATAATCTGGTGTATATTCGAGATTTTTTGACCCAAATTTGAAAAAGTTATTGAGATTATCAATGATTTCATGCTATTTTCAGAGATTAGAGATTTTCTATCATTTTTTAAAATGTTTTATTGAAAAAGTAAAGGGTGTGGAAGTAGGCCAGACACTATTAGAATAATCTGGTGTGTATTTGAGATTTTTTGACCCAAGTTTGGAAAAGATATTGAGATTAGCAAGGATTTCATGCTATTTTCAGAGATTAGCGATTTTCTATCATTTTTTTAAAAACATTATTGAAAAAGTAAAGGGTGTGGAAGTAGGCCAGACACTATTAGAATAATCTGGTGTATATTCGAGATTTTTTGACCCAAGTTTGAAAAAGTTATTGAGATTATCAATGATTTCATGCTATTTTCAGAGATTAGCGATTTTCTATCATTTTTTTAAATGTTTTATTGAAAAGGTAAAGGGTGTGGAAGTAGGCCAGACACTATTAGAATAATCTGGTGTGTATTTGAGATTTTTTGACCCAAGTTTGGAAAAGATATTGAGATTAGCAAGGATTTCATGCTATTTTCAGAGATTAGCGATTTTCTATCATTTTTTTAATGTTTTATTGAAAAAGTAAAGGGTGTGGAAGTAGGCCAGACACTATTAGAATAATATGGTGTATATTCGAGATTTTTTGAAACAAGTTTGAAAAAGTTATTGAGATTATCAATGATTTCATGCTATTTTCAGAGATTAGCGATTTTCTATCATTTTTTAAAATGTTTTATTGAAAAAGTAAAGGGTTTGGAAGTAGGCCAGACATTGTTGGAATGCTCTGCTGTTTGTTTGAGGTTTTATAGTCATACAAATATTATAAATGTCATCATTTTTCAAAATTGTATGGGTAATTTTCACCCGGTCCCTAACTCGGTGCTGCAAAGTAGCGTCTTCCGAATGTGAGACGAATGTCGAATGTCGAATATGAAACTAACTTCACCTTGGTCTGGATGACATGCTTGGTGTTGACAGTCTTTCCAGCACCATATTTTCAACTACCTGTTTTGCGTGCGGGCCCGCCCGCGGGCCCGAAACACTGCCCCCTCCTCCCCCAGTTATTACGCATTAAAAATCATAAATAATTTTTTTAACTAGTACACATGTTATACATCATTGGAAAGCTATGATTCTTGTGCTTCCATTGAAATAAACCAATTCAAGCTCAACTTGCAACAGAAAGTACCGTCAACGTCTTTGTCCAGTGACCGTTCATTCAACAATGCCAGAAAAAAAGTTGTACTTACCTTCGATTACTTAGGAATGTCCAGGTATGCACACAACTCATCAAAACCTCATCTGCTTACATTCCCAAGGGTCCAAAGTATCAAACCATGTCGAGTAGTTGTCCAAACAAAGAATTATATCCACACATAGCCACGATCTTGTTGCTTCATTGTTACTTCGTAAAAAAAAAGAATTCTGTCTCTCAACGCACTTTAGCTCATAGCATGAGATCTGGGTCAAGTAGAAACACGGGGATAGTCTTAAAATGGCCGCTACACTCTGACTTGTTGATAGACACCTTGGTTTAGCCAATAGGAGCTTCCATGCCCCGGTGACAGTCCTCTAAAGCCAACTAGGTCTGTGCGTCCAGCCCGCCCCCCGCCCACCCCCCCCCCCCCCCCCCCCGCCCCCTCTACACGATTTTTTCTAACTGGCTTGGACTGACTCTGAAAAGAGCTAGTTATCCTTGTAGCTTAGCACTAGCTGTAAATGGCGATACCCCATATGCCAGGTTTTGTGGAGCCTTCAAAATAAAAGTCGATTGCGCAATATGTCAGTGTTCTTTGTGTGCCAATCCTGGGAATCAGATAAACCACTCCAATGTGTTCATGCTTCAGTTTTTGTGTTTCAGTAATACTAATGAGGGATTTAGCTGTTATATATGATAGTTCTAAGGACCACCTTTCATTAGAGATAACAATTATACCTTTTTATCCTAAGAATTTGACCTTGGTTAGAAGGGTCATTCTGGAGTCTCCAAAAGGCCCTTTTAGAAAACGCCTGGATGTACTCTTATAAAAACATGTGTCAAATATGAATATATTGTGGTATTATGTTTGACTTTTAATCTGAATTGGGTAAGGCTTCAACCTGTGGTCCAATTCTGTCTTCCAGCTAATACCTACCACCTCTAGGCCTCTTCAGGCCTCTGTTTTCAAAACAAAATCTAGGCGGAAATAGAAACTTTCACTTTCCTTGTGTTCAAGCTTCTATTACTCAACACCAGTAGGACTGACAGGGGTCCTGACAACAAGGAACATAACTTCAGAGTGTCAGCTTTCAAAAGAGTCCATTTACATGCATGTACTCCAAATGGTTCAAGAACAGCTTTCAATTTACTTTGGGCATGCTGTTTAGGCGTTTTTAGGCACATTTAACAGTCTCCAGAACAGGTTTTAAGAAGATGGTCAAAAAAATTTTTTAAATCTTCATAACTTTTACATTTTGAAAGTACCGACAAGTATTCTAACTAATGATCATGACCTCTAGTCATAAATATTCTACATTGAGAAATATCTCAGGTTGATCTCTTTTTATTACAAATTGTGTTAATATGTCTTTACATAAGAAAGCATACAAATATTAAATAAAAAATCTTAACTCACGTAATCAGGATGGACTGGTTCTCCCTATCTGCAAGTAAAAATAAAAGTAATGGTCATGACTAACTCCATAGGAAATTAAATTGTGCTGTCTACTGTATTGAAACAATATATCTTCACTTTCATCCATCCATCCCTAAATATATCCATGTATCCCTTAATCTATTATTCTTGAACTCTTTATCAATCCAATCCGATTATGTATCAACCATCAATCAAATGATCTGACTGTTCACCTGTGAATTAATCAGTTAAACAATGCATCCATCCTCCATCCATCAGTGAGCCTCCATACGCTTCTTCCCTCTGTAGGCGTTGACCAATTCCATATCATACACAGGGAGCCACTTGTAGGGGTTCACCGTGGCACAGAAGAGCCCAGAGTAGGTCTGTGTGAGCAGAAGGCAAATTAATACATAGATATTTGAGCTCAAGTACGGTATATTTTTTGAGACTGTCATTTGCTTCCTTGAGGTGGCTTTTGTGATTAACATGTAATAGTAAATGTAACTGCTCAAAGGTTCATGTTTTATAAAAGATTGTTTATTATTACTGACTTGCAGAATTCTGGTTTACAGAAAAACTTGGCCACATCCACTGAACCATATCTTTTTTATTTTGTGTGTTTTATTGTCTTACCTCTTCAGTGTCAAGGATTTTTACGTCACGCTTCCCGCCATCCCTCTTAGGTATAACTCCTTGACATCAGGCACATAGCAGGCATTTTTAGCATCAAAGGGTGCAGTCTTGGCCTCAAATCTCTCATTCTCAGGTAAATGGCGGCCTTGCCAAACTTGGCCATCTCTGCGTCCGTACTCACGGTGGCGGTTTACTGGGAAGATAATGCATCAAGCTAAGTAAATAAAATAGATAAACTGGTTGTGACAATTACAATACAAAATCATATTCTTTCAGTTGCTTCAAATGGTTAGCTCTAGATATATATTACCACTTATTTAAAATGTAAATTCCAAATACCAGCTTTAAAGTTAGATGAAACAATGCAATTATGCCTGAATAATTATTATGTGATTATAATAAAGTAATAAAAATAACAATAATACAGTATACATATACATATTTACAGGCTCAAAGCACATAAACTAGGATGATACCTAGATGATAATCAGACATGGTTGTACTTCACAAGTCACTGTATGTTGTTAATTGTAGACAATGTAAAAAACTGCCGTTTGAACAGTATGCACTAGTATGCAGCATCAAACCAGGCCTAACCTGGTGTTCCCTCCCCAGATGAAGTAGGTTTTTAGTTGACACTGGAAGATATTAGATAGTTTGAATGAGTTCATACATACCGATCATTCAAACCCAAAAAGAGACACACAACATTGTTATAGCAAACATATTTTTCTAAATCTTTATGTCATTGAAATAGAGCCCACATTGTGTAACTTACTGGATGATAGCATGATTTAAAGTGTTTAGTTTTTTTTATTTAATGTTATGTACTGTGTTAAATGTGTTGTTGTTAGAGTACTATGTGTGGGTTTCATTCTGAATCAATGAAATTCATTTGTAAATATCTAAGAATGTTTTGTTCTCACGGGATGTGAGGGAGCACATCTGACCACATCCAAGAGTAATAAATAATAATTAAAAGGATAAATAACTAAATAGTATTACATGGTATGCCATCCATTGTAAGTCAAATGATGTGTCCATAAAGTTAACATAAAATAAATACATCAATCTCAACACCCACATGTAATATGGGTATGGGAATATGTGAATGCAAAATAAAAGAGACTTGGGTCTCACCACAGAGGTTGAAGCTATCTGTCCATGGATGGGAAGCTATCTGTCCTGTGGGACTCCTTATATCTGGTGCAGAGTGCCAAGCTAGCAGAAGCTAATTGTGGATCACTCTCTTCAAAGAAGTTTGAAAGAGGCGAGCATTTAGGGTTTGACTTGACTCCCTTCCTCCCTTCCTTCTTCTCACTCTCTAATTACTGGGATAAAATTGCAGTACAGTACGTGTTCTACAACGCTCTAATGTTCTAACATGATATTTAATGTAGGTTATTATATAATCTTTTAATTTCAGAAATACGGTGGACATACAAGTTGGAAAAAAAACAAGGCACTTGCAAACACAATCAAAAATTCACATTTAATAAATTGAAGCTTAATGAGGCTTAGTGTGAAAATGGCAAGACAATGTTTGGTACCAACATAATATTTATATTTCTTTATGATACTACATTTGTGAAAAAGAATCAACAGTCGTCCATTGTGTAGCAAGTAAATGGTTGCAGTATATTCAGAGTGTCACTATGGAATGTAACCACCCAATGTTTACAGATGCTTAACCTTTTCCTTGGACAAAATACAAATTCTTCACATTCCTACAAATCTGTAGACAATGTTATGTGCTGCAGTCTAAAAGTATAATGTCGAATGTTAGTCTTTTCATTTCATTATGCCTTGAAGCATTTTTTCTTATTTTTTTGTATCATAATTTAAAACGCACGCCTAAGATTTTTGTACAGTACTGTACATTAACATATGAAATATTCAATCAGATCCACCCGCATGAAAGGATTCAAAATTGACAGCATCCTTTTTACCCCATAGTGTAAACCACTCAAAAAAAGAACTGATAAATAATGATGCATACTTTATGTGAACTGTATGCATCTTAAGACAATGCACTTATAATGTAAATATTTAGAGACACAGCTGTGGTATCTACTTATCTACTATTGTGCCAATGTTCAAAATGTGATAGATAACTTTTAAACTGTAAGTATTTAATTCACCAGTGTGACACAATTCTTGACACAACATACCTTTTTGGGTGACATGTACTGCTTGATTAAAGGCTTAGACTTGTTAACATTTACCCTGGCTTTAAAATCAGCCATTACTTGGAGACAACATATCCAAGATGCCATGTTTCGGATATCCACTGGTTGCCATCAGGGTTCCAGCAGTCTATTTCACAAGCCAGCATACTAAATCTGGATGAGCTTTTAAAATACCACTTGGCCAACCATTTCTTCAGCTCAGCTGGCTTGCTTATATCTGGTATCATATTATAATGGGAAAAATGTATGGGAACAGGTAACATACTTAAACTATTTTATTAATGAACAGGTTTTTTCCAGACAATTGTTTGTCTAGTATTATAAACTTGGATTGTAAAGGGATAGCTTGCTGATAAACAGAAGTCAGGAAAGTCTCTGATATAATTCCTCATTCAATATATAACTATACAGTTTAATGTACTACAATGATTTATAGTTCTTGAGCTTATTTAACGCTACCTGTCACAATCCAATTTAAATTATTACTGGAAGTTTGCCTGATACATCAACATGTAATTTGATAACTATAAAAAGTCCCCAAATCTAATTTTGGATGTGTTCTAGGTATGGGCATAGTGCCACTGAACAGCTTACTTGGTTACACTTTGATAGCCCATTTGAAAGGTCAACACAGCTCCTGCTCAGGCTATCAGTGTCAGACTTGTGGTGCAAACAGTGGATATATTTCAGGGTGGGGATACTTCTATGGTCACATTCTATGCGTATGCACTATTGGATGTCTCCATGCTGCAAAACAGTCTACTGAATCTCATTCAGCATTTTCATTTGAGCTGTATCAATGTCTATGATCACACCTTGTATACTCTGATGTTGTAGAAGCTGGTCCATCATAGTTATCATAGGTGCTGTTCAGCACAACATTAATCATCTATTTTAAAGTCAAGATTGTAAGCATAGCTTAATTTTTGCACAGTATCTGAAGTTCATTCAATGCAATCAGTTACTGCCTTTGTCCTTTGCCAAGCCCTTTTCCAGTCACAGTTGATTCTATTATTGGTTGTCCTCAAAATTAACCCAGAACAGTCAGCGCACACACATGTTGAGCCAGATTTACAGTCTATCAGGGGAGCACATACTGCTGGCTGACTTGCAGAAGCAAACATAATCATTGATAGGTTTGTTGAGGTTGCTGTGTTTTTGTTTTCCCTTCTTTCTCCAGGCAACACCACGTCATTCATGGTACTGAGTTGGATTTGAACCAAGTGGCCGCTTTTCCAAACACAGATTAAAATACTGCTGTATGTGCATGATTTGCCTGGGTGGAGCTCTTGAGTAGCCAATCTCATACACTGCAGAGAGGACCTGGCGTGACCAGAAAGGACTGTATTGACAGCTACTTTGTTGAGTCCAGATCCTCCTTTCAGTGCATGGAATTTGCAAAGGACATTAACTTTGATAAAACCAATATGAGTTACATTTTTTTCACTTTTTTATTTTGCTCACTTTTGAAGTTGTGTCACAGATCGGCGGTAAAACTAATTTGTCCTGTCTCAATACCAAACTACTCTACAGTTGGGTGTTTTTTGTTGAAGGTAAGCCGCCGTTAAAGGCTGGTTTTATCTTGCTCTTGTAATAGAATTCACTTCACTCAACTGATGAGAATAGTTGATAAGAATGGTAGCCCGTAAAGTATCAGGACTTATTTATAATTGGTTTAGATAGGCCACTTGGAAATGTACAGTGGAGCATAATAAAAGTCTAAGGTATCTGTGCCTGTACTGTAGGCTACAGAAGCGCATTGCATTTGCAAAACACAATATTTTGCCATATTATCTCATAATTCAGAGAAAATATCTCATAATTACAAGAACACAAAACAGGGTGTTCAATGCACCAGCACTTCATAACGTAAAGGCAAATTACCAGTTATTTGTAAACAATGTAATGTGCAAAATCACGCAAAAACTTTGAAGATCTTATTATAATATTATAAAGGGAAAATACCCCAGAGAGGTGTATATGAACAGTACAGTGTGGAAATAAAGTATCAGTTTATTTGATAAAGGTTTTTATTTGATGAATCTAATCATGATAAAGCGAATTGAAAGTGTGTGTGTGTATGGGGGGGTGCAGGTCTGAAAATGTGTTATACCCACTTCTTCAGGCACCACTACACCACTGTTAACAATCATCACTTACAAACGCAGTCATAATTATAAAGCAAAGTACAAGTGAATGAAAGACTCAGACCCGGAGGCCCATTCAAGGGTCGAACTACTAATTTCTTCTTCCTATTCTAAGCCTATATACAGCTTTGACATGGAAAATTAATTACTGAAAGACTCAGACCTGAAGACCCAGTCAAGGGTGAACTTGCTGTCTCCAATACTGACCCTATACAGCTGGCACATGGCAAATGAACAGAAGAGTCAGACTCAAAGATAGTCATTTCTGTTTCCTACACTGAGGGCCTCATTTACTAACAAAGGCGCAGCTTACGCTGCGTATGTTTTTGCGAGTTTTGTAATAGCGCCCGCTATGCTTCCTCATTTTGCCTGGTATTTATCAAACCTGACATCCATCAGGCAATCAGGGCATACTCCTCCCTCAATCGTAATGTGCACGCCTCTAAAAGAACAGGGCTCGCATATTTCTAACATGGATCTTAAAGAAAGCGCAAGCTTAAATGTAGTGACGGATCTAAGGGGTGGCAAGGGGTGGCAGCTGCCACCCCAATAAAAAATACTTTTTTTTTTTTTTTTTTTTTCATGCATTTAGCAGCCGCTTTTATCCAAAGCGACTTCCAAGAGAGAGCTTTACAAAAGTGCATAGGTCTCTGATCATAACAACGAGATAGCCCCAAACATTGCGGTTAGCCAAAACATGAAGCATACATTGTGAAAAAACAGTCCAAAAGCGAAGAACCATAAGAGCATGTAGTGAAACAAGTTACAATTAAACAACATGAACCTCAATCTTCCCATGGAAAAATATTATTTGCACATTACAGAACATTTCAATAAATAATATTAATGTTACTGTTTAATTTAAACTACAAATATCTAGCCTAATCATTTACCATAGGGAGTACTGTACCCCCCTACTTTGGGTTTGATTCGCCTCCAGGAGGCCACCCAACAACTTCCTTCTGCCACCCCATTGCCACCCCGAATGAAAATCTCTAGATCCGCCCCTGGCATGAAGTAACAGCAAACCTGAACATTTTACAGGTAAGAACATTTGGAAACAGGCGCAAACGGCTTGATAAATGAGGCCTTGAGTATCTACAGCTGTCACGCTGAAAATGAAGGACCCTAACCCTAACCCTAACCCTATTGGAAGGAAATAACCCTTTTGAAAAACACAGTGGTTTAATGTGAAAGGCTCATGATGCAAAACCATTTAAGTTGTATGGTGCATCAGTGGCTTAACTACCTATTACTGACCACATTTCTAAAAACGTGTCCATGTATATCCCATACTACAATATCCCATTCAATTTTGTGTTGAGAAAATCTACGTGTTTGAGTACACTCTAGCCAGGGGAATAATCGGTTGCTCCGTGCCTCCGTGATAAATTCACAAAGTCAAATAGTATTGCAGGCCCATATTTTATTTTACGTGTCTTTATTTAAAGGACAGTCTTGAAACTTTGCCATGACAATCATATTTTATGAAGCATAGCATTGTTTTGGAACAGGTTTGTGTTGTCTATTCAGCTTCTTTAGCCTGATTGGAAAAAGAAAAAGAAGGAATTGTTATTGATAGGATTCCTTCCACGAGGAACATAGAGTAAGGTGGGCCTATTTTGACTTAAATTACTTTTGACAAAAACTGAAATTAAAAACTGTCCTGGTTGATGTGGAGTGGTGTATTATATTCCAGTTGGAGTAGTATGATATCAGGCATAGTTCAGATTGTATTGTAATGGTATGTATTGTTATCATAATCTTAGTGAAACACGATTTTTACCTTTCCAGCCTCTCGACTCTTGGTTCTGAGCTTGTTGACCTGAGACTCAGCAATGTCAGCACGCTCCTCAGCCTCCTCCAGCTCATGCTGAACCTTCCTGAACTTGGACATGTGGGAGTTGGCCTGCTCCTCCTGGGAGGATTTTGGGGGAAAACAAGTGAGGCACAATTTCAACTAATTCATAATAACAATTGGGCCATGTGTGATATAATTAGATAGGGCATTAAAACATTATTTACAAAGCCACATAAATAATACAAGGGGAATATAATTGTGTGTGCCCTTTGTGTTATTAGACATGTAATAAATGTTCTGTATATCTGATGTAGCAGATACACTGCCCCAATAAGCTACTTATGCCAACGTAAACTGAAATGCTTGTTAGTGTATGACTCACCGCCTCCTCAGCCTGTCTCTTGTAAGCCTTCACTTTAAGCTGCAGCTTATCCACCAGGTCCTGAAGTCTGGTTACATTCTTAATATCCTCCTCAGTCTGGAGCAAAAATTATATTATATTGGACATGTAGTGTACAGTTTAACACATGTATGTCTGTTAAGGAATAATGTTTTGGAATGTAGAGTAAGTTGTTACCTGGTATGTCAGCTCCTTGACTCTGCGCTCATACTTGCGGACTCCCTTGATTGCGTCCATGCTTCTTTTCTGTTCACCATCAACTTCAGATTCCAACTCACGCACCTGCATGAAGGCATGAGCTCATGGTGAATCCAAATGCCAACACGGCCAAGCTGGAAGACTGCCATGGTCAAATATTATGACAACCAGAGAGAGACATCATTATATCGACTACATATTTTAAATGTGTTTTGTTGAAGGTAGCCATGGTAATTGTACACTCACTCTAGACTCCAGTTTCTGGAGCTGCTTCTTGCCACCCTTCATGGCTAGGTTCTCTGCCTCATCCAGACGGTGCTGCAGGTCCTTGACTGTCACTTCAAGATTCTTCTTCATCCTCTCAAGGTGAGAGCTGGTGTCCTGCTCCTTCTTCAGCTCTTCTGCCATCATGGCTGCCTGCAATCAAAGACAAATATTTTGTGAGGTAGACCTGGTAAATTCATCATAGCTGTGTGCAATGTGGACTGATGTTGAGAATGTACAGGTTAGCATACAGTGCAATGTGGATAAAAGGTAATAGCAAATACTTGGAGTTCAAAAGAAGCCAGAAGTACATAGAATTCCCAGGTTTATTAACAAAATAGCTTTAAAGTTCAAGGGAGGTGCCCAACCATAAACTGCCAATTTTCAACAGTGCTTGGTTGAAAATTGGTGGGGTTTGGAGGTAGGTAAGCTCTGGTATGTTTATATTCAGGAGCTAGAAGAATGGGACCACTGGATGCTGGGTACAGTATGTTACCATAGAGGTTTGATTATGTGGTGGAAAGACATTGCACATTGCTTTGTTATTGGGAGTGTGGCAGTGTATAGGAAAACGGTATACCGTACAAGTAAGACAAAATTATCCAGACTCACATCAGTGATGGCTTTCTTGGCCTTCTCCTCAGCATTTCTGGCCTCCTGGACAATGTCGTCCACCTCTCCCTGCACCTGAACCAGGTCAGCCTCAATCTTCTTCTTGGTGTTTAACAGGCTGGTGTTCTGGAAGGGAGTACACATTGATTTAGCAAAAACTAAGCTTTTACTGTGAGTGTTATAAATCACACAAAAAATATAACACTTTGTGTCTATATGTGTGGAACTCGTCCATACTTGAGAATGCAGCAGTCCCAGTCTCTCGTTGGCGTCCACCAGCTCCTGCTCAGCCACTTTGCGGCCTCTCTCTGTCTGCTCCAAACCCACTCTCAGCTCCTCAATCTCAGCCAACATCAGACCGTTTCTACGTTCCACCATGGTAGCTTGCTCTTTCATGTCCTCTGTGGCACGGACAGCATCATCCAGATGCAACTGGGCATCCTAGAAACACCACAAGGTGCCAAGAAGTCATAAATGATGTTGGTACATCTTTGGATAGATTAAACTAGCGTTTATGGATTTTGTAGTGTGATGTTGTGTTGTAACAGTCTCTTGGAATACTGAGTATTACAACAGTAAGTTTGTTCAAATGGGTGTTATCAGGTTTGCTTTCAATTTATTAGGTGTTTTCATTTTTGTTAAAACATTGATTTAGATATATTAATAATTTATAGATTTATATTGACAATTACTTAGTCCCATTATTAATGATGATATAGTTGTGTGTGTATTAATAAAACATTTTTTTTTAACCAGATAAAGGCAAATCTTGAAAATTCTCTTAGTTTTATTTTAGGATAAACTTAGTCTACGGCTGTGAACAAGGAACAGAAAAGGCCCTGTAATGTTTTGTAATGTTTTACAATTGTTGGCTACGCAAACAACTCTATAATACGATGCAACCCTATATTGATTACAAGGATTGGAAGCACTGGACAACATTTCAATGATCGCAGCAAAATTTTATGACTTTATGTGAGGTAGTGACCAGAACATATCATGTTGTGTACTTCTGTGTACTTCTCTGTAATATGATATTGCCAACAATCACAGTACCTTGAGCTGCGCCTGAACATTCCTCAGCTGCTTCTGGGACTCAGCAGCCTGGCGGTTAGCATGGCTCAGCTGGATCTCCATCTCATTCAGGTCTCCCTCCATCTTCTTCTTTATTCTCAGAGCATCATTCCTGCTGCGGATCTCAGAGTCCAGGGTGCTCTGCATGGAGTCCAGCACTCTCTGGCTGTTCCTCTTGATCTGCTCCATCTCCTCATCCTTCTCTGCCAGCTTTCTGTCCACCTCACCCTTAATCTGGTTCAGCTCCAGCTGCACACGCAGAATCTTGGATTCCTCATGCTCCAGTGTTCCCTGGATAAATAAACATTGAGACACTTTTGTAATTCACTTATGTGATCATCTCAACAGTATTGGGGAATTCGACAGCATACTCATATTTCTCATAAAAGGTAGTTATTGCACCTCAGCCTCCTCCAGAGCCGTCTGGATCTCAGACTTCTCTGTCTCCACTGTTTTCTTGGCCTTCTCCAGCTCATGGATGCTCTTGCCAGTCTCTCCGATCTGCTCGGTCAGGTCAGAGATCTCCTCTATAATTAGAAAAATAAACATTCCGAATTACCATTACATGGGGTTGTACACTATTTAAGTAGATTGTACAAAGCACCACACACTATATTTATCTCACGTTGCAAGTTCTTGTTCTCTCTCTTCAGAGTCTCCAGCTGATCAAGGGCCTCTTCATAGGAGTTCTTCATCTTAAAGAGCTCTGTGCTGAGAGAACGAGCCTCCTTCTGAGTTCCCTCCAGCTCAGCCTGGCCCTCCTCAAACTTCTGCTTCCACTCTGCAAGAACCTAGGTGGAAGCACACACACAAAAGTAGCCCTTAACAATGAATGTCAACATGTAAACAATGTTTTAGGCTCATGGCACGAAAGGGCATGAGCATGACAATAGTTCTTAAGTCCCAATTGCAGATTTAGGTCCATCTTTGGATTCAACTTAATGCCTTATTAAAACCTTGCTGTGGAACATTTTATACCCTGTCAAAGTTCCTCTGCTTCTTATCCAGGTTGGCCGCCAGGGCATTGGCTCTCTCAACATCAATCATGAGGTCCTCCACCTCTCCCTGCAGCCTCTGCTTGGTCTTCTCCAGAGAGGCACACTTGGAGTTGGTGGCCTCGATGGTCTCCTCAGCATCCTGGAGACGCTGAGCTAACTTCTTCCTGTTTGGGTACAAAAGAGGCAATTACTTTTCTCTCTTTTTTTACATTGGGATCTTTGGAGACCCACGAGTTACAGTTAAGCTACCAACAAATCAACAAATGTCTGCTTCAGGGAAGACCTCAATGGTCAATAGACTTACTTGGCCTCTTCAAGCTCCTCTGTCCTCTGGATGGCATCAGTTTCATACTTGGTCCTCCATTGAGCCACCTCAGAGTTAGCCTTGGACATGCCACGTTGCAGCTCTGCCTTGGCCTCCTGCTCCTCCTCAAACTGCTCCCTCAGCAGGTCACAGTCGTGACGGGCAGATTGGACACCATGGGCCAGGGCATTTTTAGCCTGAGAAGAAATTGGGGAGTAAATATTGTTCTTTTTATTCCAGCAATAGGAATTTGAAAGGTGGATGTTTTCAGCACAGTTCACAGTTCAATCCCTAGATAAATAATGTGAGTTGTCTTACCTTGACCTCCTCCTCAACATGTCTCTTGAGCTCCTCAATCTGCTGGGTGTAGGCCTGCTTTCCTCTGGTCAACTGGGACACCAGGGTTTCCTTCTCCTCCAGCTGGCGACCAAACTCACCTGTGGAGAGTTAAGGAAGCTCTTGTCAGGTATTCTTCTAGCTAGATTTTTTCCTCTGACAGGTTGAAGAATGTTATGCCAGTTTGTAGAATGATCGTCCAGTAATTAATATACTGTAGATGTAAAATAAAATAGATTTTTCTTATTTTTACCATTCTCAGTGAGGAGTCTGGCTTTCTGTCCACCAATATCGTTGATTTGGCGAGCGTTCTCATCGTTCTTGGTCTTGATTTCACTGAGCTGGTCCTCAAGGGTACGACAGATCTTCTCTAGATTGCCCTGTGACGCAAACATCATGTTAAACAGACACAGTTACTGGAAAGTGTTATCTTTACGATAATAATTTTACCACACATTAAGAAATGAGACAGGCAATTAAAAAACAGACCATATTACATATGGTATATATATTTTTATTGTATCACAGACCTTAGTCTTGGAAACAGCCTCCATGTTGGAGGAAAGGTCATCAATCTCCATCTTGAATTCACTCTTCTCTTTCTCCAGCTTCTGTTTGACGCGCTGCAGGTTGTCGATCTGCTCTCCCAGCTCTGCCACACTGTCAGCCTGTTTCTTCCTCAGGGCTGAGGCTGTGGCCTCATGCTGCAGGGTGGACTCCTCCAGGTCACGTCTCAGTTTCTGGAACTCAGCCTCTCGCTTCTTGTTCATCTCAATCTGAGCAGCTGTGGCGCCTCCAGCCTCCTCCAGCCTCTCACTGATCTCCTCGAGTTCCCTGGACAGATCGGCCCTCTGCTTCTCCACCTTGGCCCTGGCAGCACGCTCCGCCTCAATCTCCTCCTCCAGCTCCTCAATACGAGCCTAAATCATGTCATTTTATTCCGAAACAAAATGTCAGAAAGAAGATTTGTGCAATAGTATTTGTTTATTATGTGTAAGTTGCTATGGCTAAAAGGATCTGTTGTATTATAAATAAACAAATGCAAAATTTAAATGTAAACTTATGCTATCATTTTAGATTGAAGAAATATGAAACTATACTGCACAATGCAAAACAACTGTGCTTACCTGGAGCTCCTTGATCTTCTTCTGCAGCTGGGCACCCATAGACTGCTCATCTTCAATCTTGCTGAGGAGCTGGCTGGTCTCAAATTCTTTCCTATTAAGCAGAAATAACTCATTTTCAAATGGCTTTGGTTACTGTAGTTTGGGGAAGGGACAGTAAATATATCCAGATTTGTGGATGGTTATTGAATATATAAATAACATTGCATATCCTAGATATGCATAGTTAATTTAATCTGCCTAGAATATGAATATGAATCTCTGATCAGTATACTTACTTCTTGATCTTCTCATCAGACTGCTGCTTGTCGTTCTCCAGGTCCATGATGGACTCCTGGGCCAGTTTCAGGTCTCCCTCCAGCTTTCTCTTGCCTCTCTCAAGGTCCATACGGAGCTTCTTCTCTTGCTCAAGAGAACCTTCAAGCTGGAGGACAAAACAGATTGTTTTGTTGATTAAAACAGGTAAGATTTTATTCATTAACACAAGTCCTTCTTCTCACACTCACTACTGTTAATTGTTTGGACATCATACTGTATAACCCAACTCACATCATCAACTTGCTGTTCCAGCTTGGTCTTGGCCTTGGTCAGAGTGTTGACTTTGTCCTCCTCTGCCTGCAGGTCATCCAGTGTCTGCTGGTGGGCCTCTTGCAGGGCTTTCTTCTCCTTGGTTAGCTTGGCAACACTCTCATCTTGAGATGCCATCTCCTCAGTCAGGTTTTTAACCTGGACAAGACAAAGTTAGTTCAAGTAAAAACCATTGTTTGGTGTTTCTGAACAAACTACTGCTTGGATATCGGTGAGATGTTGATACCTTGTTCTCTGTGGCATGTTTCTCCTTCTCCACTTTGGCCAGGGTAAGCTCCAGATCATCAATGTCCTTCTTCAGTTCAGAGCACTCATCCTCCAGCTTCCTCTTCTTGGCTGTCAGCTCAGCATTCATCTCCTCTTCATCCTCCAGCCTTTCTGTTGTCTCTTTGAGTTTGGCCTCCAGCTGGATCTTGCTCTTGATCAGACCCTCACATCTCTCCTCAGCATCGTTCAGATTATCTGATTCCTGGAAAATTAAAGGTAGAGAAAAACGTTGTTTCAATGTTTGTTCTAAGATTGTTTTTTTTAGCTTGTTTAGCTGTCTTTACATGTGAATATATTTTGTTCACTCACGGATGCAACTTGGAGAGACAAGTCATTCTTCTCCTGCAGGAGGGACACCATCTTCTCCTCCAGCTCCTTCTTGCGAGCCTCAGCCTTTTCAAGAGCAACTTTACATTTCTCATAGTCCTCTTTCATGTTGACCAGTTCCTTTTCAGTCTCAGCACTTTGCAGGAGAGGCTTGATCTTGTAGTAAACCTTCATCCATGGCCAGTGTTTCACATTCATGAATGAGCGGATGTTGTACTGGATGGTGTAGACAGAATCTCTGATAATAAGAGATAGACACAGTAATTGTTTAGCGCAATACAAATCATGCAAAGTCATTACTCTAACCCTAACCCATTCCTACATATGAATTATATAATTCCATCAAGCCCAAGATAGCCATCATTCCAAAATTACAAGTTTACATAATTATTTTAACAATAGCTTCATAGTAAAACAAAATGTATCACTCCCTAAAAACAATATTTGAATGCAAATACTTATCATCTCCATCTCACCTCCTCTCCGTCATCTTGGTATACTCCCTTCTCATCAGGAATCCACGGGCAAGAGCTTGCGTCATGGTTACCAGACTAGCAAGCTTCTCATCTCTCATCTCCTCAAGGACACCAAGCAGACCAGCTTTAAAGAACACCTGAGACAAAGGTATAATACAAAACCTAAATAAACAACATAAAAGCTTCTCATTTAAACAATTAAATGACTTGCTGAGGATTTGTGAAAAAGAATATTTCTCAGATGTAGTTTATTAAGATTGTTGGATTGCTCTTGAAAATTTGTAAACTCCATTTTGAATGTCTACCAGGTAAATTAGATATTAATAACCTCTGTAAGTCACAAGCACGAGTTGCCAATATCCTAAAAATCAATAGTGTACGGTATGTTACCTTGGTGTGTCCAAACTTGTACTCATCATGGTTCACATCAATTGACCCAAGCAGCTTCTCAGAAGCCTTCTTGTTATCCATGAACTGGCCATCAGGGATGACACCTGCATTCAATACTTTGTATCTGAAAAGGGAGAAACTCGGTTCATTAATTGCTGTGTTGTTTTCTCTCTACCATATCTATGTTGCATTTGTGTGTAACATTACCTCTGCTTAAAGTCAGCATAGATGATTCTGCTGGGGAAGCCCTTTGTGCAGATCCTAATACCCTCCAACACACCATTACACCTCAGCTGGTGAATAACCAGGAAGTTCTCCATCAGACCTGGATGAAACATTTAAGGTCAGCATTTTACTTTATGGAACTTAATTGTAGAAATAATAATCAAATACATGTTGAATCACCTTATGTTTAAAGTAATAATGACTTAAGAGAAATAATACGTAAAACTATATTTTACCTGGAGTCTTTGACTCATTGGGGATCAGACAACGCACAAAATGAGGGTGGGTGCTCCTCAAGTTGGTCATCAGCTTTCCCAAGTTCTCCTGTCAGGTCGTTATAAAGCATTGTTACTCTCAGATATTATTCATAAGAAAGCCAAAATGCTCACTAATATTAAAGTACAATCACAGTATGGAACTATCCCAAATCATATAAAAAAACCTCACTCACTCTAAACTGAGAGGACACAGTCTGCATTGAACCTCCCTTCTTCTTGCCTCCTTTTTTTGAGGTATCTATTATAGGAGTATCAGGAGTAAGACAGCATAATAAATTAAATGTCTTGTTGCTTGAACAATACTGTTAATTCATTCACAAATCATGTTATTACGTTCATGTATAAACCTGTGTTTGTAATCTAATTCAACCATACTAACCCTCAGGTGGAGCAGCAACATAGAGCGTGGCCAACAGTTTGGTTGAGGACTTTCCATACAGCAGAAGCACAGAGTCATTCAGGGGATCCTTGTTCTTGTCCAGCCATCCAGTGATATTGTAGTCCACTGTACCAGCATAGTGGACCAGGGAGAAGTGGGCCTCGGCCTTGCCCTTTGCTGGTTTAGGCTTCTCAAATGCCTTGTTCTTGCCAAGATGCTGGTCATACAGCTTGTTCTTGAAGGAACTGTCTGAAGCCTTGGGGAACATGCACTCCTCTTCAAGGATGGAGAAAATGCCCATTGGCTGTGTAGAAATATACTTTGATCACTCAAATATACTGTGTATAAGAGTGAGCTGACACGGCATAGTTGAATAAGACATAATAAGCATTGTGATATGATAAGAACATCCTTGCCAGGTATGAAACATCCACATACACCTCACCTTCTCAATAAGCTCAATGCAGGCAGCCAAGTCCATGCCAAAGTCAATGAAAGCCCAGATGATGCCCTCCTTCTTGTACTCCTCTTGCTCCAGGACGAACATGGTGTGGTTGAAGAACTGTTGCAGTTTCTCATTGGTGAAATTGATGCACAGTTGCTCCATGCTGTTGTACTGTAGATTTGCAAAGTTTGGCAGAACTTTATTGAGCGATCCCACTGTACCGTAAGTATTTTTACTTTATTTGCACAATTTATGTTATTCTCAATCTTAAAATAGAGTAGATACTATCTGTATAGTTTAATGACACACAAAATAAACCGTTTTTGTATTTCTAATAATTGTAACAATATTGCAATAATGATCTCAAACTCACATCAAAGATCTCAAAACCAGCAATGTCAAGCACACCGATGTAGAAGTTCCTTGGCTGCTTGGTGTCCAACATTTGGTTAATGCGGACGACCATCCACAAGAACATCCTCTCATAGATGGACTTGGCCAGAGCACTTACTGAATTGGTTACCTGTGTAAGAATGTTAGTTCAACTTAAACATTGATTTCATTTCATGAATTATTTTTTACCTATAATAATTGAACACTGCTAAAATTAATATGACAATCAAGCTTTTTTTACAACATGCTTTTTAAAGCCTTACCTGAGGCACTGTCTGACCCTTGGTCACATACTCATTGCCGACTTTCACTCTGGGGTAGCACAGGGCTTTCAGCATTTCAGCTGAGTTCAGACCCAGAAGGTAACCGATTTTATCAGCCACTGGGGAGAGAAAGGAGCAATGAGCATCAGAGTGTAATGTTTATCAAAGGAATATAGTTTTATGAATGCTCTTTAGAACATTTATACAAATACTTTGGCTTACCATCTGTGCCATCTGGCTCTGCCTGCTCCTCACGCTGCTTCTGCTTGAAGTGCATGTTGCCGTGGTGCATGACAGCACCGGTAAACTTGTAGATGCTCATCTTCTCGTCAGCGGTGAAGCCCAAGACGTCAATAGCATCCTGGATGGGGAAAGAAAGTTTACAATGAACCACCAATACACTATGATTTTCAAGTTGAACCCTTTTAGTGACTTACATCTGTGGCATCAAGCTCAACCTTGTCATCAATACTGGCCACAGTGAGCTGACCCTGACTGATCATGGGATAGTCATAGGGATTGGTGGTGATAAGCGCCATTTCTGAGGAGACACAACTCAAATGATTATCACCCACGGCATATGTAAATTTTATGTAAAAGGATGAACCCTCAATGAGTGGACAAAGTAGTTTATGCCATTCAGAATCCCTGCAGTGCCTCACCAACAAGCTCAGGTTTGTGGTTGGTCATCATTTGGTAGAAGATGTGGTAGCCTCTCTCATCAGGCAGCTGGAAACTTACTCTGGACTTCTCCAGCAGGTCTGTGAGAAACATGGTTGAAAGGATAGAGAAAAATTAGAACAATTTGAATCTCAAGTAAATGAATACCAACATTTACTTACAGGATCAAATAGGAAATAATCCAAACTAACTTACAGGTCTCAATGTCAGCACTTGCTAGTTTTCCATTCATGTGAAAGTGAATCCTAATGAATTTACCCTGAAAGAGTCCATAGAGAGGGGCTTTTTCAACGCATCCGATTGATTTTTAAGTTTGTGTAAAATGTGAAAAGTAATATTTTCCCTCCAAACTTACAAAGCGTGATGAGTTGTCATTCCTCACTGTCTTGGCATTACCATAGGACTCCAGTAGAGGGTTAGCTGCAATGATTTGATCCTCAAGGGAACCCTGAAGGGAGAAAAACCATTGGTCATTTAGACTGATCACCAATCATCCAAAATAATTATCTTACTTCCTTGAGACAATGTCTAAACTTATTTCTATATTATCTTTTAACACCTTTAGTTTAATATGTTTGGCCAAAGTTAACATAATACCCCCTACTTAAAGGGCAAATGTCAAAAATCATTAGGTAATATACTTAGTCTTATTTACATTGTGCTGTATGTAAAACTACCACTGGACTGCTGTCAAGAATGACAACATATTTTGAAGATATAAACTAGATTTTAACTATACAAAGGGAGTCTTTTTGTATTAAAATGTGGGGGGACAGATTTTTTTTATAACTGATGATGCAGCCAGTAAATATATTTTTTTCTAAATAAACACTGGGGGGACATATTTACACTTTTCATGTAAATGAAACCTACTCCCTTGAACTGTACCATGGAAATACGTTTTTGTTTTTGGTGGGTGGAAAAACAATTATGGGTCAACCATTGATGACTTGCACTTTAAACGGTGTATATTAGGTCATACCTGCATTTTGCCAGGTACTGGTTCCTTCTTCTTCTCACCTCCAGAAACAGCAATGGTGGCAAAGTACTGGATAACACGTTTGGTGTTGACAGTCTTTCCAGCACCGGATTCTCCACTATTTTATAAGATGATAAAAATATGATTTAGTGTGCATGAACTAATATAAGTATTGTCAAGCATCTTAAGTCATTAAGCAATATAGACTTCATATTTATATACATATATAAATATATAAAATATACACTCAATTAAAGTCTTAAACTTACGTGATAAGGACAGACTGGTTCTCCTTATCTGAAAGTAAATTGACAAATAAATGTGTCAGAAGTGATACGAGTAGCAACTCAGAATGCATCCATCTATATATAAATTCACCTATCCCTCAGTGAGCGTCCATACCAGTTAACATGAACTGATAGGCGTTGTCAGAGACGGAGAAGATGTGGGGTGGAGCCTCCATACGCTTCTTCCCTCTGTAGGCGTTGACCACTTCCATGTCATACACAGGGAGCCACTTGTAGGGGTTCACCGTGGCACAGAAGAGCCCAGAGTAGGTCTGTGTGAGCAGAAGGCAAATTAATACATAGATATTTGAGCTCAAGTATGGTATATTCCTTGAGGTGGCTTATGTGAACAGGCACAGTTTTCTTACGTAGATCATCCATGCAGCATAACGCTCTTTGAGGTTATACAGGACAGAAGCTTCATTGAGGTAGGTCATCATGGCCATGTCCTCAATCTTGTCAAATTTAGGAGGGTTCATGTTGTAGACATCCTCCTCTTTGAAGGTTTTCACCTGTAAATTGGCAAAAGCACGAAAGGTTTGTACAATTTCAAACTACTGTATTTTCAATGGATGAAAATAAACGTGGTAAAAGTTTTTGATTGAAGAAACTGAAATTGTGGCATCGAGGACAGACAACTGACTGTTGCTATACAGACACACTTGACCATATCCAGTAAATCTGTTTATTCTGTTTCATTGCAGCCCAACTAATCAAACATGTATCATCTTACCTCTTCAGTGTCAAGGATTTTCACATCACACTTCCCACCGTCCCTCTTAACAACCAGTCCCTTGAGGTACAACTCCTTTTCGTCAACCACATAACAAGCATTCTTAGAATCAAATGGCTTGCTCTGGGCTTCAAGCCTCTCCCTTTCAGGTTTACGAAGGTAAATTGAAGCCTTCCCATACTGGGCCATCTCCGCATCCGTACTCATGGCTGCGGTTCACTTGTGGGGGAAAAAAACATGAAAATAAATTTGTTTAATAATTTTTTTCGTTGTCCATCTCTTCTGACAAGTGGTCAATAAATTAGTAAATTGTGTGAGTGCCTTATACATGGTAAATAGGTGCTTTTCCATGCTTAAAGCACAGATAGCACTTGAGATAAGATAATCCTTTATTAGTCCCACAATGGGGAAATGTGCATGTCACTATAAAGGAAGGTTTTGAAAATTAGATTATATGGTGAGGATAATTGTATTTCAACTACCTCTTTTATTGTACTAAGCCATGAAAACTATGTTTTGCATTTTTTACAGTGTGCATTCATTGATAACATAAAGCTATCTCACCTGTTATTCTCCTCCCAGACTAATTGGACTCTTGGTTGACACTGAAATATAGTTGAGGGTTGTTAGTACACACATACTAGCCATTTTGACCAAATAGAGATAAATTGGGCTACATACTGGATATGATTCCTCTCCACACACTTCCCCATTTCATCATTCACACACTTATTAAAAACTGTAAGTGTCATTGCTCTCAACACATTCTTGTAGTTGCTGTGATTGAAGACAGTGGCTGGACTGGAAGGACCATTCTTTACAATTCCAAGATATTAAATCTTATACTTCAAACTGGTTTTCTCAATAAAAGACCAGCATGCACTTATACACAGTTAATAAAACATGTAGCAACGAGTATGTTATCAATAATAAGAATGTGAAAATGAAAAGTGCAAAGACTGAGAGGAACTTACCACAGAGTTTGAAGTTATTGGCCAATGGATGCTTATCTGTGGGTCTCCTTATATATTGTTGAAGAGTGCATAGCAAGCAGCAGCTAATTGTAGACCACTTCGTCTTAAGGAAGTTAACTGGAGGCGAGAGTCCACTGTTTGACCTTGACCCTTTCTCTCCTTCCCTCTTGCTATCTCTAGTTTCAATGATGAAAGACATTAAAACATGTTAAGGTATTTCATTGCAGAAGTACAGTGTTGTGACATAGGTGGGACAAATTATTTTACTATGGTACCTCCCAAAAATATTTTACCATTATAAATAAAAATACATAAAACAATCAAACCATGATTCAAGTATAGGCACTAAATACTTGTATGCACAAGCACCATATCCACCATTTAAAAAGTAATGGAATATTGTAAAATGTGTAAGTCATCTTTACTATTAAACATTTTATTATTACATTACAGTTTGACACAGCTGTAAATGTAGAACCTTAGTTATTTATACCATTAATGAAAGAGTTATCACCCAGAGGTGAGATGGATACCACTGCTCTTTTGTGAAGCTGACATGGCACATGTAATTGAGCTGCCCTTCAGAGATGACTTTGTGCAGAACTTTATAAATGACAAATCCAAAAGATTAAACAGCTGTGTGAACTGACACAAAAAGATTAAATAAAACCTGACATGCAGATCTATGACAAATTGAATGGTTTGGTGAGGAAAACGGTGATATACATTTTTTATTTTCAACAGTTTGTCTTTTAAGACTATTCACTATTTACATAACATCCAAACTCTTTAGCCACCATAGATTTTGTCAAATACTTTCAGAAAGTTGGTACAAAAGCCTAATAATTTAAACAGGTTCAAATTAAAATTGAAAGAATATTGAGAAAAAAACTAACACATGATTTGTACCGGATTAAAAAATATTTACATATTTTATTTTGGTTGATTTGCATTTCAAAATACAAGGTTTAAATGGATAATGTTCAAGACCCTCATGTCAGCTTCCAAACTGTCCTGTCTAGATATATTTGTGTTATTTATCCTCCTTCGTTTCTCCATTCATTTGAAATATGTCTCATCACAACAAGACATTTTAGGTGAGACAAGTTACACTGCTAGAGTAGTCTTGTTAAATATGCATTAGTCTTGTTGACATCTATCTTCGCTATAAAGTTGGCTAATACTTAGGCACACCATTTTCAAGACGCCATGATTACATGGTTCACATTTCCCCTGGCTGCCACATGACAGGGTTTCAACAGTGGGAATTTTGAGGTTTTCTTGTCATGCCGCCAAATATTAAGGATGAGCTTTTAAAATACTAACCATCTGACAATCGCTACTGCACAACTAATTATAATTGGTGAAACAGTATTTTATATGTAATTATTGTAATAACTGTTGACCTACTCAAATTGATATGTTTGACAACATTGATTTTATAAAAAATATATTAAGACCACACTTCCTCAAATTAAATAGATGGTAAAGAGAAAGCCAAAGATACATTTCAGACCTTAATATAAAGACTAAACTATACTGTACTATGAGAAACTTTACAACTAGAGGTTTTGGATTGTTTCTAAGTTCTCGTTAGTCTCTCATACATGCATCAGAATTTACCGTTGTAACGTGAGCTTATAAGAAAACATCAACCCTGAGTTATAGTCTAATTTGGGATGTGTGTCACATGTAATGGCAGAACTCCAGTAAAGCTCGGCCACCTTGGCCTCACTTTGAAAGTTATACATGAAAGGCCAAAACGGATATTGGCTCATCTCAGGCCAGATATTCCAGGCCAAATAGCTCACTGGTAATTCAATTATGTCATTTAGTAGTGGCATTTGAGCAGTATCAATGTCAGTAAAAAAGTAGTCTGTACTTAACTATAATGAGGTTCGTGCTTGTGTAATAACGTTGATTGCTGACAAGCAGCTGTTAACTGCTCATAGCAAGACTTAGAAATGCGTATGAGAAATAGATATGAAGACAGGTTTGTGAGGAGGAATCTATTTTCACACCATCTGAAAAGTTAGGTTATAAATTTAGAATTTGAATATAATTTTAAATGTAAATGCAATGACAATACATTTTGGATGGTTTTGATTGTCAATTGTTATTTAGTTATGATTATAATAATAATACATTTTATTATATGGGCCTTTCTTGCACACAAAGCACTACAGTACAGTAAAAAGTAAAGGTTGCAATATTAGTTGCCTAGTAATGTTAGCTATCTAGATACTCACATGACTCACAGGTTGAATAGCCATAGTGGCTAACTGACTATTTTAAATTGATCTAATTCGTATTTTATTAAAAATAAGGAAATGTGGAAGAGAATGCATATTATGTTACATTTTACATTTAGCAGACGCTCTTCTCCAGAGCGACTTACAGTAAGTACAGGGACATTCCCCCGGAGGCAAGTAGGGTGAAGTGCCTTGCCCAAGGACACAACTTTATTTGGCACTGTGGGGAATCGATCCAGCAACCTTCTGATTACCAGCCCGACTCCCTCACCGCTCAGCCATCTGACTCCCATTATGTCTGTTTAACTAGAACTAGCAACAAAACTGTTAACCTAACAGTCTTAATACTGTACATTCCACAGACACTGTACTAGTTTAATTGTTTTTTTAGAAAAGCCTGGATTATTCTTCATCTATATGATGAATTTGAGTCATTGTATCTGTATATTTTGTATCCCTTGCAGTCACTAAAGGACCCACTTTTTCAAACATATTTTACTGAAACAAACATCTTTAAACTTATCTATCAGCTATAGCACCTATAAACAAGCCACAGTAGCTTTAACAAACTCACTTTCTTATAAATACTATATTCAGGATCATGGAAGAAATGTTTCATAGGCTACAAGGGCCTTGTGTTTTCAAACTTAATTTGGATGCAGACATTTTTTATGTGCTTTACCTACCTGTATAAACAAATTTCTATGTACACAGTTGTCCAACGTTAAACAACATTTCAACCTCCTATAACAAATAAACAAGCCATGTCGTTTTGTACATTGTTCATTTTATTTTCCAAACCCCACAATGTAAACCATATTTTATGATACATAGCGATGTTTTGGCACAGTGTCTTGTATAGGTTAGTATCTATTCCGCTTCTTTTGCCTGATTGTAAAAAAGAAAACAGTTATTGTATTTAATTTGACAAATAGTCTAACAAAACACTGTAATGCATTTTTTTCTTGTCTGAACCCTTGGTGTGACATCAGCAGGTCTTTACCTTTCCAGAGTCACGACTCTTGGTTCTGAGCTTGTTGACCTGAGACTCAGCGATGTCGGCACGCTCCTCAGCCTCCTCTAGCTCATGCTGAACCTTCCTGAACTTGGACATGTGAGAGTTGGATTGCTCCTCCTGGGATCAATTCATTAAAAATAATATTTCTTAAAAACTTTGTAAATGTGCTTGCTGCAGTGATCATTAAGACATTAAGAAAAATACCATTGGTAAAGCCATAGATATATACACCAAAAGCTAGGAAACCTTTATTTTGCATAAGCAAGGGTCAAATAAGTTATTAGACTTACCGCCTCCTCAGCCTGTCTCTTGTAAGCCTTCACTTTAAGCTGCAGCTTATCCACCAGGTCCTGAAGTCTGGTTACATTCTTCTTATCCTCCTCAGTCTGAAGTAAAAAAGTAATTAATTGTTTGTGTTCACACAAATGCTGATTATTTTATAAAGAGTGTAATGAGTATGTTGTTACCTGGTACGTCAGCTCCTTGACTCTACGTTCATACTTGCGGACTCCCTTGACTGCATCTACACCTCTCCTCTGTTCAGCCTCAACTTCAGTCTCCAGCTCACGCACCTGGGTGGAGATTATGAGCTCATGGTGAATCCATCACTTCCATGGAAAAACGTCCTTATTAACAGCATTATGCCAGGAAAAAAGGGCGTAAACATATTTTACCTTTCTCAAGGCAACAGGGATTATTTTTACTTTTGCAAACTCACCCTGGACTCCAGTTTCTGGAGCTGCTTCTTGCCACCCTTCATGGCTAGGTTCTCTGCCTCATCCAGACGGTGCTGCAGGTCCTTGACTGTCACTTCAAGATTCTTCTTCATCCTCTCAAGGTGAGAGCTGGTGTCCTGCTCCTTCTTCAGCTCTTCTGCCATCATGGCAGCCTGCAACAACAGAATACCTTCAACAGTTATACCTTCATCAAGATGGCGCCGACGAAGGCAGCCACGGTAGCTAGGTGCGCTCTGTTTTGTCTTGTTTTGTCTTATAATTCAGTGTTCTGCCAAGATTTCCAGGGTTCTCTAACAAGAGAAGAACTTCTAAACATCAGGACTACAACTCCTGTGGATTTATTTCCCACTTTTCTGCTTCCAGCGGCAGAATTAGTGGGAATTATAGTCAAAGCTGCCCTCGGCTTTGTCCTAGCAGTGAACTCCTGTAATATTTGTATTTTACTCCTGTAATATTTGTATTTTACTCCTGTAATATTTGTATTTTATATTGTATTTTATATTGTAAATTGGCAACTTATATTTTACTTATTGTATATTTTATTTTAATTGTATCCCACTTAGTATTGCTAGTTTATGTCTCCTTAGTATAGTTAGACCACATATTTAAATGTAAGATTCCTATATGTTTACTGTATGCACCTTCCTGCCAAAGCAAGTTCCTTGTCTGTGCAAACTTTCATGGCAAATAAATCCCATTCTGATTCTGATTCTGATTCTGATACCGCTTGGTTGAACTGAGGAACTGTACGTACACAGAGTATATTGTACCAGGTTATATGAACAAAAATAATTTCACGGTACAGCATTATATCATCTAGATCTTGTACGAATGGTATGACCCATCAAATTGTTATTAAACCTTGTGAGAAGTGCAGTGTATAAATCAGCGTATAAATCAGAACCATCTAACAAGTTTCTGCATTCTACTTAGATGGATCAGTGGGGGTTGACACTAGAATTGTGGACACATACGTTATGAAGCACTAGGACATCGATACAGGGTGGGCTAATGTAGGTAAGTAAAGTAGTGACTGATAGTGACTGTACTGTGATACTTTGTTAGCCAGACTCACATCAGTGATGGCCTTCTTGGCCTTGTCCTCAGCATTTCTGGACTCCTGGACAATGTCGTCAACCTCTCCCTGCACCTGAACCAGGTCAGTCTCAAGCTTCTTCTTGGTGTTCAACAGGCTGGTGTTCTGAAAGAGAGTACACATGGATATAGCAAAAACTAAGCCTTTGCTGTGAATGTTATTTAACTTTGTGTCTATGTGTGGCTCTCGTCCATACCTGGGAATGCAGCAGTCCCACTCTCTCACTGGCGTCCACCAGCTCCTGCTCAGCCACTTTGCGGCCTCTCTCTGTCTGCTCCAGACCCACTCTCAGCTCCTCAATCTCAGCCACCATCAGACCGTTTCTACGTTCCACCATTGCAGCCTGTTCCTTCATGTCTTCTGCAGCCCTGACGGCATCATCCAGGTGCAACTGGGCATCCTAGAAACAGCAGTGTAGAAAAGAATGAGAAGATGCTGCTGTGCACAGTATTTCTGAACCCGTCCTCTACTGCTTCAGCAGTACTGTTTGTACTGGAAGGTGTACTGATCTTTGTAAGAATGATATTATGAATTGCCTTTCTATATACATGAACCTATGTTTTCCAAACCAAAACAAATATGATCTGAGATGGATATTTGAGCCTATATTTTAATTTTGAGTCTAGATCTGCAGTGATGGTCTGAAGTCGGTAATAATGTAATTCACTGCAGTCTACTTATCACTATGGCCAACAATCACAGTACCTTGAGCTGCGCCTGAACGTTCCTCAGCTGCTTCTGGGACTCAGCAGCCTGGCGGTTTGCATGGCTCAGCTGGATCTCCATCTCATTCAGGTCTCCCTCCATCTTCTTCTTTATTCTCAGAGCATCATTCCTGCTGCGGACCTCAGAGTCCAGAGTGCTCTGCATGGAGTCCAGCACTCTCTGGCTGTTCCTCTTGATCTGCTCCATCTCCTCATCCTTCTCTGCCAGCTTTCTGTCCACCTCACCCTTGATCTGGTTCAGCTCCAGCTGCACACGCAGAATCTTGGATTCCTCATGCTCCAGGGTTCCCTGAGTAAATGAACGTTTTTTTTAATGTAATTGTTAGTTGTGGTAATCCTTAGAATTTTTATAATTTCCACTTCATTCTAGAAATTGTGGAGAGTTTGTACCTCAGCCTCCTCCAGAGCCGTCTGGATCTCAGACTTCTCTGTCTCCACTGTCTTCCTGGCCTTCTCCAGCTCATGGATGCTCTTGCCAGTCTCTCCGATCTGCTCGGTCAGGTCAGAGATCTCCTCTGTGATTTGAAACAGAAGCTCGGTCAATTAGCAAGCTTAGTCTACTGGATCCAACACAAGTTCAACAGGAAACTGTTTTCCCCCAGTTGATAGTTCTGTAAATCAACTAATCCACAGTATAATGAGATGGTGAAATCATTCTCTCTTTTCAACAATACAAAAGCACCACACACTGCATTTATCTCACGTTGCAAATTCTTGTTCTCTCTCTTCAGAGTCTCCAGCTGGTCAAGAGCCTCCTCATAGGAGTTCTTCATCTTGAAGAGCTCTGTGCTGAGAGAGCGAGCCTCCTTCTGAGCTCCCTCCAGCTCAGCCTGGCCCTCCTCATACTTCTGCTTCCACTCTGCAAGAACCTAGGAGGAAATACAGACAACATGTAGCATTTAACAATTAATGTCAACATTTAAACAATGGGTTAGGTTCAAGGCACAAAAGCAGGTAGTGAGGATGACAAATGTTTTTAAGCTCTAATTGCTGATTTTGGTCCATCTATATTCCACACTTACAATTACATCAACATTTAGAACTGGCACTTGATTTTTCACCTTGTCAAAGTTCCTCTGCTTCTTATCCAGGTTGGCAGCCAGGCCATTGGCTCTCTCAACATCAATCATGAGGTCCTCCACCTCTCCCTGCAGCCTTTGCTTGGTCTTCTCCAGAGATGCACATTTGGAGTTGGTGGCCTCAATGGTCTCCTCAGCTTCCTGAAGACGCTGAGCCAGCTTCTTCCTGTTGACACAAAAAGTATTGCAATGGTGTTCTGTCTTGAGAGCAAACTTGGGGTGGTTGACAGTAACTTTATATTGGGGTACTATGAATTACTATCAACGTTCTATATTACTAGCTTATTGAAGACAATTAAATGTTTTGGACTTACTTGGCTTCCTCCAGCTCCTCTGTCCTCTGGATGGCATCAGTTTCATACTTGGTCCTCCACTGAGCCACCTCAGAGTTAGCCTTGGACATGCCACGTTGCAGTTCTGCCTTGGCCTCCTGCTCCTCCTCAAACTGTTCCCTCAGCAGATCACAGTCGTGGCGAGCAGATTGAACTCCATGGGCCAGTGCGTTCTTAGCCTGAGAGGAAAATAATAGGAGATGTGGGTGATGTAGTAAGGGACCAAAAAAGAGTATTCGCAAACCACTGTACTGTAAAACTGTCATAGTTGGTCAACATAGGTATTCTTTATTTTTTTTACCTTGACCTCCTCCTCAACATGCCTCTTGAGCTCTTCAATCTGCTGGGTGTAGGCCTGCTTGCCTCTGGTCAGCTGGGACACCAGGGCTTCCTTCTCCTCCAGCTGGCGACCAAACTCACCTGTGGGGAGTTGATGAAAGCTCAGTTTTCTTAAGAGTATCCCAACGACTTAGTACCAAACTCACCTTCAGGGAATTGAGGAAGCTCTTCCTTAGGTCTGTTTCTTTATTATACTTGTTTTGGTTATTTTCAATATACACCTTTTGGAACATATTTCTGCATGTAGGTCTTTGAACTCACTAAATATGTTGCATAAATGTTTTTACCATTCTCAGTGAGGAGTCTGGCTCTCTGTGCACCGATGTCATTGACCTGGCGAACGTTCTCATCGTTCTTGGTCTTGAGCTCACTGAGCTGGTCCTCAAAGGTACGGCACATCTTCTCCAGATTTCCCTGTGGAATAAACACGATGCATCACTTAGATACTTTAGTTTTTTTTTTACTGTTTTGGTGTTTTTTTTACACAAGTGTAAACCAACATGCCCAATTGAAGTTCTTGAATCCTTAAATTGTTCAAATTTAGTAAATTATGAAAAAATGTGCCTTTATAATTATTAGGGAATTTGGAATCGTTAAAGTTTTACATTAATTCAATCTTTCTGTTTTGGTTTATTTGTATCACTGACCTTAGCCTTAGCAACTGCCTCCATGTTGGAGGAGAGGTCATCAATCTCCATCTTGAATTCACTCTTTTCTTTCTCCAGCTTCTGTTTGACGCGCTGCAGGTTGTCGATCTGCTCTCCCAGCTCTGCCACACTGTCAGCCTGCTTCTTCCTCAGGGCTGAGGCTGTGGACTCATGCTGCAGGGTGGACTCCTCCAGGTCACGTCTCAGTTTCTGGAACTCAGCCTCTCGCTTCTTGTTCATCTCAATCTGAGCAGCTGTGGCGCCTCCAGCCTCCTCCAGCCTCTCACTGATCTCCTCGAGTTCCCTGGATAGATCGGCCCTCTGCTTCTCGACCTTGGCCCTGGCAGCACGTTCAGCCTCAATCTCCTCCTCCAGCTCCTCAATACGAGCCTACAGTAGATATCAAATATTTAGCATCAAAGTCTCAAAATTGTGGCCCACATATGAGAGTAAAAGGACTAAATAGACAAGGTGGATGTTAAACATAAACAAGTCCAATATCAGCAAGGCATAAAAAAGAAATGTTACTTGTTTATTAAGGACAAGCACACCTGGAGCTCCTTGATCTTCTTCTGCAGCTGGGCACCCAGAGACTGCTCATCCTCAATCTTGCTGAGGAGCTGGCTGGTCTCAAAGTCCTTCCTATAGTGAACACATTAATCCACATCAGGTTTGGGTTTTGTGTCATTGAGTGGAGATTAAATTGTAAAGCACATCCATAAGTTTTCTGTTAATACTTGTGTTGCCGTCTGTCATGGTGCAAAAAGTGGGTCACAATGACCGGAAGTCGGCACAAGGGTTAAGTATTTAAAAACAAAAGCCTTGTTATCCCTAATGATTAACATATTCAATTAAGTCATCTATAAGTAATCTGATTAGTATAATTAGACACAAAACTCAGTTTCATAGGTCTTTATTATTGCATTACTCCAAGGAGAGTAATATGAATAATAAATGTGAAATGCATGACCTATAGATGGGTTTGAATATTGGACATCAAAATTATTATATTGAAGTAGAAATTAAATGTAATGATTGCTGGAGTAAATGAAATCAATGTAATGTCAAGAATGTCTCTAATAAATATACAATACTTACTTCTTGATTTTTTCATCAGACTGCTGCTTGTCGTTTTCCAGGTCCATGATGGACTCCTGGGCCAGTTTCAGGTCTCCCTCCAGCTTTCTCTTGCCTCTCTCAAGGTCCATACGGAGCTTCTTCTCTTGCTCCAGAGAACCTTCAAGCTAAGAGCCAACACACATTTCTCATACTTAAGCTTTTATGTTTACAGCTATCTATTCATAACATGTTATATTAGTCAGTTGTCTTTCTGAATCCCCCCCAAAAAAATATGATATGAGATTAAATTAAATACCAATAGAGGCAAAGTTGGATAAAACCCCAAATTCTGCACGAAAACATGACTTTACTCACGTCATCAACTTGCTGTTCCAGCTTAGTCTTGGCCTTGGTCAGAGTGTTGACTTTGTCTTCCTCTGCCTGCAGGTCATCCAGTGTCTGCTGGTGGGCCTCTTGCAGGGCTTTCTTCTCCTTGGTCAGCTTGGCAACACTCTCATCTTGAGATGCCATCTCCTCAGTCAGGTTTTTAACCTGGACAAGACAAAGTTAGTTCAAGACAAAATTATTGTTTGGTGTTTTCTGAACAAACTACTGCTTGGATATTGGTGAGATGTTGATACCTTGTTCTCTGTGGCATGTTTCTCCTTCTCCACTTTGGCCAGGGTAAGCTCCAGATCATCAATGTCCTTCTTCAGTTCAGAGCACTCATCCTCCAGCTTCCTCTTCTTGGCTGTCAGCTCAGCATTAATCTCCTCTTCATCCTCAAGCCTTTCTGTTGTCTCTTTGAGTTTGGCTTCCAGCTGGATCTTGCTCTTGATCAGGCCCTCACATCTTTCCTCAGCATCATTCAGACCTTCTGCTTCCTGAGAATAACAGAGGTTAATTAATGTTCAATTTAGTGTGTTTGTGTGTGTGCATGTGTGTGCCTCACTCACAGATGCAACTTGGAGAGCCAAGTCATTCTTCTCCTGCAGGAGGGACACCATCTTCTCCTCAAGCTCCTTCTTGCGAGCCTCAGCCTTGACAAGAGCAACTTTACATTTCTCATAGTCTTCCTTCATGTTGGCCAGCTCCTTCTCAGTCTCAGCACTTTGCAGGAGAGGTTTGATCTTGTAGTAAACCTTCATCCATGGCCAGTGTTTCACATTCATGAATGAGCGGATGTTGTACTGGATGGTGTAGACAGACTCTCTGATGATAAGAGATAAACACAGTAAGTGTTTAGCTCAATACAAATTAAGCAATGTAAAGTCATTACCCTAACCCATTCCTACATGTAAAGTCTATCATTCCATCAAGCCCAAGTTATCCATCATTCCAAAATTACAAGTTGACATCATTATTCTAACAATAGCTTCAAAGTAGAACAAAATGTATCTTGAATCCATATTTTTCCTTTTATCATCTCCATCTCACCTCCTCTCCGTCATCTTGACATACTCCCTTCTCATCAGGTATCCACGGGCAAGAGCTTGCGTCATGGTTACCAAAGCAGCAAGCTTTTCATCTCTCATCTCCTCAAGGACACCAAGCAGACCAGCTTTGAAGAACACCTGAAACGGAGGTACGATACAAAACTTAAATAAACAACATAAACACTTCTGGTGTTAACATATTGCTATCTAAGTAATCAAATAACTGCCAATGAAATGACTTGCTGAGGATTTATAACACATTTTTCATATGTATTATTACAGTAAGATTGCTGGATTGTTCTCAAAAACATTTAACTCAATTTTGAATGTCTACCAGGTAAATTAGATATTTAACAATCTCTATATGTCACAAACATGAGTTCCCAGTATCTCATAATCAATAGTGTACAGTGTGTTACCTTGGTGTGTCCAAACTTGTATTCATCATGGTTCACATCAATTGACCCAAGCAGCTTCTCAGAAGCCTTCTTGTTATCCATGAACTGGCCTTCAGGGATGACACTGGCATTCAATACCTTGTATCTGTAAAGATAGAAAATGTATTTCTCAACATGTCTGCTTATTTACAGAAACTACATCCGAAGTGTCTGTGTTTACTATTACCTCTGCTTAAAGTCAGCATAGATGATTCTGCTGGGGAAACCCTTTGTGCAGATCCTAATACCCTCCAGCACACCATTACACCTCAGCTGGTGGATAACCAGGAAGTTCTCCATCAAACCTGGATGAAACATTAAGGGTCAGCATTTTACGTTGTGGATTATAATTGTTGAAAGAATAATCAAATAGATGTTTCATCATTTCATGTTTAAAGTAATAATGACTTAATAGAAATAATACGTAAACCAATAATGTACCTGGAGTCTTTGACTCATTGGGGATCAGACAACGCACAAAATGAGGGTGGGTGCTCCTCAAGTTGGTCATCAGCTTTCCCAAGTTCTCCTGTAAGGTTGTTATAAAGCATTGTTACTCTCAGATATTATTCATAAGAAAGCTAAAATGCTCACTAATATTAAAGTACAATCACAGCATGAAACTATCCCAAATCATGTAAAAGAAAACCTCACTCACTCTAAACTGAGAGGACACAGTCTGCATTGAACCTCCCTTCTTCTTGCCTCCTTTCTTTGTGGTATCTGTCAAAGGAGTGGCAGGAGTTAGACAGCATTATAAATTAAATGTCTTGTTGCTTGAACAATACTGTTAATTTATTAACAAATCATGTTAATATGTTCATGTATAAATCTGTGTTGGTAATCTAATTTAACCATACTAACCCTCAGGTGGAGCAGCAACATAGAGCGTGGCCAACAGTTTGGTTGAGGACTTTCCATACAGCAGAAGCACAGAGTCGTTCAGGGGATCCTTGTTCTTGTCCAGCCAGCCTGTGACATTGTAGTCCACTGTACCTGCATAGTGGACCAGGGAGAAGTGGGCCTCGGCCTTGCCCTTTGCTGGTTTAGGCTTCTCAAATGCTATGTTCTTGCCAAGATGCTGGTCATACAGCTTGTTCTTGAAGGAAGTGTCTGAAGCCTTGGGGAACATGCACTCCTCTTCAAGGATGGAGAAAATGCCCATTGGCTGTGTAGAAATATACATTGATCAGTCAAAAATACTGTGTATAAGAGTGAGCTGAAACGGCATCATTGAATATAATCACAAATAGCATTGTGATATGATAAGAAAATGTCAGTTTATTCATACTGTATCTGCATGTATGAATAACCTTGTATCCTTGCCAGGTATGAAACATTCACAGACACCTCACCTTCTCAATAAGCTCAATGCAGGCAGCCAAGTCCATGCCAAAGTCAATGAAAGCCCAGATAATGCCCTCCTTCTTGTACTCCTCTTGCTCCAGGACAAACATGGTGTGGTTGAAGAACTGTTGCAGTTTCTCATTGGTGAAGTTGATGCACAGCTGCTCCATGCTGTTGTACTGTAGTTTTACAAAGTTTGGCAGAACTTTATTGAGCGATCCCACCATAATGTATGTATTTGTTACTTTATCTGCACAATTTATGTTCCTGTTAATCAAATATTTAGAATGTATTTTTGACTTTTGAATGTATTTCTAATAATTGTTCAAATATTGCCATAATGCCAAATCTCAAACTCACGTCAAATATCTCAAAACCAGCAATGTCAAGCACACCGATGTAGAAGTTCCTTGGCTGCTTGGTGTCCAACATCTGGTTGATGCGGACCACCATCCACAAGAACATCCTCTCATAGATGGACTTGGCAAGAGCACTCACTGAATTGGTTACCTGTGTAAGAATGTTGGTTCCACTTAAACATTGATTTCATTTTATGAATAGTTTTTTACCTGTTATAATTGAAAACACTCTGCTAATATTACAATCAAGCTTTATTTCTAACAGCATGTCAGTAAAAAAATAGCTCTGATGTTTTTTAAAGTCTTACCTGAGGCACCGTCTGACCCTTGGTCACATACTCATTGCCGACCTTCACTCTGGGGTAGCACAGGGCTTTCAGCATTTCAGCTGAGTTCAGACCCAGAAGGTAACCGATTTTATCAGCCACTGGGGAGAGAAAGGAGCAATGAGCATCAGAGTGCAATGTTTATCAAAGGAATATTGTTACGTGAAAGCTCTTTAGAACATTGATACAAATACTTTGGCTTACCATCTGTGCCATCTGGCTCAGCCTGCTCTTCACGCTGCTTCTGCTTGAAGTGCATGTTGCCATGGTGCATGACAGCACCGGTAAACTTGTAGATGCTCATTTTCTCTTCAGCGGTGAAGCCCAAGACGTCAATAGCATCCTAGATGTGGAAAGAACGTTTACAATGAACCACCAATTCGTCATGATTTTCAAGTTGAACCCTTTTAGTGACTTACATCTGTGGCATCAAGCTCGACTGTGTCATCAATACTGGCCACAGTGATCTGACCCTGGCTGATCATGGGATAGTCATAGGGATTGGTGGTGATGAGCGACATTTCTGTGGAGACAAAACTCAAATGATTATCACCCACAGCATGTGTACATTTTATGTAAAAGGCTGAACCCTCAATGAGTGGACAAAGTAGTTAATGTCCTTCAGAATCCCTGCCGTGCCTCACCAACAAGCTCAGGTTTGTGGTTGGTCATCATTTGGTAGAAGATGTGGTAGCCTCTCTCATCAGGCAGCTGGAAACTTACTCTGGACTTCTCCAGCAGGTCTGTGAGAAACATGGTTGAAAGGATAGAGAAAAATTAGAACAATTTGAATCTCAAGTGAATGGACACCAACAGTTATTTAAAGGATCAATTGGGAAATAATCCAAACCAACTTACAGGTCTCAATGTCAGCACTTGCCAGTTTCCCATTCATGTGGAAGTGAATCCTAATGAATTTACCCTGAAAGAGTCCATAGAGAGGGCTTTTTCAACGTGTCCCATTGATTTATAAGTTAATGTAAAATGTGAAAATGTGAATACTTTCCCTCCAAACTTACAAAGCGGGATGAGTTGTCATTCCTCACTGTCTTGGCATTACCGTAGGACTCCAGTAGAGGGTTAGCCGCAATAATCTGATCCTCAAGGGAACCCTGAAGGGAAACAAACCAGTTGGTAATTTAGAGTTATCACCAATATTCCAAAATAATTATCTTGTCACTTTAATCATTTACTCCTGAAATGCTTCCCCTAGACTAGGTCTAACCATGTTTCTATTTTATCTATGAACACCTTTAGTTTAATATGTTTGGTCAGAGTTAACACAGTACCCCCCACTTAAAGTGCAAATGTCATGAATCCTTAACCTTTTAAGTTGCTATATAAGTAACATACTAACAGTCTTATTAATGATATGCTGTATGTAAAACTATGACAGGACTGCTGTCGAGAATGACAACATATTTTGAAGATATAAACTATATTTTAATTACCGTAAACAAATGGAGTCTTTTTGTTTTCAAATGTGGGGGGACAGATTTTTTCAATAACTGATGATGCAGCCAGTGACCATAATTTTTTAATAAAAAAATGGGAGGATATATTTACAGTTTTCATGTAAAATGAAACATACGCCCTTGAACTGTACCATGGAGGGGTGGGGGCCTGAAAACAATGATGGGTCAACAATTGATGGCATGCACTTTATATGGTGTATATAAATTCATACCTGCATTTTGCCGGGTATTACTTCCTTCTTCCCTCCAGAAACAGCAATTGTGGCAAAGTACTGGATGACACGTTTGGTGTTTACAGTCTTTCCAGCACCGGATTCTCCACTAGTTTATAAGATGATAAAAAATATAATTTAGTGTGCATGAACTAAATTAAGTATGGTCAAGCTTCTTGAGTCATTAATCACAACCATTTTCATATTTGTATATATATATATATACATAAAATATACACTCAGTTAAAGTCTTAAACTTACGTGATTAGGACTGACTGGTTCTCCTTATCTGAAAGTCAATTGACAAATAAATGTATCAGAAGTGATACAGGTAGCAATTAAGAATCCATCCATCTATATTTGAATTCAGCCATCCTTCAGTAGAGTCCATACCAGTTAACATGAACTGATAGGCGTTGTCAGAGACGGAGAAGATATGGGGTGGAGCCTCCATGCGCTTCTTCCCTCTGTAGGCGTTGACCACATCCATGTCATACACAGGGAGCCACTTGTAGGGGTTCACCGTGGCACAGAAGAGCCCAGAGTAGGTCTGCATATGAGCAGAGAGTAAAGGGAAATATTGCTATTAGAGTTTAAATTTAAGTATACATTTTCTGAGGGTGTGATTTGCTTCCTTAAGGTGGCTCATGTGTATGTGTAGTTTTCTTACGTAGATCATCCATGCGGCATAACGCTCTTTGAGGTTATACAGGACAGTAGCTTCACTGAGGTAGGTCATCATGGCCATGTCCTCAATCTTGTCATATTTAGGAGGGTTCATCTGCAAGACTTCCTCTTCTTTGAAGGTTTTAACCTGAAAGATGATGTCAATTACATGCATTAAGCCTACTCTAATTGAATAATGTATACTTTTGTCAAGTGAATTTCAATCATATTTCATAGTTTTTGTATGTTTTTAAACAGCTTAAATGTGTCTGTAACTGTGGCTGCAAAATATCGATGTACAGAAACAAGTCCACCAAATTGTTTTTTCATTAGTATTCCTAAGTATCCTCTTACCTCCTCAGTGATAAGGATTTTCACATCACACTTCCCGGCATCTCTTTTAACAACCAGACCCTTGAGGTACAACTCCTTGACATCAGGCACATAGCAGGCATTCTTAGAATCAAATGGTGCAGCCTGGGCCTCAATCCTCTCCTTCTCAGGTTTACGAAGGTAAATGGCGGCCGCGCCATATTGGGCCATCTCAGCGTCCGTACTCATGGTGCCGGCTTACTGGGGAAAAAACATATCACTGTTATGAAATCTATTCCTTCTTTTTTGAAAAGATGTGCCCTTTCTCATTATTCATAATTGTCCTGTGGGGCTGAAAGTTTACATGATAAATGCATTTACTGTTTATTACTGTAAAGTAAGTAGGCCTCAGAAGCCTACAAAAGGTGTAAAATAAATATAAAAATATAATAACATAATAACATTTAATACAATTACAGTAGTAGATATACTTATGGTGCTTTGGCTTTGAGCAGTATACATGTATGTAGCATCAAACTATGTCTCACCTGTTTTCCCCTCCCAGATGAAATTGACTCTTAGTTGGTGCTGTAAAATATGTTTGTTTAGAGTTTTTTGAGAAATGTATATAGAAATAACATAACCAGAAAATATACAACATTTACATGTCATTGCTATACCTCCCATCACATTTGCGTGTTACATAGTAGGGATGCACTTCAATGATTGGTCAACACCTTAATCCAATATTCCTATAACAAAATTGGCTGATGCCGATATTTTGATATTTAAATTACTGTTTCATATAATTGATTAAGAAAAAATGAATACCCCATTCAGATATAGGAAAAATGATCACATATGGTATACACATTTGATGGACACATTGACCCGTGAATTAAGAAAACGTAGCCTATTGTAGACATATGATAAGCAGGGTGCCTTTTCAAACATCACAATTGGTCACAAGTAATCGGCCATTTTCTTTACAGTCAGCTGATATAAACATTTTGTTTGGGGCGGGCCAATACCTATTGGTAATGGAAAATGAATCGGTGCATCCCTGCTACACAACAAACATGATTTACTGTAAATGCAATATGTCATTCAAGAACAAGAACATACTTTTCATCAACCAATATCTTATAGTAAACAAAAGTTTGTCATCCCAAAATAGTATTTCAGTTATGGGACAAAACGTATTGTATCACATTGTCTTGTCTGTCTTTTCATTCAAAACTTAATCGTACATGTTTGTCCATGATAGTTGAATTTTTTTTCTTGTATATGGGCAAGGCAAACAATTACATTTACATTTAGACATTGAACAGACGCTCTTATCCAGAGCGACTAACAGTACATTCCCTCGAGAAAAGTAGGGTGAAGTGCCTTGCCCAAGGACACAACATCATTTTGCATGGCCGGGAATCAATCCAGCACCCTTCTGATTACCAGCCCGAATCCCTAACCGCTGAGCCACCTGACTCCCTATTACAAATCTGCTTACCTCGTAATCACAAAGTGTGATGAGTTTTATCCATGTGTCTGAGCTCAATAAAAAGGATGTGAAAATAACAAGTATCTTACCCCACAGGTGGAAGTTATCTGTCTGTGGATGCTGCTCTGTGGGACTCCTTATATCTAGTCGAGAGTGATTAGCAAGCAGTAGCTAATTGTGGACTACTCTCCTAAAGGAAATGGATTAGAGACGAGTCTAGAGTTTGACTTGCACCCCATCCCTCCCTCCCCCTCATTCTCTCTATGTCTCTTTTGCATGATACAGGACATTTCTGGATTTATTACACATTGCTTTCCCTTTTCTTCATTTTTTAATAATGTATAAAAAGGCCTAAATTTGATTTTTATTAAGGACAGTACACATTCAAGGTTGTAATGAGTACAGTACTAGATCCAACAGGATTTTAGGCAAGCAATTTTATTTTTTATTTTATTTTTGCTTGTTGTGCAGTTTGCACAACTTTTGACCAACTTGCTAAACTTGTGAAAATGAAAACTGTGTTTCATTCTATATCTTTAGAATAGGTTCACCAGAAAAGGAAAACACTTTTTTACTGAACATTGGATGTATTATTTCAAATCCAACGTGAAGAGAATAGAGATAAAATGTATTATTACCCACATACAGGAGTGAACTGTATGGATTTTATAATAAAGACACTGGCATTTGTCCAGTCTGGTTTCTAGTATCCTAATCCAATTCCGTCCACTGAAATGTAAAACCTATTTATTTTGGATAATAAATTATTGGATGACATGATCAACTGATTTACAAGATTAATTATGAATCCAGAGACAACGTGTTAAGATTGGCGCTGGTAGCTTGGACCAATAAACTTGTCATATCCCCTACGTTGAATTCCAATTTGGGATTTGGTGTGTCAGATGCAATATCAGGCCAGTAAGTTACTTTGGCATGCCTCCTTTGAAAGGCCAGAGAAGGTTTTGGCTTGGCAGACCTTCAGGGCTATTTATCTGACTAGCAACTTTATCGTGGTATCAATGTCCAAAGTATGAATGGGATATGTTGTGGGGGAACAGACATACATGGTCAGATTGCTTTCTTGCCCACCACTGAACATCATCATGTTGCAAAACAGCTTGACACGACAAGAAACATACATTCAGCAGTGCCACTTGAGATGTATCATGTCAGAAAAGCCTTATATGCTTGTCAATAATAACCCTGACCTTTGAAGTGAGATTATTTCTGTTGATGGTAAGAATGATAGGAATTAGAGAAACATTAATAGGCCCCTATGTTCATATAAATATTTATATGTTACATGTAAATGTATTTAATATGTATTTGGGACTACTACTAACTGAAGCAACAGTCATGGAAAAGTTGTGTTGTGTTCATTTTCATAGACCCGCTATCCTTCAAATTATATAAATTCAGTGCACGCACACAAACACACACATGCACAGACACAATCCCACACATCCACAAACACACATGATGAGCCATAAATAATTTGTCAGGGGAATCCCTATCAGCAAACTGACTCCCAGACAGTTTAGGTTAAAAGGTTACTCAACAGTTTGTTAAGGCTGGCTGAATTCCAGGCTCCAGTTTCCTGTTCCAGGCGTCTATACAATATCTCAGTTATGACAGTTAAATTCAATTACAGATTGAAGTAATAACTCCAAAGACGTAGGCTATAGCTGGCTGCAGTTGTAGATGAGAATTGGTAGCCTAATCACAGAACGTCATACTTTATATTGCTATTCTGCTATTATCATTGTCTTTCACATTTCTAAGACTTGTGTTTAGCAAACACTGTGGGAAAGTACACTTTTGTTTACCTATTTCAGTCGGACAAAACCAATAATTTATGAAGAATGGCTCATGGCGTGGCCTAAGAGGGACCACTTAAAACGCCGAGGCCTGACTGATGCTGTCGACCAGACAATACTGAATGTAGGCGACTGTGGTGAAGTTGGTTTGAATATCGATATTCAACAGATATTCAGACGCCCAGTATTGTGTTTTTTTAACCGGGGTACTATCGGCCGCTTAGAATGCTTTTCGGTGCCTAAACAACGCATATTTAAGGATCATCAACAAATTACAAATGTCAACAGTCAATTTCAACAACATGAACTATGAACATCAAAATTATGTTCAAGTAGGCCTATTCAAGATGTGTGCATGCTGCACAGCCTTTAGTAGCATATCATTTTCATCTCAGGTTATTAACAATTAATTTTGTATTCAAATTACATTTTCAAACTTCGATAGCTAGCTTAGGTAGGCTAATATGATCTATTTACCTCAAATTACTTTGAGAATGTTCACTGACTATTCAGTTCACTGTATGTTACACAGCTTTGAGTTTGTCCATTTCAATCTCACATTATTTTCAACGAATTTTGGATACTTTTATTTGCACACTCCTGAGAGCAGCGCATATAGCTACAAATACAGTGCTAACTTGCAGCGCTAGAGTGGGAGATGATGAATAAATTGTATACATTTATTAATAAATGAAACGTCATGGAGATCTGAAGCAATTATGTGGTTGCTTGCTAACGGCTTTCTAGAAAGCGGACATAAAAAAGCAAGTTTTACCTAATTTAACGTTACACCATGAGCAGCTTTGATGCAACTGATGAGTCAAATAAAAATGCATATACGATAAGATGATTAGGCCTATTAGTTTTGTGATTTTTGGGGGGGCAATTATCTTTGTAAATGATCTTGCTGAGGGTGTATCTAATATGATTGTACATGCAAATATATTTTGTGTAACCTTTTGCTGGGGACACACCACAGGATAATCGGGCCGATTTCGGCCCTTCCGACAATCAGGTAAACTTGATGGTTCCGCAGATTTTATCAGATGTTCCCTTGGTGTGAGGTGTGTTAAGAGTGACCACACACTGTAGGAGCAAAACGGCTACATCTAGGATTTTTGGTCATCATGTTTGTGGTCTCTCACAGTTTGAAAATCTTATAAGATTTTAAAAATCGTAGTGTGTCCCCAGCATTAGTCTGTGTACAATATTGAGGTTTCTTCTTCCTCCCACCACAAATCCACAAAGCCAGTATTGTGTTGTCAACATTGTTTATTTTCAAACAATTCTCAAAATATCACCATGAAAATCATATTTTATGAAACATAGCTCTGTCTTGGGACCGCTTGTTGTCATGTCTATTCAACTTCTTTAGCCTGATTGAGAAAAAACAATCATTGGACATTTTCAAAAGAACATACATTTGGTGTGGCTGTTTTTTTGTCTTTGAATTACAAACTTTCAACTGTGTTGTGCTATGTAGTGATGTAATGTGTGCTATGAAAAAAATGTTTACAATACTACAGTAGACCATAGTTTAAGAGTAACATTTCTACTATAAGTACGTCACTTTGGATGAAAGCATCTTCTAAATCAATGTCAAATTGTATTTCAAACCCTGCTGTCAGCAGGTCTTTACCTTTCCAGAGTCACGACTCTTGGTTCTGAGCTTGTTGACCTGAGACTCAGCGATGTCGGCACGCTCCTCAGCCTCCTCTAGTTCATGCTGAACCTTCCTGAACTTAGACATGTGGGAGTTGGACTGCTCCTCCTGGGATCAATTCATTTAAACAATGTTTATTAAAAACATTGTAAATGGGCTTGCTGCAGTGATCATTAAGACTTAAAATACTTAAAATACCATTGGCAAAGCCATACATATGTACACCGAAAGCTTGGAAAGCTTTATTTTGCATAAGCAAGGGACAAATAAGTTATTAGACTCACCGCCTCCTCAGCCTGTCTCTTGTAAGCCTTCACTTTAAGCTGTAGCTTATCCACCAGGTCCTGAAGTCTGGTAACATTTTTCTTATCCTCCTCAGTCTGAAACAGAGAGAAAATCTTTAAATAAATCAAATTACACACTCAAATGATTTAATAAAATACGCAGATTTTATAAATAAACTTAGTGTAGTGAGTGTGTTGTTACATTACCTGGTATGTCAGTTCCTTGACTCTACGCTCATACTTGCGGACCCCCTTGACTGCATCTACACCTCTCCGCTGTTCAGCCTCAACCTCAGTCTCAAGCTCACGCACCTGGGTGGAGAACAGGAGCTCATGGTGAATCCACCACTCCCATGCTAAAAGGTCCTTATTAAGTAAATGCACCAGAAATATTTTAACTCCATCAAGGTTACACAGGGAATATTCAAATGTTTTCAAACTCACCCTGGACTCCAGTTTCTGGAGCTGCTTCTTGCCACCCTTCATGGCTAGGTTCTCTGCCTCATCCAGACGGTGCTGCAGATCCTTGACTGTCACTTCAAGGTTCTTCTTCATCCTCTCAAGGTGAGAGCTGGTGTCCTGCTCCTTCTTCAGCTCTTCTGCCATCATGGCAGCCTGCAACAACAGAATACCGCTTGGTTGAACTGAGGAACTGTACGTACACAGAGTATATTGTACCAGGTTACATGAACAAAAATAATTTCACAGTACAGCATTATATCATCTAGACCTTGTACGAGTGGTTTAACCCATCAAATTGTTATAAAATCTTGTGAGAACTGCAGCGTATAAATCAGCGTTTCTGCATTCTACTTAGATGGATCAGCGGGGGTTGACACAAGAATTGTGGACACATAAGTTACAAAGCAATCACTAGGACATGGCAACAGGGTGGAAGGTATGCTACCATAAGGGTAGGCTACTGTATGGTAGCTGCATGGTAGTTCCATATTGCTTTGATATGGCCTTGATGATGGTGTAAGTAAAGTAGTGACTGATAGTGACTGTACTGTGATACTTAGTTAGCCAGACTCACATCAGTGATGGCCTTCTTGGCCTTGTCTTCAGCATTTCTGGACTCCTGGACAATGTCGTCCACCTCTCCCTGCACCTGAACCAGGTCAGTCTCAAGCTTCTTCTTGGTGTTCAACAGGCTGGTGTTCTGAAAGAGTGACACATGTATATAGCAAAAACTAAGCCCTTGCTGTGAATGTTATTTAACTTTGCGTCTATGAATGGCTCTCGTCCATACCTGGGAATGCAGCAGTCCCACTCTCTCGCTGGCGTCCACCAGCTCCTGCTCAGCCACTTTGCGGCCTCTCTCTGTCTGCTCCAGACCCACTCTCAGCTCCTCAATCTCAGCCACCATCAGACCGTTTCTACGTTCCACCATAGCAGCCTGTTCCTTCATGTCTTCTGCAGCCCTGACGGCATCATCCAGGTGCAGCTGGGCATCCTAGAAACAGCACAGAGTGTAGAAAAGAATGAGAAGATGCTGCTGTGCACAGTATTTCTGAAACCGTTCTCTACTGCTTCAGCAGTACTGTTTGTACTGGAAGGTGTACTGTTCTGTGTAAGGATGATATCGTGAATTGCCTTTCTATATACATGAACCTATGTTTTCCAAACCAAAACAAATATGATCCGAGATGGATATTCAAGCCTAAATTCTCATTTTGAGTCTAGATCTGCAGTGATGGTCTGAAGTCGGTAATAATGTAGTTCACTGCAGTCTTCTTATCACTATGGCCAACAATCACAGTACCTTGAGCTGCGCCTGAACGTTCCTCAGCTGCTTCTGGGACTCAGCAGCCTGGCGGTTAGCATGGCTCAGCTGGATCTCCATCTCATTCAGGTCTCCCTCCATCTTCTTCTTTATTCTCAGGGCGTCATTCCTGCTGCGGACCTCAGAGTCCAGAGTGCTCTGCATGGAGTCCAGCACTCTCTGGCTGTTCCTCTTGATCTGCTCCATCTCCTCATCCTTCTCTGCCAGCTTTCTGTCCACCTCACCCTTGATCTGGTTCAGCTCCAGCTGCACACGCAGAATCTTGGATTCCTCATGCTCCAGGGTTCCCTGAATAAATGAACGTTTTTGAAAATGACATTGTTAGTTGTGGTAATCCTTAGAATTTGTATAATTTCCACTTCATTCTAGAAAATTGTCGAGAGTTTGTACCTCAGCCTCCTCCAGAGCCGTCTGGATCTCAGACTTCTCTGTCTCCACTGTCTTCCTGGCCTTCTCCAGCTCATGGATGCTCTTGCCAGTCTCTCCGATCTGCTCGGTCAGGTCAGAGATCTCCTCTGTGATTTGAAACAGAAGCTTGTTCAATTAGCAAGCTTGGTCTACTGGATCTAACCCGAGGTCAACAGGAAACTGTTTTCCCCCAGTTGATGGTTCTGTAAATCTAAACTAATCCACACTATATGGAAATATTGGATGGAATGTGTATATATGAATGTGGTGAAATAGAAAATAATTCTCTCTTTTCAATAATACAAAAGCACCACACACTACATTTATCTCACGTTGCAAGTTCTTGTTTTCTCTCTTCAGAGTCTCCAGCTGGTCAAGAGCCTCTTCATAGGAGTTCTTAATCTTGAAGAGCTCTGTGCTGAGAGAACGAGCCTCCTTCTGAGCTCCCTCCAGCTCAGCCTGGCCCTCCTCATACTTCTGCTTCCACTCTGCAAGAACCTAGGTTGAAGCACACACAAACGTAGCTTTTAACAATGAATGTAAACAATGGGTTTGGTTCAAGGCACAAAAACAGGGCGTGAGCATGACAATATACTGTAGTTCTTATGCCCAAATTGCAGATTTTGGTCCATCCATGTTCCACACTTACAATTACATCAAAACCTCGAACTGGCACAATATTTTTCACCTCCACATTCCACAGTAACACAGCAGCAATTCATAAAACCAACAACTGAAGGTCTATCTTGTATGCCATTCAACTGCACGTTTCAAACCGTGACTTCCCAAAAACTCAAATTTAGACTTAAACCTATAGGTGTAGTACAATATTTTTCACCTTGTCAAAGTTCCTCTGCTTCTTATCCAGGTTGGCAGCCAGGCCATTGGCTCTCTCAACATCAATCATGAGGTCCTCCACCTCTCCTTGTAGCCTCTGCTTGGTTTTCTCCAGAGAGGCACACTTGGAGTTGGTGGCCTCGATGGTCTCCTCAGCTTCCTGGAGACGCTGAGCCAGCTTCTTCCTGTTGACGCAAAAAGCAATGGTGTTCTGTCCCGAGAGCAAACTTGGAGTGTTTGACAGTAACTTTATATTGGGGTACGATGAATTACTATCAATTTTCTATATTTCTATCTTAGGGAAGACATTTTTGGGACTTACTTGGCTTCCTCCAGCTCCTCTGTCCTCTGGACGGCATCAGTTTCATACTTGGTCCTCCACTGAGCCACCTCAGAGTTAGCCTTGGACATGCCACGTTGCAGCTCTGCCTTGGCCTCCTGCTCCTCCTCAAACTGTTCCCTCAGCAGATCACAGTCGTGGCGTGCAGATTGGACACCATGGGCAAGGGCATTCTTAGCCTGAGAGGAAAAATGATAGGAGATGTGGGTGATGTAGTAAGGGACCAAAAAAGAGTATTCGCTCACCACTGTACTGTAAAACCATCATAGTTGGTCAACATAGGGCTTCTTTAGGTGTTATACCTTGACCTCCTCCTCAACATGTCTCTTTAGCTCCTCAATCTGCTGGGTGTAGGCTTGCTTGCCTCTGGTCAACTGGGACACCAGGGTTTCCTTCTCCTCCAGCTGGCGACCAAACTCACCTGTGGGGAAGCTTTTCCTTAGGTCTGTTTCTTTATTATAGTTGTTTTGGTTATTTTCAATATACCCCTTGTGGAACATATTTCTGCATGTAGGCCTTTGAACTTATCAAATAAGTTGCTTAATTTCTTTTACCATTTTCAGTAAGGAGTCTGGCTCTCTGTCCACTGATGTCATTGACCTGGCGCACATTCTCATCGTTCTTGGTCTTGAGCTCACTGAGCTGGTCCTCAAGGGTACGGCACATCTTCTCCAGATTGCCCTGTGAAACAAACATCATGTTTCAATGATAGTTATTCTAGTTGTTTTACAGTTTTTTTTAACAGTTAATGAATTTATTTGATCAATTGCAGTCATGAAATCCTTAAATTGTTAAATTGTAGTACATTATATAAAGGTGAACTTTGTTCACAAACCTCTACAATCCACTCCTTCATCCTCTGCGGACTTGGTCGGTGAGCATTCAAGTTTTACATCAATTTTATCTTTCTGTTTTGGTTTATTTGTATCACTGACCTTAGCCTTAGCAACTGCCTCCATGTTGGAGGAGAGGTCATCAATCTCCATCTTGAATTCACTCTTCTCTTTCTCCAGCTTCTGTTTGACGCGCTGCAGGTTGTCGATCTGCTCTCCCAGCTCTGCCACACTGTCAGCCTGCTTCTTCCTCAAGGCTGAGGCTGTGGACTCATGCTGCAGGGTGGACTCCTCCAGGTCACGTCTCAGTTTCTGGAACTCAGCCTCTCGCTTCTTGTTCATCTCAATCTGAGCAGCTGTGGCGCCTCCAGCCTCCTCCAGCCTCTCACTGATCTCCTCGAGTTCCCTGGATAGATCGGCCCTCTGCTTCTCGACCTTGGCCCTGGCAGCACGTTCAGCCTCAATCTCCTCCTCCAGCTCCTCAATACGAGCCTACGGTAGATATCAAATATTTAGCATCAAAGTCTCAAAATTGTGGCCCACATATGAGAGTAAAAGGACTAAATAGACAAGGTGGATGTTAAACATAAACAAGTCCAATATCAGCAAGGCATAAAAAAGAAATGTTACTTGTTTATTAAGGACAAGCACACCTGGAGCTCCTTGATCTTCTTCTGCAGCTGGGCACCCAGAGACTGCTCATCCTCAATCTTGCTGAGGAGCTGGCTGGTCTCAAAGTCCTTCCTATAGTGAACACATTAATCCACATCAGGTTTGGGTTTTGTGTCATTGAGTGGAGATTAAATTGTAAAGCACATCCATAAGTTTTTTGTTAATACTTGTGTTGCCGTCTGTCATGGTGCAAAAAGTGGGTCACAATGACCGGAAGTTGGCACAAGGGTTAAGTATTTCAAAACAAAAGCCTTGTTATCCCTAATGATTAACATATTCAATTAAGTCATCTATAAGTAATCTGATTAGTATAATTAGACACAAAACTCAGTTTCATAGGTCTTTATTATTGCATTACTCCAAGGAGAGTAATATGAATAATAAATGTGAAATGCATGACCTATAGATGGGTTTGAATATTGGACATCAAAATTATTATATTGAAGTGGAAATTCAATGTAATGATTGCTGGAGTAAATGAAATCAATATAATGTCAAGAATATCTCTAATAAATATACAATACTTACTTCTTGATTTTTTCATCAGACTGCTGCTTGTCGTTCTCCAGGTCCATGATGGACTCCTGGGCCAGTTTCAGGTCTCCCTCCAGCTTTCTCTTGCCTCTCTCAAGGTCCATACGGAGCTTCTTCTCTTGCTCCAGAGAACCTTCAAGCTGGAGGACAACACACACTTCTCATACTTAAGCTCTGATGTTAACAGCTATTTATTCATAACATGTTATATTAGTCAGTTGTCTTTCTGAATCCCTAAAACCAATTTATTATATGAGATTAAATTAAATATCAATAGAGACAAAGTTGAATAAAACTCCAAATTTTGCACGAAAACATTAATTTACTCACATCATCAACTTGCTGTTCCAGCTTAGTCTTGGCCTTGGTCAGAGTGTTGACTTTGTCCTCCTCTGCCTGCAGGTCATCCAGTGTCTGCTGGTGGGCCTCTTGCAGGGCTTTCTTTTCCTTGGTCAGCTTGGCAACACTCTCATCTTGAGATGCCATCTCCTCAGTCAGGTTTTTAACCTGGACAAGACAAAGTTAGTTCAAGACAAAACTATTGTTTGGTGTTTCTGAACAAACTACTGCTTGGATATTGGTGAGATGTTGATACCTTGTTCTCTGTGGCATGCTTCTCCTTCTCCACTTTGGCCAGGGTAAGCTCCAGATCATCAATGTCCTTCTTCAGCTCAGAGCACTCATCCTCCAGCTTCCTCTTCTTGGCTGTCAGCTCAGCATTGATCTCCTCTTCATCCTCCAGCCTTTCTGTTGTCTCTTTGAGTTTGGCCTCCAGCTGGATCTTGCTCTTGATCAGACCCTCACATCTCTCCTCAGCATCGTTCAGACCTTCTGCTTCCTGAGAATAACAGAGGTTAATTAGTCTTTAATTTAGTGTGTGCGTGTGTGTTTGTGTGTGTGTATGTGCGTGTGTGTGCCTCACTCACAGATGCAACTTGGAGAGACAAGTCATTCTTCTCCTGCAGGAGGGACACCATCTTCTCCTCAAGCTCCTTCTTGCGAGCCTCAGCCTTTACAAGAGCAACTTTACATTTCTCATAGTCTTCCTTCATGTTGGCAAGCTCCTTCTCAGTCTCAGCACTTTGCAGGAGAGGCTTGATCTTGTAGTAGACCTTCATCCATGGCCAATGTTTCACATTCATGAATGAGCGGATGTTGTACTGGATGGTGTAGACAGACTCTCTGATAATAATAGATAGACACAGTAATTGTTTAGCTCAATACAAATTATGCAATGTAAAGTCATTACCCTAACCCTAACCCATTCCTACATGTAAAGTCTATCATTCCATCAATTTTACGTAATTATTCTAACAATAGCTTCAAAGTAGAACAAAATGTATCTTGAATCCATATTTTTCCTTTTATCATCTCCATCTCACCTTCTCTCCGTCATCTTGACATACTCCCTTCTCATCAGGTATCCACGGGCAAGAGCTTGCGTCATGGTTACCAAAGCAGCAAGCTTTTCATCTCTCATCTCCTCAAGGACACCAAGCAGACCAGCTTTGAAGAACACCTGAAACAGAGGTATGATAGAAAACTTAAATAAACAACATAAACACTTCTGGTGTTAACATATTGCTATCTAAGTAGATAGCAAAGGTTAGGTATGAAGATAGGATCAAATAACTGCCAATGAAATGACTTGCTGAGGATTTATAATATGTAGGATTTTGTAGGATTTTTCATATGTATTATTACAGTAAGATTGCTGGATTGTTCTCAAAAACATTTAACTCAATTTTGAATGTCTACCAGGTAAATTAGATATTTAACAATCTTTATATGTCACAAACATGAGTTCCCAGTATCTCATAATCAATAGTGTACGGTGTGTTACCTTGGTGTGTCCAAACTTGTATTCATCATGGTTCACATCAATTGACCCAAGCAGCTTCTCAGAAGCCTTCTTGTTATCCATGAACTGGCCTTCGGGGATGACACTGGCATTCAATACCTTGTATCTGTAAAGATAGAAAATGTATTTCTCAACATGTCTGCTTATTTACAGAAACTACATCCGAAGTGTCTGTGTTTACTATTACCTCTGCTTAAAGTCAGCATAGATGATTCTGCTGGGGAAACCCTTTGTGCAGATCCTAATACCCTCCAGCACACCATTACACCTCAGCTGGTGGATAACCAGGAAGTTCTCCATCAAACCTGGATGAAACATTAAGGGTCAGCATTTTACGTTGTGGATTATAATTGTGGAAATCAATCATTTCATGTTTAAAGTAATAATGACTTAAGAGAAATAATGCGTAAACCAATGATGTACCTGGAGTCTTTGACTCATTGGGGATCAGACAACGCACAAAATGAGGGTGGGTGCTCCTCAAGTTGGTCATCAGCTTTCCCAAGTTCTCCTGTAAGGTTGTTATAAAGCATTGTTACTCTCAGATATTATTCATAACAGATATTATTCATAAGAAAGCTAAAATGCTCACTAATATTAAAGTACAATCACAGCATGAAACTATCCCAAATCATGTAAAAGAAAACCTCACTCACTCTAAACTGAGAGGATACAGTCTGCATTGAACCTCCCTTCTTCTTGCCTCCTTTCTTTGTGGTATCTGTTAAAGGAGTGGCAGGAGTTAGACAGCATTATAAATTAAATGTCTTGTTGCTTGAACGATACTGTTAATTTATTAACAAATCATGTTAATATGTTCATGTATAAATCTGTGTTGGTAATCTAATTTAACCATACTAACCCTCAGGTGGAGCAGCAACATAGAGCGTGGCCAACAGTTTGGTTGAGGACTTTCCATACAGCAGAAGCACAGAGTCGTTCAGGGGATCCTTGTTCTTGTCCAGCCAGCCTGTGACATTGTAGTCCACTGTACCTGCATAGTGGACCAGGGAGAAGTGGGCCTCGGCCTTGCCCTTTGCTGGTTTAGGCTTCTCAAATGCTATGTTCTTGCCAAGATGCTGGTCATACAGCTTGTTCTTGAAGGAAGTGTCTGAAGCCTTGGGGAACATGCACTCCTCTTCAAGGATGGAGAAAATGCCCATTGGCTGTGTAGAAATATACATTGATCAGTCAAAAATACTGTGTATAAGAGTGAGCTGAAACGGCATCATTGAATATAATCACAAATAGCATTGTGATATGATAAAAAAATGTCAGTTTATTCGTACTGTATCTGCATGTATGAATAACCTTGTATCCTTGCCAGGTATGAAACATTCACAGACACCTCACCTTCTCAATAAGCTCAATGCAGGCAGCCAAGTCCATGCCGAAGTCAATGAAAGCCCAGATAATGCCCTCCTTCTTGTACTCCTCTTGCTCCAGGACAAACATGGTGTGGTTGAAGAACTGTTGCAGTTTCTCATTGGTGAAGTTGATGCACAGCTGCTCCATGCTGTTGTACTGTAGATTTACAAAGTTTGGCAGAACTTTATTGAGCGATCCCACCATAACGTATGTATTTGTTACTTTATCTGCACAATTTTTGTTCCTGTTAATCAAATATTTAGAATGTATTTATGACTTTTGAATGTATTTCTAATAATTGTTCAAATATTGCCATAATGCCAAATCTCAAACTCACGTCAAATATCTCAAAACCAGCAATGTCAAGCACACCGATGTAGAAGTTCCTTGGCTGCTTGGTGTCCAACATCTGGTTGATGCGGACCACCATCCACAAGAACATCCTCTCATAGATGGACTTGGCCAGAGCACTCACTGAATTGGTTACCTGTGTAAGAATGTTGGTTCCACTTAAACATTGATTTCATTTCATGAATAGTTTTTTACCTGTAATAATTGAAAACACTCTGCTAAAATTAATATTACAATCAAGCTTTATTTCTAACAGCATGTCAGTTAAAAGAATAGCTCTGATGTTTTTTAAAGCCTTACCTGAGGCACTGTCTGACCCTTGGTCACATACTCATTGCCGACCTTCACTCTGGGGTAGCACAGGGCTTTCAGCATTTCAGCTGAGTTCAGACCCAGAAGGTAACCGATTTTATCAGCCACTGGGGAGAGAAAGGAGCAATGAGCATCAGAGTGCAAGGTTTATCGAAGGAATATCGTTATATGAATGCTCTTTAGAACATTGATACAAATACTTTGGCTTACCATCTGTGCCATCTGGCTCAGCCTGCTCCTCACGCTGCTTCTGCTTGAAGTGCATGTTGCCATGGTGCATGACAGCACCGGTAAACTTGTAGATGCTCATTTTCTCTTCAGCGGTGAAGCCCAAGACGTCAATAGCATCCTAGATGTGGAAAGAATGTTTACAATGAACCACCAATTCGTCATGATTTTCAAGTTGAACCCTTTTAGTGACTCACATCTGTGGCATCAAGCTCGACTGTGTCATCAATACTGGCCACAGTGATCTGACCCTGGCTGATCATGGGATAGTCATAGGGATTGGTGGTGATGAGCGACATTTCTGTGGAGACAGAACTCAAATGATTATCACCCACGGCATGTGTACATTTTATGTAAAAGGCTGAACCCTCAATGAGTGGACAAAGTAGTTTATGCCATTCAGAATCCCTGCAGTGCCTCACCAACAAGTTCAGGTTTGTGGTTGGTCATCATTTGGTAGAAGATGTGATAGCCTCTCTCATCAGGCAGCTGGAAACTTACTCTGGACTTCTCCAGCAGGTCTTTGAGAGACATGGTTGAAATGATAGAGAATTTTTTTTTAAATTTGAATCTCAAGTGAATGGACACCAACATTTATTTAAAGGATCAATTGGGAAATAATCCAAACCAACTTACAAGTCTCAATGTCAGCACTTGCCAGTTTTCCATTCATGTGGAAGTGAATCCTAATGAATTTACCCTGAAAGAGTACATAGAGAGGGCTTTTTCAATTTTTCCCATTGATTTATAAGTTAATGTAAAAATGTGAATATTTTCCCTCCAAACTTACAAAGCGGGATGAGTTGTCATTCCTCACTGTCTTGGCATTACCATAGGACTCCAGTAGAGGGTTAGCTGCAATGATCTGATCCTCAAGGGAACCCTGAAGGTAAACAAACCAGTTGGTCATTTAGACTTATCACCAATATTCCAAAAAAATTATCTTGTCACTTTGTCTTTAATCATTCACTCCTGAAACGCTTCCCCTAGACTAGGTCTAACCATGTTTCTATATTATCTATGAACACCTTTAGTTTAATATATTTGGTCAGAGTATCCCCACTTAAAGTGCAAATGTCATGAATCCTTAACCTTTTAAGTTGCTATATAAGTAACATACTAACAGTCTTATTAATGATATGCTGTCTGTAAAACTACGACAGGACTGCTGTCAAGAATGACAACATATTTTGAAGATATAAACTATATTTTAATTACCGTAAACAAAGGGAGTCTTTTTGTCTTCAAATGTGGGGGGACAGATTTTTTCAATAACTGATGATGCAGCCAGTGACCATAATATTCTTAATAAAAAATGGGAGGATATATTTACAGTTTTCATGTAAAATGAAACATACGCCCTTGAACTGTACCATGGAGGGGTGGGGGCCTGAAAATAATGATGGGTCAACAATTGATGGCATGCACTTTATATGGTGTATATAAATTCATACCTGCATTTTGCCGGGTATTACTTCCTTCTTCCCTCCAGAAACAGCAATTGTGGCAAAGTACTGGATGACACGTTTGGTGTTTACAGTCTTTCCAGCACCGGATTCTCCACTAGTTTAGAAGATGATAAAAAATATAATTTAGTGTGCATGAACCAAAATAAGTATGGTCAAGCTTCTTGAGTCATTAACCACAACCATTTTCATATTTGTATACATATATATACATAAAATAAAATATACACTTAGTTAAAGTCTTAAACTTACGTGATTAGGACTGACTGGTTCTCCTTATCTGAAAGTCAATTGACATATAAATGTATCAAAAGTGATACAGGTAGCAACTAAGAATCCATCCATCTATATTTGAATTCAGCCATCCTTCAGTAGTCCATACCAGTTAACATGAACTGATAGGCGTTGTCAGAGACGGAGAAGATATGGGGTGGAGCCTCCATGCGCTTCTTCCCTCTGTAGGCGTTGACCACATCCATGTCATACACAGGGAGCCACTTGTAGGGGTTCACCGTGGCACAGAAGAGCCCAGAGTAGGTCTGCATATGAGCAGAGAGTAAAGGGAAATATTGCTATTAGAGTTCAAGTATAAACTTTCTGAGGGTGTGATTTGCTTCCTTAAGGTGGCTCATGTCTATATGTGTAGTTTTCTTACGTAGATCATCCATGCGGCATAACGCTCTTTGAGGTTATACAGGACAGTAGCTTCACTGAGGTAGGTCATCATGGCCATGTCCTCAATCTTGTCATATTTAGGAGGGTTCATCTGCAAGACTTCCTCTTCTTTGAAGGTTTTAACCTGAAAGATTATGTCAATTACATGCATTAAGCCTACTCTAATTAAATAATGTATACTTTAGTCAATCGTTTCATAGTTTTTGTACGTTTTTAAACAGCTTAAATGCGTCTGTAACTGTGGCAGCAAAATATCGATGTACAGAAACTCCACCAAATTGTTTTTTCATTCCGTACTAAGTATCCTCTTACCTCCTCAGTGATAAGGATTTTCACATCACACTTCCCGGCATCTCTTTTAACAACCAGACCCTTGAGGTACAACTCCTTGACATCAGGCACATAGCAGGCATTCTTAGAATCAAATGGTGCAGCCTGGGCCTCAATCCTCTCCTTCTCAGGTTTACGAAGGTAAATGGCGGCCGCGCCATATTGGGCCATCTCAGCGTCCGTACTCATGGTGCCGGCTTACTGGGGAAAAAACATATCACTGTTACAAAATCTATTCCTTCTATTTTGAAATGATGTGCCCTTTCTCATTAATTCATAATTATCCTCTGGGGCTGAAAGTGTACATGATAAATGCATTTACTGTGTATTACTGTAAAGTAAGTAGGCCTCAGAAGCCTACAAAAGGTGTAGAATAAATATAAAAATATAATAATTCATTTTATACAATTACAGTAGTAGATATACCTATGGTGCTTTGGCTTTGAGCATTATACATGTGTGTAGCATCAAACTATGTCTCACCTGTTTTTCCCCTCCCAGATGAAATTGACTCTTAGTTGGTGCTGTAAAATATGTTTGTTTAGAGTTTTTTGAGAAATGTATACAGAAATAACATAACCAGAACATATACAACATTTACATGTCATTGCTATACCTCCCATCACATTAGAGTGTTACATAATAGGGATGCACTTAAATGATTGGTCAACACGGTAAGCCAATATTCCTATAAGAAAATTGGCTGATGCCGATATTTTGACTTTAATATACATTTCTACAATGTCAGAACTTTTTATAAAATATGTCCTTATGATGAAGCTTTTCACTTTTTTATCCATGAGTTTTATCCATGTGCCTGAGCTCAATAAAAAGGATGTGAAAATAACAAGTATCTTACCCCACAGGTGGAAGTTGTCTGTCCGTGGATGCTGCTCTGTGGGACTCCTTATATCTAGTGGAGAGTGATTAGCAAGCAGTAGCTAATTGTGGACCACTCTCCTAAAGGAAATGGATTAGAGACGAGTCTAGAGTTTTTCTTGCACCCCATCCCTTGCACCCCATCCCTCCCTCCCCCTCATTCTCTCTATGTCTCTTTTGCATGATACAGGACATTTCTGGATTTATTCCACATTGCTTTCCCTTTTCTTCATTTTTTAATAATGTATAAAAAGGCCTAAGGAAGGACAGTACACATTAAAGGTTGTAATGAGTACAGTACTAGATCCAACAGGATTGTAGGCTATTATTTTAGCTTGTTTTGCAGTTTGCACAACTTTTGACCAACTTGCTAAACTTGTGTGAAAATGAAAACCGTGTTTCATTCTATGTCTTTTGAATAGGTTCGCCAGAAAAGGAAAACACTTTTGCTGAACATTGTGTGTATTATTTCAAATCCAACGTGAAGAGAATAGAGGTAAAATATATTGTTACCCATATACACGAGTGAACTGTATGGATTTTGTAATAATGACATAGAAATGTGTACAGTCTGGTTTCTAGTATCCTAATCCCATTCAGACCATTTGAAATTTAAAACCTATTTCTTTTGGATAATAAATTATCGGGTGACATAATCTACTGATTTAGCAAGCCATAGACTTGATAACATTTACAGTAGGCTTACTATAAATCCAGTTATGAGGAGACAACATGTAAAGATGTCACGCCTTTATCTCAGGTTTCTCTGGTTGGAAACAAATGACCTTCTTCCCAAACCTTTTATGACATTAACCAAGGCCTAGACCTTGATTAATTTAGCATTTTTGTATGATTCTTGCATGACTATGCAACATTGTCCAATTGTATGTAAAAGATGATCAGTGCTGCTACCGCCCTCCACCATCCCCTTCTCCACCTTGCTGTCTGTATGTTCTATCCATTAGGGGGATCATATCTCTATTGCTCCCTGCCTCATATGTCATGTATGTATGTGTCGCATCAAGGAGGCAGGGAGCGCTTCCCTTAGATCATCCACTCCACCAAAGTCAAACCTACTTCCATGTCATGGTTATCAATAAATGCTCAAATATAATATGTAATATGTATTGACTGAACTGTCATTGATAAACCTAATGCTCTTGCAAACAGGATAAATAATGTATCATAAAATATGACACATTTAACTGCTGTGAGTTGTTACACATTTGATGTGTTTTATATCTTCTGGGAGTCTGCCTGACACATAAGCAATTACTTTGGTAGCTCAAGTAGCGCTGGTAGCTTGGACAAGTAAACATGTCATATCCCCTAAATCCAATTTGGGATTTGAGGTGTCAGATGCAATGTCAGGCAAGTAAGTTACTTTGGCATGCCTCCTTGAGAGGCCAGAGAAGGTTTTTTCTTGGCAGACCCTCAGGGCTATTTATCTGACTGGCAACTTTATCGTAGTATCAATGTCCAAAGTATGAATGGGATATGTTGTGGGGGAACAGACATATATAGTCAGATTGCTCTCTTTCCAACCACTGAACATCATCATGTTGCAAAACAGCTTGACAAGTCAAGAAACATACATTCAGCAGTGCCACTTGAGATGTATGTTTGCCAGAGAAGCCTTATATGCTTGTCAATAACACCATTGACCTTTGAGGAGAGATTATTTATGGTGATGGTAAGAATGACAGGAATTAGAGAAACATTAATATGTTTATATAGATATTTATGTTAAATGTAAATGTATTTAATAGGTCTTTGGGACTACTACTAACTGAAGCAGTAGTCTGGAAAAGTTGTGTTGCATTCATCTTCATAGACCCGCTATCCTTCAAATTCTATAACTTCAGTACACACACACAAACACACACATGCACAGACACAATCCCACACATCCACAAACACACATGATGAGCCATAAATAATTTGTCAGGGGAATCCCTATCAGCAAACTGACTCCCAGACCGTTTAGGTTAAGAGGTTATTCAACAGTTTGTTCGGGCTGGCTGAACGCTGGCTCCAGTTTCGTGTTCTAGGCGCCTCTAAAGTATCTCAGTTATGACAGTTAAATAAAACTACAGAATGCAGTACTAACTCCAAAGACATATAGCTGGCTGCAGTTGTAGATAATAATTAGTAGCCTAATCACAGTTAACGTGGGGACAAACATGGGGGTCAGATGCGGTGAGGGAATCGGGCTATTAATCAGAAGGTTGCCAGTTCGATTCCTGTCTCTGCCAAATGACCTCAGGGCCTCATTTCCAAACAGGATTGCGCCCATTTCATGCGTGAAATTGCGGGTATACCCAGCTAACACATTTACGTTGCCCTGACGTTGTCGCAACGTCACGCGATGACCAAACATACGTTGCCGCAACGTCTTTGGCGACGTTGCGGGACCGTGCATCTGTGGGGCGCCAGTAGGTTGCCGCAACGTCATCTTGTGACGTTGCCAGTCCGTAACCGCGACGTCGTGGCAACGTTAATTTTCCGACGTTGCCAGTCCGTAACCGCAACGTCGTGGCAACGTTATTTTCCGACGTTGCCAGTCCGTAACCGCAACCTCCTAGCAACGTAATTTTCTGACGTTGCCAGTCCGTAACCGCGACGTCGTCGCAACGTTATTTTCCGACGTTGCCAGTCGGTAACCGCAACCTCCTAGCAACGTTGTTTTGGGACGTTGCCAATCCGTAACCGCGACGTCGTGGCAACGTTATTTTCCGACGTTGCCAGTCGGTAACCGCGACCTCCTAGCAACGTTGTTTTGTGACGTTGCCAGTCCGTAACGGCGACCTCCTAGCAACGTAATTTTGTGACGTTGCTAGTCCGTAACTGCAACGTCAACAATTTACTTAATTATGAAGTAACCTATATTTCATATGCAGACCTTATTTGCCCAGAAGGCTACTTGTTTTGGTATAATAGATAGCCAACGTTAGGAGGAATATGTTTGTGTGATGTGTAGCCTGACTCAAGCTAAATCATAAACGAGGCAGCATTTCAGAATCATAAAGTGTTTTAATCGCCATGAAAGTTTGCACAGACAAGGAATTTACTTATACATATATATATATATGTATAAGAATATACATTCACCATATAGGAATCCTAAATATGTGGTCTACCTATACTAAAGGGGAGTCAGATGGCTGATCGGTTGGGAAATCAGGCTATTAAATCAGAAGGTTGCCAAATGATGTTTCCTTGGGCAAGGCACTTCACCTTACTTTCCTCCAGGGAATATCCCTGTACTTACTGTAAATAAGAGCATCTGCTAAAATGACAATGCACAAAGTATGCATGTAACATTTACAATTAAAAAACTAAAATGGCCAAAATATATACATACGTGATAAAAAGTGCCACTGCAAAACAAACACTGCAAAACAAACACTGCAAAGAAAAAAACACTGCAAAACAAACACTGCAAAACAAAAGTGCCAAACAAACAAAGTGCAAAAAATGAATTAAAATCTTCTTCCAGTCCCCGCTATGAGTTCTGTCTGTTGGCCCTGACAAGGAAGCACAAAATAAGTTAGTGTTCGATTAACATAATCGCACGTGTGAAAAGGGGCTATACAAGTCATTAAAAAAATCACATCTAAAATAATATACGTCATCAATTAAAATATTATGTGATTCTAGATTTGTGTCATAGCCATGTGAAAGATTGGATATGGAAGTTGCAAACATGATCATTCACCTGGCTGGTTTTGAATGGGCTGCCGGGGTGTGTTTGAGTGTTTCCTCTATGCGGAGCTCCACAGCTTTCTCTCCCAGTCCCGTCTTCTACTTCATCACAGCGTCTGGAATTAGAAGTCATTAACTTATTGTCAGCACCAATGTGAACGTTGAATGCGTGTAAGCCATAGTTTGTGGGATCTCCAAACACTTACCGCTCTCTTTCGCAACTCCAGCACCTTAAGGCACTCCTCAAGGTCTTGAAGTTCAGCCTGTGTTTGGGCCACCTGTAGGTCCATCACTGGCACCTCTTCAGTGTGTCTGCCCTGTGGTCGCCTGAACAGGAGAGCCTCTCGCTGGTTCTCTTCCAATGTCTCCATCTTCCGGAGCATAACCTGTAATGTGTCTGTAATTAAAGACAAGTAAAACAAGTTTACAAGAGTTTGCATGATTGGCATACACTGTGGTTCTTCTAGATTAGCTGTAACATTAATGTACATAACAAATGTTACCTTGATTGGTCTTTGCCCAAGATGGTACAGCTGAATGGGGTATACAAAGCATTAGTAAGACAACATTTGTTGTTTTGACAAATATGTTTCCCCCACGATCAGAACAACTTAAGTATGCCTTACAATTAGGTATGCCTTACAATGGCAATGGTATGAGTATTTTTTTGAGTGTCTTATATTTGCACTTGCCTGGCTGCCAGCTGTTTTCCGGGGCACCCTATGGGTTCTCCTCCACCAGACCAGAGTTGACACCTAGAGGTATGGCATCTGGTGATGCAAACGTTTTAAGTCATACTTTTGCTTCAAAGCATAGCCTTTAGGGTTGCCATGGCTCATACAATTATTGTCACTGTTATAAACGGTCATTCATTACTTTACCATAATTTCCAAGGGACACAGTACTTGTGATGGTGGTCGGATCACCTGTACAGAAATCAAAGTGGAATGTAGTTTACGTACATAGTAGCCTATTAGTATATTGATATTGAAGAAGCATCGCACATATGTGATCGTTCGAAAGCAGGGCCCCACAGCGTAGCATCGCACATGTGTGATTCTGAACATTCCAACCAACTATTTTCCGATGGGCAGAAACTATATGATAAACACTACAGTATGGCTTCAAAATGTACAATTAGTAGGCTAACAAGTAACATTAGCAAGTAGTAGCATTGGTACGAGTATTATCTTAGGTTGCTAGGTAACGGAAGCTAATTAAAGCTACATACCTTCCGTTTTGGAAAAATAACTCACGTACTCTGGTGAAAGTGTCTGAAATATTTAGAACTCACGCATCTAAAGGTTAAAACGAATACACTTATCCAAAAACAAATGTCATGTACAAATTGGAAGAATTAGTGACATGATACTTTTACAGACGCCATTGCTGTGCATGCCATGACCGACTGTGAACGTGAACAGCCACGCGCTAGCGTCTTTGAAAATTCAGGGCTAGCTAACTAAATAAACTATTTTGGGACAAGGTTTTCTAACAGTTCTGAACTTTTATTTTCACTGATTCTTTTGAGGGTGATTTTTGAGACTCTAAACTTTGATAACATGTATGCATTTTCAGTATTTCAAAACAACTTTCTGGAGGGTTTAACCTAGCTAGCGAAATTCTAACGTAGGCCTACTAGTAAACAATGTGAATCTGATATAACGCTATAAACAACTCAATTTCAAACCTATATGCCCCATCCAATTTCTAAAAATATGTTTATATATTTAAAACTATGTCTGTAAAGAAACTCACCTTTGAAGTAACTTATTTCCAGGTAAAATCCATTGTGTGAAAGACGGTAGGACCCCGGCAAAAACTGTTTAGGAAGCCCAGTTTCAGCTATGCCTTGAAATGGGCATGCGCAAAGTTGTTGCTCAGGGGCAGACTGAGGGGCAGGTTTGCTAAGGAAGAATTGTAATATTCTGTGATGACTTGTCTTTGAAAATGAAACTCTTAAGAGTCGCTTACCTTTTGGTCACATTTAACAATTTTGTAGGCCTATTACAAAACTATTGGAGCACAAATTTGCATGTCATACAGCTTTGGTGTGCTATAGCCTACAAATAATGTTTGCTTAATCATGTTACTCATCACACATTGATTGCTTTTGTACATGTTTATAGTAAAGAATGAAAGACTAAATTATATTCCACATTCTGTCTTTTTTAATTTACGATGTGTCTGCATATGAGAACATTGATGACCAATGACCTGCTGGGGCTGAGCAGCACATGAATTACATGCAGTGTCTACATTTATATATATAAACCACTATATTGCACTCAAGATCCGTTGTCCTGCGACAAAAATAAGGTAACCAGCCGACCAAGGGACGACGTCGCGGCAACGTTGTCCACGGGTCTAAAAATAAGGTAACCAGCCGACCAAGGTACAACGTCGCGGCAACGTTGTCCATGGGACCAAAATTAACGTAACCAGCTGACCAAGGTACAACGTCGCGGCAACGTTGCCCACGGACCTAAAAATGACGTTACCAGCCGACCAAGGTACGACGTCGCGGCAACGTTGTCCATGGGACCAAAAAATAACGTAACCAGCCGACCAAGGTACAACGTCGCGGCAACGTTGCCCACGGACCTAGAAATGACGTTACCAGCGGACCAAGGTATGACGTCGCGGCAACGTCGCCCACTGGTCTAAAAATAACGTAACCAGCGGACCAAGGTACGACGTCGCGGCAACGTTGCCCACTGGTCTAAAAATAACGTAACCAGCCGACCAAGGAACGACGTCGTGGCAACGTTGCCCATGGGACCAACTGGCAACATTCCCTTTATAACGTTGCTACGACGTTGCCACGACGTTGCCAGAAGGTAACGTCGCGGGTTACCAACTGAGCACTTACTGGCAACGTTGCCGCAACGTCATGTGTTAGCTGGGTAAGGACATAACATCGTAATTACAAAGTCAGCGCACTTGAGTAAAAACGCAGATTACCGCTCCTGGAAAGGTATAAGGGAAAGTGGGTGTGTATATTTCTAGCTCCTGTTTGCGAACTTTTTTTTTCTTTTCCTCGAAGCACCCATGGTGGCAGTAACATGCAGGCGATTTTCCCGTCTTTTAACGGCGAGCTAATTAACACTAACGGGTGCTGGTTGCCCGACGAGAATCTGGTTTGCGGTTGGGCAAAGTCGCAAATTAAGCTGCGGTCGCAATGTTAGTAAATGAGCCCCTCAGTGTCCAAGTTGTAAAATAGAAGATTTTAACTCTCAGCAGTGCCATTGAATCTAATGTTGGTTATAAAGCCTTACATAGACGCTTGTTTTGAGTGATGTTGTTGGATGTTCAAGCCCTGCTGCAGAAACACAACATTGAAAAATGCTTTTGGGAACCCAGTTCATTCTGTATTTGAAGAATGAAAACATTTTCATTCAAGTATTTTGTGTTGAAATGCCACAAGTTTTTCACCCACAATATAGGCAGTAAGGGCAATTATAATCTTGATGGTTAGTAGCAGCTGTTGCCTGTTGATGGCAAGACTGTCAAGTGTCATGCCTACGCACTTGGAACAGCCTGCAAGAAGGCTGAGTTCCCCAGAGTTTTGAGTAAATTGGTTAATGTACCTGTTGCTTGTTTGACCCTTTTTTGTTTGCTATTTGAATCCCAGTGTTCTGTAGTTTCTTTGCAGTCTCTTTCTTAAAGTTTGTCTGAGCCTTGATCTATCTTTGCTGTATTTCTGACCATTTGTTTGCCTTTTGACTACGATTATTGGATACTCCACTTTGCCCCGTTAGCCGCTGTTACAACTTATTGCCTGTATTTGCATTACAATTTTGGATGACCTCTGTTGCCCTGTCAGTCTGTGTGCCAGATCTCTGCCTGTTCCTGCCCTGTTGAAACAATAAAGCCCTCTGCACTTGGATCCCTCCTCAAATCAAATCAAAATGTATTTGTAATGCCCTTTTTACACGCAAACATGTCACAGAGGGCTTCACATACACCCATAGAACTGCCCCTCAAGTTCATGTGTCTGGTCTGGATACATCAAGAAGGAACATAACGATCTGTAAGAAGGAAATGAATGGTTGCATACCATATGAAAAGTAATGCATGCTTGCAGCCATATTTGTTTGATTTTGCATTGTTTTAACTGTTACTCCCTTTTGGCCTTTACTTTGGCCTCTTCCTGACTGTTGATTCTATTAATAGCCATACTCATAACGGGCACCTCTGCAGACATACTACACATCACACACATATTGGACAATGTATATGTCTGCAGGGAATCCCTTACAGTAAACTGACTCCCAGTCGTCTGAGGTGAAGAGGTTCCTCAGTGGCTTACTTTGGCTGCCGTCCAGGCTTCTCTCATCTCTCTTCTTGCTCCAGGCTCCCTCTGTATCATTGCTGATTCTACATTGGGTCTGATCCAAGGGGGTCACCCCCTCATGTACTGAGGGAAGCTGATGAGCAACACTGAGCATATACATATACATTTACTGTGTAAACTAATCCGTAAAAGCATGTGTACAGATAAATTGTACATCGAGTTATTCTGAGATTTGTAAACATTGCATAGGAGAGCAGTTTGTCTTTTTTAGATCTCAATTTACCTGCAGTTGTGCAAATGTGAATGAGCTCTGTCCACACCCTGTCAACTGTCCTATTTTACCCTACACTTGTGCAGTGCTCATGCCCGTGATGCCAGTTTCCGTAATGCAGCCAGTCATTAAGATGTCAGTGTTAAGTTAACGCACATGGGCAAAACATTTTTTTACAATTAGGCAAGAGATATTACGCATACACATGGAATTTTCAGTAAAATTGTGAATATAAAGTTAATCAATTGCTTTTGTTGTGCATATTGTGGCACCTGGAGGGATCCAGAGCCTTCAAAACCCTGCAAGCACCCAAGCCGACTCACAGTTTCCCCCTTCCCTCTTTGAAAATGAACTACACGGCAGCGACTCGTTTGCCAGTGGCCTTTTCCACAAAAGCTGAGCGACTGAGCTCAGAGGAGAGACGCCTCAAGAAGAGGTTTCATGCCATGTTCAGTACAGTCTTGTTTTCAAGTATGGGCCTAAACTTAGATTTCAGATCAAAATTAAGTTTTCTAAATGTAATTCCTGATTACTGAAAACACCTTAATGCTTACTGTTAGACTTATAGCTATAAAAGTAATTTTAGTGTGAACGTTTCCTTGAATTGGTGATTCGTGTGAAAGGAAGAAGAGGCCAAAGTAGAATGTGCTTGGCTGGCTCTCATTGTGAGAACTTAAGTGAAGGGGAGTTAATTTCCCTGGCTGCCAACAACTCCTGCTCAAGGGGACCCAGACAGGATGTCGTTCTCATGGGTTCCAGTGCTAGCAGCAAAAATATTTAGTCCACACCTGGTTAGGTGCTTCAACCAAAGGTATCTGATTCTCAGACTGGGTCCTGATGCTCTTTTGACATGCTTTGTCAGAACATTGCCAGATGTGATCAAGAGTACTTTAACCAGGGAATGAACTACAAAAAAACTGAAAGCATGTCATAGGCAGAAAAGGAAATCATATTATGATTTGTTCTTTATGGAGGGAACAAATACTGGTACCTTTCTCAAGAAAGCATGAAAGACATTTTGCTAAACTTAAGATTTTTCTACAAATGTAAAATGATTAATGTCCAGGCCTATTGCTGGCATGTTCCATTTCTGTAGTGCCTGCTATAGTTTTAGACCATTAACCAAACATGAATTATTTTACAACTTACCAACAAATATGACAACAAACCCATGTAAAGGAGACGTGGTGTATGATATCTCAGAAGCCTTGGAAATAGATAACTTTTCATTTCCTAAAGCTCCTGTTCACTTTATGTTTGTGATCACACTACAACTCCTCCCCCTCAATGAAAAAATGAGTATGTAAAATACCAAATTGATTAAGGGTATGTTAAATTAGCTGAAAAATCATCTAATTAATGTATTACAATGTTTAAAAGTTATTCTAAGTTCTGTTATGCTTGTCATGCTTTTTAATCTAATCAAGAGCAGCTGTCACCTGCAAAGGCTTAAAGTGGTTAAAATATAACAGAAGCCACACTGTGGTATCTCTGAAGGATGTGAAAGTAAGTGAAAACACCAGGTTAACCTCTAACTGCTATGCATTTTCCTCCTTTTTTTACTGTTAATGTTTTAGATATTTAAGACGTTCATACGGTCCTCCAGCTCTCCCTGCAGCCTCTGCTTGGTCTTCTCCAGAGAAGCACACTTGGAATTGGTGGCCTCAATGGTCTCCTCAGCTTCCTGGAGATTCTGAGCCAGCTTCTTCCTGTTGGGGACAAAATACAATTTAAGTACTCCATAAGTCAGTGGTTCCCAAACGTTTTGCAGCATGCACCCCTTTCTAGTGTTTGACCCCTGTCACGCACCCTCCAACACCTTACTATGGTTAAACTTCCATTTTTGTATTGCAATAATAGCGGGCGGGGCTATTGTGACACAGACGTGCTTGTAAAATTTAATTAAATTATGAGTAATTTACAGCTTGTAATGTGAAATTGTATTTCTCAATAAAACTTTTGCATGTGAAGTTTACCTCAGTTAAATACGTAAAAATAATACATAATAATACTGAGACAATGTTTTCCCCCCGCCATTATAAATATTATCTCGTGCGACCCCGGCGGTCAGTCTGCGCATCACCAGGGGTGAGCGCACCCCAGTTTGGGAACCACTGCCATAAGTAATCTATCTGCTCTCCCAGCTCTGCCACACTGTCAGCCTGCTTCTTCTTCAGGGCTGAGGCTGTGGACTCATGCTGCAGGGTGGACTCCTCCAGGTCACGTCGCTTCACTACTCTTCGGTAGAGCCTTGACTTTGTAGTAAACATTTATCCATGAGTAGTGGATAATTGTGGCTCTGGGCTCATGGTCAGCTCAACTCCATCTGACCTCCTCTCTAGCATTTCAAGGTACTACTTCCTCATCTTGTATCCAGTGGTAGAACTTTTTATTGCAGATCAAGGGATTGCATATTCAAATCCCCACAGTACATTGCTTTGGATAAACATTATCAAAAAAAATTATGAATCACATTCTACATGTAAACTAATTCATTGTATACTACAAATAACATGTGTAATAGTCCAGTACAAATCTTTACAAATCTTTCACCCTCAAAAATTACACAGAGACGAGTGGTCATTCCTCAGTCTTGGCATCACCACAAGCGTCCAGTAGAGGGTTGGCTGCAATTGATTTCATCCTCAAGAAAACTCAAAGTTTGTCAGTTACTGAACATGGGCTGACTAAAACTAAAACTGACTAAAACACATGCTTAATTTAATTATAAAAAATAACACAAATTTCAATTATGAAGCTTTTGGGCTTTTTAGTATTTTTTCTTTTCTACATTTTGTCTTTCTTTTTTCCTTTACTAGTGATACAACATATGTACTTCTGTCAGTGACCGCCTTTCTCAAGCTTATTTCATGGTGTATGCTTGAAATGTTTATGTTAAGTAGCATCTGTACATGTGTCTAAACTGGGATAATAGATAGTCTTACTCTGTTTAACAGTTCTTCGGCTGATGGTGGCATCGAACCTTGTCTCTGGGAGGTCTTTCCCTCCCAGATGAATTATTATTATTATTTATTCCAGACACACAAAAAACGGTCCATAGCACAATACACAACATTTCAAAAGACAGATAAATACAAGATAAAACACACAATAAGAAATGACTACAACAGTCAGAGATTCACAATACACAAAAAGAATGTTCAGATATTAGTGTATAGACTAAAACGCCAACGGTTCCACTATCTCGAAGTAAACCTAGCCGCACTCATTGCAAGGTTCGCTAGTGTTGTAATGATGCTGTTGAATGACTCAGTTAATCTACACATACATCTGTACATGAGATTCCTGAGTACAGCAGGACAGGTAGATACATCAACACTTACAAGACCTTATTATGCACCAGTTGAACTTTTTCACCAAGGATCATCAAAGCAAATATATGTGTTACCTTTCACTAGTTTGTGAAGATCCCTACATGTTGCCTAAAATAATGGAAAGCAACCAGGAAAACAATTCAGATCTTTCTCCCCTGGGATATTTCTTTTTATTATTATTTAAAATAAATAAAAGTAAAAAGTTTACAGCTGTCATTAGTTGACCTGTTATACTGTTGTTCGCTTATTTTACACACGTTTACATTCTCAATTTGGAGGATGTCAATAACACTAAATGCTTTTATCCAAATAACAGGGCTTGGGATATTTAGGATGATATTGCTGTCACAAACAATGTTTAATCTAATGAGAGCCTAGTATAACTAAATTTAACACATCAGCAGGTTTTTGGTAACTTGATTTGAGCCGTAAAAAATGTCCCTTGAGTTAATGTCTAGGTTAAGGGTCCACTAAGTATGCTAAGTATGGACAGGCTGTCCATGGTTTGTATTCCAGTCCAAATATGTCAGTGGTCAATCTATTTCAGCACCAATGTCAGAAATGTCAGAAATGTAAGGATGGAGGGGGTAAACATGGGGTGTTGACTTACTTTGTGCTTGCCCACCACTGGGTGCCTCTGCACTGCGATGCAGTCTGATGGTCAATAAAGGATTAACAATGCTGTGATGAGTTTCATGGGAGGTACTCTCTTGGAAGGTACTCTTTGAAGTATGCTGTAAACTTCAACAACAGAGTTAAACTATTCAAAACAAGAATTCCAAGAAGTACTCAGAGACTGATTCACAAGCAAGCTTACCTCTTTTTAATATGGTCACAGGAGAAAGCAAAAGATCGATACCAAAAATAGATTACTTTATGATCCTTCATCATATAAATGAGCCAAGCTGCTATTGAAGCAGTTTCAATGTCAGTCAAAGAGAAATATAGAAATATATTGTAGGTTTATTTAAGTTTGTATTGTGGGGTAGATGTTTTAGGGGGTAAAACATTTAGTTGAAGGCATTTTGGGGGGCATTTGTGTACTGTACTGTACTGTGCACTGTAGGCTTCATCCTTCAAGGTTTTAGTATGCAAGACAAAGAAGACAGCATGGTTGTTTTCACAGTGCCTTCACTTATTCACCACCATTTAGTCATGACAAGTTTGACCAAAATGCTCTGTGGGACACACACACACACTCATACTGTTCAGAAATGCTGTGTCATGAAAACAGTCTGTCAGGGAAGTTCTCGTAGAACGCTGGCTCCCTTGTGGTGAGAGGCTCATCGACAGCTACTTCTGACTACACTCCATGCTTCTTTAATCCCCGATCCCAGATCTACTCCCTGCACATCTACATCATGACTGACACACTTCCAATAAAAACTGAGAGTGTTGAATCCATAGCACCATGGAACAGAATATTAGAAATTGGGCCTTGATTCCAGAATGTGCAAAGCTGGGAAGAGAGGTAGAGCTCTGTGGGAATGAGCCAGTCACCTCAAATCAATATAATGCACCTGTAATTTTAAGGATTACTTGGTCAGTTGTTAATGGGTTGGTACATTTTGGGTAATGTGCGAGCAACCATAAAGGTCAGAAAGTATTACAAGGAATTAGCACTGAATAGCACTTTGTTGGGTTCCAGGTCTCCTGAAATCACCACCTCTTTTTTGACATCTGCATAATAGTCATTCTACTCAGATACTATACTGTAGATATTTTAGATGACACAAGTGCATCTGGTCAAATTAGTAGTGGCTGAGATACTCTTAGTTAGTGGTTTACTATGTTTTTTTAATACTCCATGTTAGCTTCTGTTTATAAATAGCCTACCCTGACCCTGACCATAAATAGATAGGAAGAAATAGAGAGGGGGAGAGAGAGGGAGAGAGACAGAGTGAGAGAGATTCTTAGCTGTAGTGCCATTACATGGTAACTCACATGTAGCCTACTGTAACAAGCATGCTTCTTACTGATTAAATGAACAAACTCGAAATAAAAAAATATACTGCCTTCTAGACATTAACATTTAAATAAGGAAACATTTATGCTTTTATACAAAATGTATGGAGAAAAACTATTGAGTTAAAATGTCACATCACTTAAATTAAATAAATGGTCTGAATTTGAGTAAAAATATGTTATGTACATATTTAAACAATCCCCCATTAATACATTAGACCTTTAGAATGTTGTGTTGTGTTCTGACATTTGAGCCCGATTTTGGGCCAATGGACTACAAATTGTTTTGAGATTACGTTGCCAAAGTATAAGCAAGCATAGAGAACTTGGCACACATTTGGGGCACTGGGGGATTTGGAGGTTTTTGTGCACAACCATGGGGCTTCCTGTCACTGTGGGCGTCAGTGCACAGTAATACAACCCAGAATCTTTCACTTTTGCAGAAGAGATCTCCAGGTCTACACATTTTGATTCTGGATCACGTTTGATTTCAAGTCGAGGATCTAGTCCCTCAGCTCTGACTGCTGACCCACGACTGTGGAGGATGAGCAGAAGGAACTGTGGAGCTGATCCAGGAATGTGATAATACCACAGGAGAGAAGTGGCAGATGAGTAATTACATGACAGGGTGATATTATCACCCTCTTGACTATTTACCACTTCTCTGGTTGGTGAAATGGTCTGTCCTTTACTCCCACCTGCAAATAAAACATAATGATTGCAATTATTATTATTAAATATAATTTTACAAGTGTTGGAGCCTTGTTGACATGATACATGAATGCTGTTAGGGATGAATAGAAAGGATGCAATTACAAATTAAATAAAGGTTCTGTACTGAAGATGACTTACATGCAAGTGTTAAAATAAAAAGAACTGTTTGAATCAGCATGGTGGCAAACTTCTCTGATCAGTATACTAAATGTTTTAAGTACTAGAACACTTCTTTTGTGAAATGCCTTCTTGTATTTGACATGTTGTAAGACCCACCCCTAAACACACACATGACAAAGGGAATAGATGCAGTCGGAGCATTCAACCACCACAGTTCCTTTTAGATTATCTTCTGAGCATCCATTGTATTAAGTAACTCACAAAATTATTGATGAATCAGATATACTTGTATACAGTTGTGAAAGATGAACAGATAAGTCGTATTTTTTTCAAGTGACCAGAATTTCATTACATTTAGACGCCATTGTCTTTGTCGCCATCTACTGAATGAATGCTGTTGCAAAACATGCAAAACAAAACACATTCATACCTGATGATGGGTGTGCATAATAATAGCAACAGCATATTGTGTGTTTAGAATACGTAATAGTTTGTTTTCCAACAGTATATGATGAGATTAGATAAGAATGATCTACAGAATGTATCTTTCCACATTCATATAAAAAATATGTTGGTTAGGGTGAATCTTGTTTCCACACATTTAAGGTTCTTAACCAGGTTGAGTTAAAGTTTAGGCATACAAGAGTGGAGAGACCTAGCTGAATAATTAAAAAAAAGATACCTTTTCTGCTGTTACTTCATGCATTACATCCCATATGTACTGTATATCTCATGTATATGTATTTATGTTGAACATGTCTAGCTCATCAGGTCACCGGGTCATTAGTATGAGCCAACTACTGTGCATATTCCCTTGCGTGTATGAGTCAGGGTACCCAAGATCAAACTCCCTAGGGGACAAGTGAGGAAGGACGTAGGGTGACCAGGAGCTTTCTGCAGGACTGCACAGCATTTTTATCCCTTGTCCTGCTTCCCACATATTGAGACAATGTCCCACGTTTCTATTGACTCTAGCTTTACATCGCAATGTGGATTGTAATACGTGTGACCGCATTTCTCTGATAACCCCAGAATGTGTTATGAGACATGAAACAAGTGTCTGAGATAGCAAATTGTGGTTTGAACAATAGGTTTCTCCTAGTCTGGGATCAAAGGATGTGGTGACATTTGTTTTGTACAGCCTCTTCTAGGCTTTGTATTACTGGGTGGAGACACAAACAGCACAGTAGTAGAAAGCTTTATCTGACAGAGTCACTTCTGTCATTTTGAGTTCAGTAGTTGTCCAGGATATTGTGGATTGATAACGTTCATCAGGGATATGGTCAGAACCACTCCTATCTCCTTTGAACAGTATGAACTGAGGAGCCTGATTTAGATAGTGTCTGTACCAGTACATTTGAATATAATTTATACAGATTCTCCCTCAGTGGAGGAGACCTCAGTCTTCTCAGGGATCAGATGATCTCCACATATGAGTCCTGCAAAAGACAACATCATTAAACAGTAAAGAAACATTTCAAATCACAGTTCCTATGTTATCTGATAAATATGTCGTAACACCCTCTCCCCAATAATGTTTTGTTGCCAATAAATGAATGTCATGATACTGATGAATCCACAATGAATGTTTACATCATGTTTACCTGTAGTGATCAGAGGGAGAACTCTGAGAGAGGTCTCCGTCTTTACAGAGACTGCTGCATGTGTCTTTCCTCTCAGGCATTCCTCTAAGTGTTACTGTGAGTGAGACATGTGAGGACCCTCCCCCTGAATATGTCAGGGTTTTTGTACAGTGTGTCTGGGCTTCCTGTCACTGTGGGCCTCAGCGCACAGTAGTACAGAGCAGAGTCTGTCACTTTAACAGAGGAAATCCCAAGTTCCACAAGTTTCTGATCTTTCACATTGCGGATAGTCAATCCTGGTATTGGACTGGTTATGCTCCCTGCATAGTCTTGTATGATGAAGTGTGGTGCTGATCCAGGATACTGGCGGTACCACAACAGACCATTGGTGAGAGAACTGCTATATGTGCAGGAGAGTTTAACACTAGTGCTCTTCTCAGCTGTCACTATGTCTCTGTCAGGTGTGATTGTATCTTCAACACTCAAACCTGTGAAAACATCAAGATATTCCAAAGTAAATTAGATTTAGCATATGTCAGACATGGTAAAAATGTTTTACTGCTCATAATACATCAAGTATGACTTAAATTTGTTCTTACCTATAAACATGCAAAAAATAAAAACCTTAAAGATCATCATCATAGTGTATATTGCAAGACTAGCTTTTTTGCTAACTGTGATCGTCCCTCAAAACATCAACTCCCTGAAATGAATTTCTTTCCTTTGTCAGGTTCAAAATACTCCTACTTTTGACATTGTGTAATACACTGAAGACACCACTTGATGGCACCAAAGGCAAGGGGAAATGACAGATCATGATTTCACTTTCAGGTAAAGTGAGGTTTTTGTACAGTGTGTCTGGGCTTCCTGTCACTGTGGGCTCCAGAGCACAGAAGTACAGAGCAGAGTCTGTCACTTTAACAGAGGAGATTTCCAGCTCTACACAGGTCTTCTCTGTGTTCAGTTTGGCAGAGAGACGAGAGTCCAGAGGCTCAGCTCCTTTCCCAGTGGAGTGAAGGATGAGCAGGAGGAACTGGGGAGCAGATCCTGGATACTGCTTATACCATAAAAGACTGTAGGCTGAGGAGTAGTTGCAAGACACAGTAACATGGTGACCTTCTTCTCCAAAGACCTCATGTTGGTTTGGCTGGATTGTCTGTCCGTTACTGAAGCCTGTATATATGATATTTGAGAACAATTAGTTGTTTTTATCTCATTACTGTTAATTACCCAATAATGAATCTTTCCAGCAGATTAAATAATATAATGTTGTTTTTGTCTACCTTTAAGAGCTGAAAATAAAGCAAATAACCAGAAGACAAACATGTTTCAAGTTAGTTATCCAACGAACAATAGTGGAAGCTGAACATTTGAGTTTTCAGAGAATAATTTCCTCCACTGCTTTTATTTTAAACTCCTCCCAATATACAGTCTGCTGTATGAATATTCATGAGGGACACTAACATTCTCTCTCAAATTCATACTTGGGCTCCAGAGAGTCCCACTACACAAAATGTGTTTTACATTGTAATATGGATGGTAAAAGGTCTACAGGTGTGACCACATTTCTCTGAAAACCAAAGAATATTTGTCATTTGTCTGAGATATCAGATTGTGGTTTGAATGATAGGTTTTCCTGTTCAGGAATCAAAGGATCTGTGGCAAAAATGTTTTTGTACAGCCTCTTCTAGACTTTGTATCACTGGGTAGTCACAAAGAGCACAGTAGTAGAGAGCTGTGTCTGACAGAGTCACTTTTGAAATTGTGAGTTCAGTTGTTGTCCAGGATGTTGTGGATTGATAACGTTTATCAGGGATATAGTCAGAACCACTCCAAGATCTGTCTCCTTTATACAGTATGAACTGAGGTGCCTGATTCAGATAGTGTCTGTACCAGTGAAGCCGAACATAATTACTGCTTGTGTCATGGGAGCAGCTCAGTGTGACAGATTCTCCATCGGTGGAGGTGACCTCAGTCTTCTCAGGGGTCAGATGATCTCCACATATGAGTCCTGTGGATAGAAACAAAAGGAGTAGCTTCTATTTATTTTATTGAGAGATTAAAAATTCCAGGAACATTTTTTATCACTTGTTTACCTGTAGTGATTATTAGAATCAGAACTCTGAGGCAGGTCTCCATCTTCACACAAGCTGCTGCATGAGTCTCTCTTCTGTCAGTCCTTCCTCTGTTACTGTGAGCGGGGCACGTTACTATGCCACAGACACCCCCCATTCCCTCCCCTTCCCCACCACTAGCACCCACTCCCCACCCCCTCCCCACTACTACCACATATGTTGATTTGAACTGCTATCTGCACGAGAACTTTTCTTTGAAAGTGAATATTTCAAGATTTACAGTTTTGTTGCCCTAAGGTGGGTCAATTTTGCAACTGCCTACATCATTGATATACATTCTTATCAGGAAATTGTTTTATAATTCCATAATTTCTATAAATTCTATAATTGTTCAAAAATTGTTTCAAATACTTTTATTGACTATATTATTATATTACTTTTAATTTTAAATTATGATGATAAAAATACAATGTAATATACTGTATTAATTGTAATTATATTATATAGTTTTGGTAAGCTGTTTCTTTGATTTCGTATTGTGTCAATTATTGTGATAATATGACTGAGCACTCTTATATTCAGTCATTGTCTTGTCCTGTGTTGTGCAGCACAGCAGGTTTTTGTACATGATCTGTGTCTCCTGTAGGCACTGTGGGCCTCAGAGCACAGTAGTAGGTAGCAGAGTCAGACAGCTGCACACTCTGGATCCTCAAAGGAACTGATCTTTCATCAAGGTTCAGTGGAGCGTCAAATCTTTCTTTTTGAAATGCTTTGGAATTGTCTCCATCTGTGTACTTGTCCCGTCTTAACATGTATCTGGGAAAGTCCTTCACCTCCATCTTGTACCAGATTAGACTGGGATTTGAATCAGTTGTGTAAAATTTACAGTCAAGTTTAACTGTCTCTCCCTCAGTGGCAGTCAGAACTCCTGTTGACTGGGAGACAGTGTCTTCACATCCGCATTCTGGGAGAAGAGACAAAAAATGTATCATGACTTTCAATAGCCAAAATATTTAAAGCATCATATATCAGAACATCAAATACATTTAATCACAGTTACAGGTATAGTAGTGTCATACCAAAAGATAAAGTTAGAATCAGTAGTAGGTTCCTCTGCCAGTGCTCCATGTCTTTACTGAGATGGGTGGGTGGGGAGAGAGCAAACTCTCTGGTGGAGACCTACATGTATCATGAGAAGATACATTGCTTCTTATCTCCTCCTCTTTCTGAGGTTTCTTCTGTGTGGAAATTAGCTGTGATTTTTGCCCAGGCCTAGTTCCTGCATTTTGCAGATTCTGAAAATAACTGTGTAGACTTATTTACGTTCAGAATTTTAAAACTGGTCAAACCTTTGTTCTTTATTTGAATATATATTAATACTGACTGACCCTTAAACATCAATTATCTTGTTGTGAACTGTGGTTCCTTTAGTTGGAAATCTGATGTTTGAATTTCTATACCTGTGCAAAAAAGAATTACTTAATTTTTAACCATGCTTCTCTCTTGATCTACTGTGACACTTTCTTTCCACGTGTTTTTGTAGAGCAGTTGCATTACATTTACATTTAGTCATTTTTAGCAGACGCTCTTATTCAGAGCACATGCAGTCACTCTGGGCCTCAGAGCACAGTAGTACACAGCAGAGTCAGAGAGCTGCACATTCCAGATCCTCAGAGGAACTGTTTTTCTATCAACGTTGAGATGAGCATCAAATCTTCCTTCAAATTCCTCAGCATTCTCCCCTTCACTAAAAACTTGACTTTTCAGCATATACTCAGGGTACTTCCTCTCTTCATACTTGTACCAGAACAGATATGGACTTCTGTCAGTGGTTTCAAATGCACAGTTAAGGGTCATTGTCTCTCCCTCTATAGCAGTGTCATCTCCAGCCATCTGAGTAACTGTGTCTTCTCCTCTGCAGTCTAATGAAGCAAAACACAAAGGCGTCAGAAGAAGAACATGAAAGAACAGAAAACATAGGATTGTTGGATATTTTAATGGCACACAGTTTAAATTGATCGTAAGTTTCATACCAAGACATAATATAAGAATCAGTAGGTTCTCCAGCCACTGTTTCATGTCTAGTGGGATGGGTGTGAAGAGAAACAGAGCGAATGCACTCGTCTATGAATCTTGAAATGACAATTCTTATGTCTCATCTTCGCTTTGAGACTTAAATCTAGTGAAGCCTATGACTTTTTCTTTTCAGATTGAACGTGTTTTGTTAACTTAAGGGAGGGACTGATTTGGCATTTATGTGTTAGTTGGTAGCTAGTACTGATTGAGGTGCCTGAGGACTTTACAGTGAAATGCTGCCCCCTACCAGGTTCTTCAGATAAATTATATTATATTGTCACAAGAAGGCCTACAATCAATTGTTCTAGTCAAGAGTATTGGTATTGTAGACCAACCAAAAATATTAACGTTTTACACTTTTCAATTGGATTAAAATATCTCATGCATTCCTGAGAAATGTCTGTTGATGACCTATGGTATCGACAGCGATCAAGTCTCTTGTAGACTGTCGCACATTTTCGGTTTGTCCTCTGCACTCTGTGAGAAAAGAAATGTACATATTTACATTCACACAGTAAAAGAAAAATACACCAAACATGGGCAGTTGAAGTTGAAAACCAAAATCAGAAGCATTTTTTCATACCAAAGATAGTTGATGCCAGGACAACAAAAATGTTTAGAGCAAGATTCATGGTTTTATAGTACATGTGTGCTACACTGAGGGAAGGTCGTTTTTAACATTGTCAGATACTTTTGCTTTCACTGAAACTGAAGGACCGTATTGTAGGAGGAGCTTGCTCAGAATTACAGGTCTCAAGTAAGGCAAGACATTCCATAGATCAATGTTAAGCCCATGAAGAATACATCTATTGGCATTGTGTAATTAAAGAATTCACAATAATCTGTATGACTGGTTTAGTTATGAAAAATACATTATATTTGGGCTTCAGGGCACAGTAATACAGAGCTGAGTCTGTCACTTCAGCAGAGGAGATCTCAAGTTCCACAAGCTTCTGATCTTTGACATTGCGGATAGTCAGTCCTGGTACTGGGTTGGTTGTGCTCCCTGCATAGTCTTGTATGATGAAGTGTGGTGCTGATCCAGGATACTGGCGGTACTACAACAGACCGTTGGTGAGAGAACTGCTATATGTGCAGGATAGTTTAACACTAGTGCTCTTTTCAGCTGTCACTATCTCTCTGTCAATGTGTGATTGTATCCTCAACACTCAAACCTGTTTAAACAATAAGATATTTAAAAGTAAAGTTCATTTAGCACATGTCAGACCTTGTAAAAAATATTTTAATAATCATAATACATCACGTATGACCTTAATTAGTTCTTACCAATAAACATGCAAAATAGCAAAAAATTATAATGCATATTGTTAGACAAGGTGTTTTGTTAACAGTGATCTTCCCTCACATCAACTCTTGGAAATGAATCAGTTTCTTATGTCAGGGTCAGAATACGCCTACTTTTGACATTCTGTAATACACTGCAGAAACCACTTGATGGAACTATCACCAAAGGAAAGGGGAAATGACAGATCATGAATTCACTTTCAGGTAAAGTGAGGTTTTTGTACAGCGTGTCTGGGTTTCCTGTCACTGTGGGCCTCAGCGCACAGTAGTACAGAGCAGAGTCTGTCACTTTAACTGAGGAGATTTCCAGCTCTACACAGGTCTTCTCTGTGTTCTGTTTGGCAGACAGGCGAGAGTCCAGAGGCTCAGCTCCTGTCCCAGTGGAGTGAAGGATGGGTAGGAGGAACTGGGGAGCTGATCCTGGATACTGCTTATACCATAGAAGATCGCGGGCTAAGGGGTAGTTGCAGGACAGAGTAACATGATGACCTTCTTCTCCATTGACCTCATGTTGGTTTGGCTGGATAGTTTGTCCGTTACTGAAACCTGTATATATGAAATTGAGAATAATTTGTTTTGTCAGTATTGTTCATTACCTAATAATGAATCCGTCCAGCAGGTTAAATAATAAATGCATGTTGTTATCATTTACCTTTAAGAGCTGAAAATAAAGGAACTAACCAGAAAGTGAACATGTTTGAAGTGAGTTAGCCAACGAACAACAATGGAAGCTGAACGTTTCAGTTTTCAGAGAAGAATTTCCACCACTGCTTTAATTTTAAGCTCCTCCCAATATACAGTTTGCTGTATGAATATTCATGAAGGACACTAACATTTTGTCTAAAATTAATCCTTGGGCTCCAAAGAGTCCCACTACACAAAATGTGTTTAACATAGTCATGTGGATGGTAAAAGGTCTACAGGTGTGACCACATTTCTCTGATAACCCCAGAATATTTGTCATTCATCTGAGATATCAGATTATGGTTTGAATGATAGGTTTCTCCTAGTCAGGGATCAAAGGATCTGTGGTGAAAATGTTTTTGTACAGCCTCTTCTAGACTTTGTATCACTGTGTAGTCAAGAGCACAGTAGTAGAGAGCTGTGTCTGACAGAGTCACTTCTGTGATAGTAATATTTGTGTTTGTCCTGGATGTTTTGGATTCATAACGTGTATCAGGGATTTGTTCATGATGACTCCAATCTCTGGCTCCTTTATACAGCATGAACTGAGGTGCCTGATTCAGATAGTGTCTGTACCAGTGAAGCCAAACATAATTACTGCTTGTGTCATAGGAGCAGCTCAGTGTGACAGATTCTCCATCGGAGGAGGTGACCTCAGTCTTCTCAGGGGTCAGATGATCTCCAAATATGAGTCCTGCAAAAAACAACATCATTATACAGTATAGAAATATGTATTCTTCTTTTGTTGCCAGTAAACCAGACAGTTCATTTGACTGTATTGATAGTGATCATCCCACAACAAATGTTTACATCATGTGTACCTGTAGTAATTATTACAATCAGAACTCTGAGAGAGGTCTCCATCTTCACAGAGACTGCTGCATGTGTCTTTCCTCTCAGGCATTCCTCTAAGCAATACTGTAAGTGAGACATATCAGGCCCCTCCCCCCTTACTATGTCAGGGTTTTTGTACAGTGTGTTTGGGCTTCCTGTCACTGTGGGCACCAGAGCACAGTAGTACAGAGCAGAGTCTGTCACTTTAGCAGAGGAGATCTCCAGGTGAACATGTTTCTTCTCTCTCTCATGTTTTACAGAAAATCCAGGTTTATTGTTCATGTGATCACTGGTGAGGAACTGTGGAGCGGATCTGGGATTCTGGAGATACCAGAAAAGGCTGAGGGATGTGCCAGAGTAGTTAAAGGAGAGAGTGACTCTTTCTCCCTCCAAAGCCATAACAACATCAGTGAATGGTGTGATCACTTCCCCAGAACATTTCCCTGAAATTAACATGCATGATCAAACAACTTTATCTTACAACACATTTGTAAATCGAATAATGCCTATCCACTTTTAGCATATTTACCTTCATTTTTCAATAATAATGCTTGTTAGTTTTTTATGAACTTCAACATTACTTACAAGCAATTATAGAACTACTTACCTACAAGCACTGAGAAAAGTAATAGTGAATGAAAAATCATTATACTAATGAACAAAAAGATTGAAAGTTTTCTCACAACAGTTGAATGACAGAACAATACATTCAATACACTCAAATCTCTACTGAGCAGAATGTTATATAGTATGCAGCGCTCTGCCGAGTAGCTCCCTCTACAGTCAAGAGGAGGAGCCACATATCTAATTGACCTGTTGTTGGTTGGTGCCTGGTGTGGAGTTAAATATCAGAGGACTAATATCAATTAATTTATACTGAAAACTATAATTTATCGGCTAAGTAGTGGTAATGTGACTGCATCAATGTGTTGCAATCCTGCAATCTGACAAAATGGTAGTGCACTGTATAATAAAAAATATAGAATTGCTGATAATTAATTTCTGAATTGAAATACAAAGAAACAACAGAAAAAAAAAGTCAGCCTTATCTGTAAAATGTGTGAAGAATTAAAAGTGTTTTATTCTATAGATCACGTATTTGTGCCTTGTGTTGAGATACTGGGGTTTTTGTACAGTGTGTCTGAGTTTCCTGTCACTGTGGGCTGCAAGGCACAGTAGTACAGAGCAGAGTCTGTCACTTCAGCTGACGAGATGCTCAGATCCACACGGTTCCTCTCCTTATTGAGATAAACTGATAGACGAGGGTATGGAGGAGTGGCAGAAACTACAGTCTCCTCAGAGGATCCATAGGATGTTACAAGGAGGAGGAACAGGGGAGCAGATCTGGGATATTGACGATACCATAAAAGACTGCCTGCACCATCCAATGAATAATTGCAAGAAAGCTTGGCACTGTCACCAAACATCACCCTTTCCTCAAGACTATCTGAATAAATTCCATTTTCAGCCGAACCATTTCCTGCAACAAAAAGCAGTGTGTAATAAAATACAATCCACATTTATTACATTGGTCTTTAAAGTCAAAGGTTTATTTAAATCCCTTTTTTATCCAGCAAATTACGAAATAATAGCAAAGCTAAACATGTACAGCATTCTATTATAATGGTGCTTCACTTACCTACAAACATAGCAATGACAAAAATGAAACAACTAAACATGATCAACTTTTGTGAAACAGGATGACAACAAACAAGACTAAACTTCACTGACATACTTTTAGACACTACAATAGCTAGGGTTCATATAGGTCTAAGAAATCCTTCCTGAATCTAGCTCCTCCCCTCAGTGTTGCTTAACTTGTTTCTGTGTAACTATGAGTAGAATAGTCACAAATGATGTATTTAATAGTTTTGTTAAATATGGTAATTAAGTGGCATCTACTGTAACGATGAAGGCAGGAATCTCTGTGTTTCCGTCTGTGTGTGTGTGTGTCTGTCTGTGGGATGATTATTTAGAGAACAAGGCTCTATATGAAGTTCAGGTGTATTGCCCAGGACCCAGAGATGTGCTGAGTCACGACAGAAGTTTTTTGGATGAGTGGTTATCGACAAATATGTGTAAATGTGTTCACCTCCATGTTGAGCTGCCATTAGCAATGGATACATGGATTACTGCCATTCAGTCTCCTTTCACGTGGCAGTATACACTCGGAGACCCACTGCATTTGTCAAATCACAAAAGTATTTGAGTAAGTATTATTTTTGTTGATAGAAACAAAAAGAGTAGCTTATAGCGTTCATTCTAGTGATACTGAGGATTCCAGGACACATGTTTACATCTTGTTTACCTATCGTAATGATCAGAATCAGAACTTTGAGGCAGCTCCCCATCTTCACACAGGCTGCTGAAAGTGTTGCTGTGGGAGGTGGAAGTCACAGTAAATGTAATTAGCCCTGCCCCAACATTGCTCTGTACAATCGAAATGTGGTTGGTCTGATTTTAAGCATGGACCCACCCCACCAAAAAAATATGTTATAGTTGAGACTTTTTCGGGGCTTTATTGGACAGAGACGTTAGATGTAGACAGGAAATGTAGGAAAGTGAAAAGGGACTGGCCTGAGCCAGAATTGAACGCAGGCCGCTGCATTAAGGCCCCAACCGGAATGGTACAGACCCTACCCAGTGAACCACCAAGATGCCCCTTATATCCCTTTACCGATAACATTTGGACAGGTACTCTTTCTTGAATGCAATTGACAATTCTGAAGTCAATATAATGTTTGCAAAACATTGAAATCAGTCTATGAAAACAATCTTTCTCATTGTGAAAAAGCCCTTTTAGGATTCCTGTTTATGCAAAACATCACATCAAAGAAGTGTTCTGTTTACTATGTTGACATTGTTTCTAAGGTCGAAGGGGTTTTTGTACAATGTGTCTGAGTTTCCTGTCACTGTGGGCTCCAGAGCACAGTAGTAGAGAGCAGAGTCTGTCACTTTAGCAGAGGAGATCTCCAGGTGATAATGTTTCTTCTCTCTCTCATGTTTTTCAGAGAATCCAGGTTTATTGTTCATATACTCCATAGTGAGGAACTGTGGAGCTGATCTGGGATATTGGAGATACCACAGGAGGCTGGTTACTGTTCCAGAGTAGTTACAGGAGAGAGTGACTCTGTCTCCCTCCAAACCCAGAACAACATCAGTGAATGGTGTGATCACTTCCCCCGAACATTCCCCTGAAAATAAATGTCCTGATCATTTAACATGCATGATTGAACAAATTAGAATCTTGTAAATCTGATCATGCCCATAAGTTTAAAATGAAATTACATTGCCTATCATGGGTACTTTTTTGCAGAGTGGTAATAGCAGGTAATTCATCGAACAATACAATAAGTTATATTTCAAGATCACTTGTAAAGCAAGACATACTGTACTTACCAAGCAATAGGAATAGTAAGATATGATGAAAAAACATTGTGTTAATGAAAGAAAAGAGAGAAGGTTGTAGCATTAAAGCAGAACAGAGTATATTCAAATCTCTACTGAGCAGAATGTTATATAGTATGCAGCGCTCTGCCATGCAGCTCCCTCTAGAGTCAAGAGAAGGAGACACATACCAAAGAAGAAGTGTTCTATGGTAGATTCATGGTTTGGTGTACAGTAGTGGAGAGACACTCAGTAGAATTGTCAATTTGATGATTGTTTTCTGTGAATAGTAGATAATGTGAGTGTATCAATGAGTTCAATGCATATTATGTAATCTTATGGTAACAAAAACACTAACATTCTCTCTCAAATTCACCCCTGGGCTCAAGAGAGTTGCACTACACAAAATGTGTTTTACATTGTAATGTGGTTGGTAAAAAGTCTACAGGTGTGACCACATATCTCTGACAACCCCAGAATAGTTGTCATTCGTCTGAGATATCAGATTGTGGTTGAATGATAGGTTTTTCGTGTTCAGGGATCAAAGGATCTGTGGTGAAAATGTTTTTGTACAGCCTTGTCTAGACTTTGTATCACTGTGGCTAGTATTCTACCCGCTGCACTAGAAGCACTTGATGTCCCGAATAAATCATTAAATGCTAAAACAAGGGATCTGAATTTGGTTCTTCAGCAATCCCTAGATTCTGTTGCTCCACTCAAACCAAGGAAAAGAATAGACAAGAAACTGGCTCCATGGTATTCAGAGGAAACCCGCACTCTCAAGAGGTCCACTAGAAAATTAGAGCGTAAGTGGCGTACCACTAAATTGGAGGTTTTCCGCCTGGCCTGGAAGGACAGCCAAATAGAGTACAAGCAAGTCCTCATCAGGTCCAGATCAGAATATTTCTCTAAGTTGATTAGTAAGAACAAACACAACACTAAGTTCCTATTTGATACTGTTGCAAAACTCACTAAGAAAAGTACACTCTGTGTTAGTTCAGATCTCTCTCCCAATGATTTCTTAGATTTCTTTGACCAAAAAATCTATGCAATAAGGGACAAACTACAGACTAGTCCTGGAGGAGTGGCCATCAACACTGATTTTCCCTCTGTACCCAGCATTCTGCATGTTGAGACTCTCACTCACTTTAACCCTATTTCTATGGAAGCATTCATCAAGCTGATAGATTCCTCGAAACCCACTAGCTGCCTTCTCGATCCCCTCCCTGCCAAACTTTGTAGGGAACTTCTCCATATTATTGGACCGCCCATGCTTAGTATTATTAATGAATCTCTTGTAACTGGACAAGTCCCTGACGATTTCAAACAAGCTATTATCAAGCCCCTTCTTAAAAAACCAAACCTGGATCCAGGTTGTCTTAGCAATTACAGGCCCATTTCAAATTTGCCATCTCTCTCCAAAATTTTGGAAAAAGCTGTGGCAAAACAGCTCACTGAGCACCTCTCCTCAAATCAGCTCTATGAACCTCTCCAGTCTGGATTTCGTCTTCACCACAGCACTGAAACTGCATTAGCCAAGGTAGTCAATGATCTATTATTAGCCTCTGACGCTGGCTTTAGCTCTGTCCTTGTTCTTCTAGACCTAAGTGCAGCTTTTGACACTGTAGATCATGAGATTCTCCTGGAACGTATGGAGAACTATGTTGGGATTTCTGGTACTTCACTTCAGTGGTTCAGATCGTATCTATCTGATAGATCACAATATGTCCACTATGATGGTTGCTCATCCAGGAGCTCCATTGTAAAATACGGAGTACCACAGGGTTCAGTTTTAGGCCCTCTGTTATTTTCACTCTATATGTTGCCTTTAGGAAACATAATTAGAAGTTTTGGGGTAGATTTTCACTGCTATGCAGATGATACTCAGCTATACATGTCTATAAAGCCGGGAGAATTTCCACATGCTATGGAAACCTGTGTTTCCGGGTTGAAAACTTGGATGACTGCAAATTTCCTTCTTCTTAATTCGGATAAAACCGAGGTTCAAATTTTTGGTCCGAAAAAACACCGAAATAATTTATCCCATCTAACCTTAGACTTAGACGGCGTCAAAGTATCTCAAAGCCAGCTGGTAAAAAATCTGGGAGTCACAATGGACCCAGACCTTTCATTTGAGTACCATATTAAGCAAATCACCAGAACAGCATTTTTCCATCTACGTAATATTGCCAAAATACGAAAATTCCTCTCAAAGGATGATGCTGAAAAACTAATACATGCTTTTGTTACGTCCCGATTGGACTACTGCAATGTGTTGTTCTCTGGCCTCCCAATTACCTACCTAAAAAACTTACAGCGGGTGCAAAATGCTGCTGCTAGACTATTGACTAAAACTAGAAAGTTTGATCATATAACATCGACTCTTATCTTTTTACACTGGCTCCCTATCCAAGCCAGAGCTGATTTCAAAGTTCTACTACTAACTTACAAATCTCTGCATGGATTGGCACCACTGTACCTCTCCGGTCTCCTTGCACCCTATTGCCCCGCAAGGTCTCTAAGATCTCAAAATGCCGGCTATCTGGTAATACCCAAAGTTAAGAAAAAAACTGCTGGAGGTAGGGCGTTCTCATATAGAGCACCTCTTCTTTGGAACAAATTACCCATCTCAATTAAGGAAGCTGATACTGTCTCGACATTTAAAACTAGATTAAAAACGTTCTTGTTTAGTCAATTCTATGATTGTTAAAGGGAAGTATGTGTGTACTTTCTATGTAAACCTGGGATGTGTGCTTGCCTATGTGTGTATCACATGTAACTTTTAAATTTTAATTATAGCTTATGTTCACATTGCCCAGCTAGATGTTACAAATAAAGTAAACCTGTTACTGTATATTGTTAGTATTATTATTATTATAGTTCCGTTGCTGTATATTGTTACTGTTATAGTTTTTATTACTAGTTGGAGACAACGGGGGACTGGCTGTTTTCATCCTTATTCGTATAAGTATAACTCCTACTTTAGAGTTCTTTCCCCTGGAACAGATTTCATGTTCCAACTGAGGGGGGCTGTCGTTGTTTTGGTGTGTGGGGCTGCATCAAATACCCTTTTTGCTCTGTTAAATTGCTGCACTAGTCCACACTTGACCGGTGGGGATCTCATTCTATTTTGACTGTAACTGTTAGCTGCTCCTGGCATTCTCTAATCCCTGCTCTCCTCTCTGTCCCCCCCCCACACATTCCCTGTGGTGTGGGGGGTTTGAGCTGTCAGGACCTGCTTGGTCGTCGGTCTGCCAACGCTGAACCAGGTCGTCACCCGGAATCCAGTCTCCATGACGGCCAACAGCGAGTTTCCCGGTCCCATCCAACGTCTATAAAGCCGAACAATGGATTTTGGTGTTTCAAAACCCATTGACACTGTATGACTATGTTTAGCTTGTGTTCTGCTCCTCTCTCTTACCAACCGTCTCTGGAGGAGGGGATCCCTCTCTGAATTGCTCCTCCCAAGGTTTCTTCCATTTTTTTCTCCCGGTGGGAGTTTTTCTGGGAGTTTTTCCTTGTCTTCCTTGAGGGTTTAGGTTGGTTGAGGGGCAGTTCTATGGGCGCATGTGAAGCCCTCTGTGACATGCTTGCGTGTAAAAAGGGCTATACAAATAAATTTGATTTGAAATTTGATTTGATCTGTGTAGTCAAGAGCACAGTAGTAGAGAGCTGTGTCTGACAGAGTCACTTTTGAAATTGTGAGTTCAGTAGTTGTCCTGGATGTTTTGGATTCATAACGTGTATCAGGGATATGGTCAGAACCACTCCTATATCTTGCTCCTTTATACAGTATGAACTGAGGTGCCTGATTCAGATAGTGTCTGTACCAGTGAAGCCAAACATCATTACTGCTTGTGTCATAGGAGCAGCTCAGTGTGACAGATTCTCCATCAGTGGAGGTGACCTCAGTCTTCTCAGGGGTCAGATGATCTCCACATATGAGTCCTGCAAAAAACAACATCATTATACAGTGTAGAAATATGTATTCTTCTTTTGTTGCCAGTAAACCAGCCAGTTCATTTGACTGTATTGATAGTGATGATCCCACAACAAATGTTTACATCATGTGTACCTGTAGTAATTATTACAATCAGAACTCTGAGAGAGGTCTCCATCTTCACAGAGACTGCTGCATGTGTCTTTCCTCTCAGGCATTCCACTAAGTGATACTGTGAGTGAGACATATGAGGCCCCTCCCCCCTTACTATGTCAGGGTTTTTGTACAGTGTGTCTGGGCTTCCTATCACTGTGGGCACCAGAGCACAGTAGTACAGAGCAGAGTCTGTCACTTTAGCAGAGGAGATCTCCAGGTGATAACATTTCTTCTCTCTCTCATGTTTTACAGTGAATCCAGGTTTATTGGTTATGTGCTCCATGGTGAGGAACTGTGGAGCTGATCTGGGATATTGGAGATACCACTGGAGGCTGTTAACTGTTGCAGAGTAGTTACAGGAGAGAGTGACTCTGTCTCCCTCCAAAGCCAGAACTACATCGGTGAATGGTGTAATCAGATCCCCAGAACATTCTCCTGAAAATATATGTCCTGATCTTTTAATAACATGCATGATGGAACACATTAGAATCTTGTAAATCTGATCATGCCCATAAATTTGACATTTTATGACATTGACTATCTTGGGTACTTATAGTACAGTGGTAATAGCAAGTAATTCATTGATCAATACAATCAGTTATATTTCAAGATCACTTATAAAGCAAGAACTACTCTACTTACCGAGCAATAAGAATAGTAAGATTTGATGAAAAAACATTGTGTTATTGAAAGAGAAGAGAGAAGGTTATGGCATTAAAGCAGAACGGAGTATACTCAAATCTCTTCTGAGCATAATTTTATACAGTATGGATCACTCTGCCATGAAGCTCCCTCGACAGTTAAGAGGAGGAGCCACATACCAAAGAAGTGTTCTATGGTAGATTCATGGTTTGGTGTACAGTAGTGGAGAGACACTCAGTAGAGATGGAAGACTATGATCATTTAGGTTGTCAATTTCATGATTGTTTTCTTTAAAAAGTAGATAATGTGAATAGAAAACTATGATCATATAGGTTGTCCATTTCATGATTGTTTACTGTGAATAGCAGATAATGTGAGTGTATCAATCAGTTCAATGGATATTCTGTAATCTTAACATGACAAAAATGCAACTGACATTCAATGTTAAGTATAACTCTATGACTGCAGTACAATATGCATTGTAAATCAGCTATGGTCATATATCTCACTCATTTTTTTAATGATTAAGATTTGTTTCATTTGTCAAAACTGACTATGACCATTTTTTTTGTTTAACTCTCATTAAATCTTTGCATTCACTACATACATGAAACTCAAGCACTAGCATTTCACGTAGTAGGCTAACATAGCATTGAATGACTTCAAATAATTAAACTCACGTTCAACTCCGATTGGTTTTTGTTTTAACTTATGCAGTACACATATCATCAATACATTTTCACACAATGCATTAAATAACTGAATTAACAGCAGAATAGAAATATACAGAACTTCACGTGCTTGACTCATCAAACACATCTATGCTATGTCTGCTAGTAACACAATGACGAACACATGTAAAACGCTCACTGGAGAAAAAGAATAGTAGAAGAAAGTAAACTCCTTGTCGTAATTTCGACCCATTGTTCTTCTATTTCTTCCTTAGAAGTAGGTTTGGTGGGAAAACCCTTTTAACTAGCTCTTTAATGTTATCTTTAACTTATCTTATTATCTTAAATACCTCTAATATATCTCCAGCTCACGATCGTTATGCTGTCAAACGTTTTTTTCTTCTTCTTTCTAAAATCAGTAGCAGTTTCCCCTCTCTACAGCACCACCACTGCTACTGCCACCTACTGGACAAATATGGTGTGCAGAGAAACATTAAGTAGGCTATTTTCGAGTGGGTTACACACTGAAGACACCACTTGATGGCACTATAACCGGAGGCAAGGGGAAATGACAGATCATGAAGTCACTTTCAGGTAAAGTGAGGTTTTTGTACAGCGTGTCTGGGTTTCCTGACACTGTGGGCCTCAGCGCACAGTAGTACAGAGCAGAGTCTGTCACTTCAGCAGAGGATATCTCCAGCTCTACACAGGTCTTCTCTGTGTTCAGTTTGGCAGACAGGCGAGAGTCCAGAGGCTCGACTCCTGTCCCAGTGGAGTGAAGGATGAGCAGGAGGAACTCGGGAGCTGATCCTGGATACTGCTTATAAAATAGAAGACTGTAGGCTGAGGAGTAGTTGCAGGACAGAGTAACATGATGACCTTCTTCTCCATAGACCTCATGTTGGTTTGGCTGGATGGTTTGTCCGTTACTGAAACCTGTAAATATGAAATTGAGAATAATTTGTTTTTTCATGTCAGTATTGTTCATTACCCAATAATGAATCTGTCCAGCAGGTTAAATAGTAAATGCATGTTGTTAGCATTTACCTTTAAGAACTAAAAATAAAGGAATTAACCAGAAAGCAAACATGTTTCAAGTTAGTTAGCCAACGAACAACAGTGGAAGCTGAACATTTGAGTTTTCAGAGAAGAATTTCAACCACTGCTTTAATTTTAAGCTCCTCCCAATAAACAGTTTGCTGTATGAATATACATGAGGGACACTAACATTCTCTCCTAAATTCATCCTTGGGCTCCAAAGAGTCCCACCACACAAAATGTGTTATACATAGTAATGTGGATGGTAAAAGTCGACGGGTGTGACCACATTTCTCTGATAACCACAGAATATTTGTCATTCGTCTGAGATATCAGATTGTGGTTTGAATGATAGGTTTCTCCTAGTCAGGGATCAAAGGATCTGTTGTGAAAATGTTTGTGTACAGCCTGTTCTAGACTTTGTATCACTGGGTAGTAAAGAGCACAGTAGTAGAGAGCTGTGTCTGACAGATTCACTTTTGTGATAGTAATATTTGTGTTTGTCCTGGATGTTGTGGATTGATAACGTTTATCAGGGATATGTTCCTGATCACTCTAATCTCTGGCTCCTTTATACAGTATGAACTGAGGTGCCTGATTCAGATAGTGTCTGTACCAGTGAAGCCAAACATCATTACTGCTTGTGTCATAGGAGCAGCTCAGTGTGACAGATTATCCCTCAGTGGAGGTGACATCAGTCTTCTCAGGGGTCAGATGATCTCCACATATGAGTCCTGCAAAAGACAACATCATTACACATTATATAAATATTTATTCTATTGTTGCCCGTAAACCACCCTGTTCATTTGAGTACAGTGACAGTGATGATCCCACAACAAATGTTTACATCATGTTTACCTGTAGTAATTATTAGAATCAGAACTCTGAGAGAGGTCTCCATCTTCACAGAGACTGCTGCATGTGTCTTTCCTCTCAGGCATTCCTCTAAGTGTTACTGTGAGTGAGACATATGAGGCCCCTCCTCCCTCACTATGTCAGGGTTTTTGTACAGTGTGTTTGGGCTTCCTGTCACTGTGGGCCTCAGCGCACAGTAGTACAGAGCAGAGTCTGTCACTTTAGAAGAGGAGATCTCCAGGTGAACATGTTTCTTCTCTCTCTCATGTTTTACAGAGAATCCAGGTTTATTGTCCATGTGCTCCATGGTGAGGAACTGTGGAGCGGATCTGGGATTTTGGAGATACCACTGGAGGCTATTAACTGTTCCAGAGTAGTTACAGGAGAGAGTGACTCTGTCTCCCTCCAAAGCCAGCACAACATCGGTGAATGGTGTAATCAGATCCTCAGAATATGCTAAAAAGGAAGTTTGTTTATAGTTGAGGACATTAAGTAAAATATCACCAATGGAACTGCTTTAGTTATAAAAAAAATACATTATATTCACACCAATAGCTCCAATCTCCAAATGTGTAAATTGTTGTATTTTAAATGTAGGATACTCACCAAGGTGCCATTTACAGACCAGCCAGATTAAACACAAGAACATGATTTACTTCAAAGTTTGTAGGACTGACCAAAAAATGCTAAACAGTATCTCATCTGTCAAAATTATTGTATTCAATGTGTTCTAGCTCCTCCTCTTCACAAAGAATTGTCAGCTGGTCTCGGTGAAGTTACATTTAAAAGCATTCTGAGGTAATGCCAAGTCTTTGTACAGTGTGCCAGGGTTTCCTGTCACTGTGGACTGCAAGGCACAGAAGTAAAGAGCAGAGTCTGTCACTTTAACAGAGGAGATTTCCAGCTCTACACAGGTCTTCTCTGTGTTCAGCTTGGCAGAGAGGCGAGAGTCCAGAGGCTTAGCTCCTGTCCCACTAAAGTGAAGGATGAGCAGGAGGAACTGGGGAGCTGATCCTGGATGCTGCTTATACCATAGAAGACTCTGGGCTGAGGAGTAGTTGCACGACAGAGTAACATGGTGACCTTCTTCTCCATATACCTCATGTTGGTTTGGTTGGATTTTTTGTCCGTAACTGAAACCTGCAAATTTGATATTGAGAATAATTAGCTTTTTTCAAGCCAGTACTGTTCATTACCCAATACTGAATCTGTCCAGAAGATTAAATAATAAAAGCATGTGGTTATCTACCTTTAAGAGCTGGAAATACAGCAATTAACAAGAAGACAAACATATTCAAGTTAGTTTCTAACTAACAACAGTGGAAGCTGAATGTTTCTTTCTCTGAAAGTTTTCAGACAAGGATTTCCTCCACCGCTTTAATCTTAAGCTCCTCCCAATGTACAGTTTGCTGTACGAATATTCATGAGGGACACTAACATTCTCTCTCAAATTCATCGTTGGGCTCCAGAGAGTCTCACAACACGAAATCTAGACTTTGTATCATTGGGTAGACTTGAAGAGCACGGTAGTAGAGAGCTGTGTCTGACAGAGTCACTTCTGTAATTATGAGTTCAGTTGTTGTCGTTGATGTTGTGGATTGATAACGTTCATCAGGGATTTGTGCAGAACTCCAATCTCCGCCTTACCATGTCAGGGTTTTTGTACAGTGTGACTAGGCTTCCTGTCACTGTGGGCCTCAGAGCACAGTAGTACAGAGCAGAGTCTGTCACTGTAACAGAGGAAATTTCCAGCTCTACACAGGTCTTCTCTGTGTTCAGTTTGGCAGACAGGCGAGAGTCCAGAGGCTTAGCTCCTGTCCCAGTGGGGTGAAAGATGAGCAGGAGGAACTGGGGAGCTGATCCTGGATACTGCTTATACCATAGAAGATTGTCAGCTGAGGAGTAGTTGCAGGACAGAGTAACATGGTGACCTTCTTCTCCATATACCTCATGTTGGTTTGGTTGGATTGTCTGTCCGTAAATGATACCTGTAAATGTGAATTTGTAGAAAATGTGCTTTTTATATATATCTAAGTTCTAATTATCCAAGAATGAATTTCTTTGCAGATTGTATAATAAAAACAGGATTTTGTGATCTACCTTTTAGATCTGAAAATAAAACAATTAACCAGATGACAAACATATTTAAAGTTAGTTATCTAATCAACAACAATGGAAGCTGAACGTTTGAGCTTTCAGAGAAGAATTTCAACACCTGCTATATTTCAAGCCCCTCCCATTAGACTGTTTGCATATAAACATTTATGAGGTGACAGTCACATTCTCTCCCATATTCATCCTTGGGCCCCTTGAGTCCCAGAGCACAGTAGTAGAGTGCTGTATCTGACAGAGCAACTCCATTTTGTTCATGTGTTGTGGATATTGTGGATTGATAACGTTTACTAAGGATGTGGTCAGTACCACTCTTGGATCTGGCTCTTTTATACAGTATGAACTGAGGTGCTTTGTTCAGATAGTGTCTGTTCCAGAAAAGCAGAACATGATTACTGGTTGTGTCAAAGCAGCAGCTCAGTGTGAGATTCTCTGTCTACAAGGGGTCAGATGATCTCCACAGATGACTTCTTTGGATAGAAACAAAAGGAGTAGCTTATATTTATTTACTTCTAGTGAGACTAAGAATTCCAGGACAAATGTTTACCTCTTGTTTACCCGTTGTGATTATTAGAATCAGAACTCTGAGGCAGGTCTCCATCTTCACAAAAGCTGCTGCATGAGTCTCTCTCGTGTCAGTCCTTCTACTGACACGAGAGAGACTTACTGTGACTGGGGCACGTTGCAGTACCGGTAGACAAATGGTGCGTGAAATTCAATTTGATTATTTTGTTCGTTTCTTTGATTTAATCATGTGTCAATAATTGTGATGAAATGACTGAGCACTGTTATATTCAGTCATTGTCTTGTCCTGTGTTGTGCAGCACAGCAGGTTTTTTTTACATGATATGTGTCTCCTGTAGGCACTGTGGGCCTCAGAGCACAGTAGTAGACAGCAGAGTCAGACAGCTGCACACTCTGGATCCTCAAAAGAACTTATCTTTTTATCAAGGTGAGCATCAAATATTTCTATTGGAAATCCATTTGTGTACTTGCCCAGTCTTAACATGTATCTGGGAAAGTCTTTCACCTCCATCTTGTACCAGAATAGATTGGGATTTGAATTAGTTGTGTCAAAATTACAGTCAAGTGTAACTGTCTCTCTCCAGTCAGAACTCCTGTTGACTGAGTGACAGTCTTCACCTCTGCATTCTGGAAAAGAGACAAAAACAAAATGTATGGATTATTTCATCAGCCAAAATATTTAAGGCATTATGAGGATATATGATATGGTTAATTACAGTTACAGGTATAGTAGTGTCATACCAAAAGATAAAGTTAGAATCAGTGGTAGGTTCCTCTGCCAGTGCTCCATGTCTTTACTGAGATGTGTGGGTGGAGAGAGAGCAAACTCTCTGGTGGAGACCTACATGTATCGTGAGAAGATACATTCCTTCTCATCTCCTCCTCTTTCTGAGGTTTTTTCAGTCTGGGCAATAACATTTGCTGTACATTTTATATCTGGAACTTTCCTGATTCACTCTGCAGTCTGGCCTACCACCAGAATACATACATTGTAGGCTAGTCTCCATTTTGACTGAATGTTGCCTTTCCAACAGTACAGACGGAATTATATTCAGTTCAAATTAATTGAACGATCCCACTGGAACACATTGTGACACACCCAGTAGCTGTCCTCAAGTTGTGTTTCTACTCACTCATGATGTAAAGAATTTGTTTAATTTTGTTTTTAGAAAACATGTAAAAACACCCCAGCTACCACTCAATGTTGTTGTATGACACAATATATCCTGAAGTCACTGTGGGCCTCAGAGCACAGTAGTACACAGCAGAGTCAGATAGCTGCACATTCTGGATCCTCAGAGATACGTTTCTGACAGCAGAAGTCAGAAGGGCATCAAATCTCCCCTTGAAGTCCTCATCAGTGTGCCCTGGTCCGATCACATCTTTTCGCAAGACGTATTTTGGGTGGTCCTCTGCGTACTTAATATACCAGAAGAGTGATGGTGCTGATGCAGTTGTCTCATATTTACAGTCCAGACTTACACTCTCTCCTTCATGAGCTGCTAGAAGTTTATGTGGCTGACGGACACTGTCTCCAACTGATTTGGTCTCTGCGAGAAGAAAAACATTTCTATTAAAAAATAACTTTGTTGATAAATTATAGTTATAGGAATAATACTTAACATATCATACCAAGGACATGTGATGCAAATACAGTCAAAGTGAACAGCCAGTTCTTCACAACCATTGTAAAAAGATAGCAAGAGTATTATACAAACGACTGTTCTCTCTGGTATGGTTAGAAAATCTTTGCATTGTTGCTTGTGGTAGCAGTCCTTTACAGGCACTTAGACTAACTTCCGTTAAGAAGTTTCAAAGTAAAGGATGATATTGTCTTGGTTATGGTGCTCTCTGGTGGTTCAAGGTTGTTACAAACGACGCATGTTTCTGAAATAACATATTCACAGTTTAAGGCTTTAAATACAAGTTTATCACAGAGATACTGTATCATTTAATATTAAATGCACATCTATTAGATTGTTTTGGGGGAAATGTTGCTATGATATCATGACTATATACAGTATATTATATTCTTATATTCAGTAATCTTGTCATGTATTGTGCAGCACAGCAGGTTTTTGTACAGGAACAGTATAACATGTAGTCACTGTGGACCTCAGAGCACAGTAGTAGGTAGCAGAGTCAGACAGCTGCACACTCTGGATCCTCAAAGGAACCAAGATGGAGACCAGAGTCAGAGTAGCATCAAATCTCTCCTTGAACTCAGGTTCATTGTTCCCAGATCCATGCCTAAACCTCATCAGTACGAACTTAGGGGAGCCAGTTGCTTCCTGTTTGTACCAGAAAAGGTATGGACTTGGATCTGTGGTCTCAAATGTACAGTTGAGCACAGCTTCGTCTCCCTCAACAGCTGTCACAGGTCCTGTTGGCTGGGTCACACTGTCTCCTTTGATTCCTGAAAAGGAACAGGATAAAACCTTATGGTCAGACATCAATATTCAAGCAGAAGTTGGTCAAAATAAGGAAAAGGATGATGCTGTACTGTACCACATTGGAATGCAGTGAGAATCAGTAAAATGTTCAGCCAAGCATGCATTCTGACGATGAGATTGTTAGGGTGTTACAGACACACACCTCTTGAAACCAGGACTTTAAAGTAAAGTGATTCCTGTAGCTTAAACTGATCCTTGCATGAGGAGGAGCTTATGCTTTACAGCAGCATACTGTTATAAGTGTGAATCACAGGACAGTTAGAGAAATTTAGAAGACCAACGTCTTATAGGTCTTATAGTGCTATTCCCTGTTTTTAATTATGACTGCTTTGTATGTGTACAGTATGGAATATTGTGCTTTTCAGACTCATAAATCCTATGACAACTCTCATCCACAGAGAGAACATGTATTTATTCAAACAAATACGTTTTCTTTGATTAAATGTTATACTGCAGAATTCTTTGTTACTCAACTTTCACATCTGAGCATACGTCTCAGACAATCTTTCACCTACAGCTTGTACCAGAAAGAAATCTGGATTTGAATCAGTCACATCATTTGACTGTGACTGCTGTTGAGTAAATAAGTAAATTGGGTAAACAACATATCAAGCTACTTCCTAAAAATGTTTTCCTTTGTTAAAACACTTCCTGTGCTTATTGTACAGCAGCTGTATATCCTGAAGTCACTGTGGGCCTCAGAGCACAGTAGTACACAGCAGAGTCAGACAGCTGCACACTCTGGATCCTCAGAGGAACTGATTTGCCACTGAAGTTGAGATGGGCATTGAATCTTTCAGTCCATGCACCAGAGTTGTCTGTTCCTCCATAACGGTCTTTTCTTAACATGTATCTGGGAAATTCCTTCACCCCCATCTTGTACCAGAATAGATCGGGATTTGAAGATGTAGTCTCAAATGTACAGTTAAGTGAAACTGTCTCTCCCTCAGTAGCAGTCAGAACTTTTGCTGACTGGGTGACAGTGTCTTCACCTCTGCATTCTAGGGAAGAGATACAAATGAAAATGTTTATTGTTCTTTCATCAGTTAAAACATTTAAAGCATCATGAGGATTTAGTATTATGCGATGAATTACAGTTACAGGTGTAGTAGTGTCATACCAAAAGATAAAGTTAGAATCAGTAGTAGGTTCCTCTGCCAGTGCTCCATGTCTTTATTGAGATGGGTGGAGAGAGAGCAAACTCTCTGGTGGAGACCTACATGTATCATGAGAAGATACATTCCTTCTCATCTCCTCCTCTTCTGTCTGTAAATTAGCCCTGATTGGATTTTGCCCATTCAGTAATTCATTGATTATTTAGTGTTCTCTCCTCTTCACTAAAAGTAAACCTCTTCAGTATATACTCAGGGTACTTCCTCTCTTCATGCTTGTACCAGAACAGATATGGACTTCTGTCAGTTGTTTCAAATGTACAGTTAAGGGTCATTGTCTCTCCTTCTATAGTCACATCTCCAGCCATCTTAGTACATCTGTGTCTTCTCTAAAGGTGTCAGAACAGGAACATTTATGAAAGAACATAAGAAAAACATAACATTGTTGGATATTTTAATGGCACACAATTTAAATTGATTGTTTCAAAACAAGACATAATGTAAATATCACTATGTTCTTCAGCCAATATGTCATGTCTGTAGAAGGATGAGTGTGAAGAGAAAGAGAACCAATACACTCTCTTCTATGTATCTTAAAAATGACTATTCTTCTGTCACCTCTTGTGTCTGAGACTTAAAAGGTTTTAAATGACATTTCGAATAGACATGCGTTTTTTATTTGACAAATATTAATTTGTTGATTTTTAGTTAGTCAGTTGGTTGTCATTATTAGTGTCCTCTTAAAACCTTTCTCTCTCCTGTGTTTTTGTATAGGGATTAATTCAACTGTAGTCAGAGTGTGCCTCAAAGCACAGAAGAATACAGAAAAGTCAGTCTGCTGCAAGCTTTGAACGCCTAAAGCAGGGCCGGCCCAAGCCTTTACGGGGCCTTAAGCAGAAATGATTTGGGGGGTCCTTGGCGTTGTTAATATATATATATTTATTTAAAAAAAACATTAAACTGTAATTTAATGTGCTCTGGGGGGCCCTGTGGTGGCCACGGGGGCCCTAAGCAGCCGCTTAGTTCGCTTATGCCTTGGGCCGGCCCTGCCTAAAGGAACTGATCACAAGGCTGAATCCAAACTGGAAAATAATCTTTCCTTTAACTCAGGGATCCATACTTATCTCTCATGAGGACACACTAAGGAGAATGTCTGGTCAGCTGGATGCACCAGAACAGGGCAAGATTGGAGCAGCTAGTGTTGTACTGGTAGTTCAGTGTAACCTGCCCTCCTTCGAGAGCAATTACTTGTCCTCACTGTTGATCAACCACCTCTTCACCTCTGCAATCTTAAAATATAGAATTACTATCCCATTGTTTGTCATTGTTATTTGTGTCAAACTAAATAGATGCCCAAAAAAGATGTATGTAGACTGCAAGTAGCTCAAATCGAAAAGGACCTATTCAGAGAAAGTCCTAAACAGTAACCCATCACAGCGATGTAGCATGCAGCGAGTAGAAAGAATGTTATCTTAACAAAATCTGAAGGATATAATTAGGGGTTTCCCAAGGGATGAGCTGAAGTGGTATTTACATGTGAGGGGTTGGACTAAGTTGGTGTCTAGTTGTGTTAAGTGCTGGAGGAATTTACAGAGAAATGCTGCCCCTCCCAGGTTCTTCAGTATATTTGTTGGTTGTCACTGTAAAGCATGGAATTGCAGGTTAATACATGTTTAATGTATTCATTAAGCAGACACTTTGATCCAAAGCGACGTACAGAGATGATTTGAACCTGCAACCTCCTGATTCGTAGTCAAATGCTCTAACCAATGCACTCAATCTGTCCCCTATACATTTTGATTGGTTGACTATGGATTTATTCCTGAATATAAATGACTTTATGGTTGCTAATTTCCTGGCGCTTGCTGAAGGTGTGACCACATTAAACTTCAACTCCAGCATTTCAAAGAGAATTATTCTACATTATTGGGTGGGCACGGGCAGAATGCAGGGCAATAATGAGTGATGAATTTGGGGTGGCGGGCGAGATCGTAACATTACTGCGCAGTGTGTGGCGCACAGAGTACGTTTTAGAGACTCCTCACAACACTCGGCGATCGGACAGGGAAAGATGGACTCCTTCAGTTCAGCGGCAAATGACGGAGTTTTTCCTCGGGATCGACCGTCGTCTATCAATTCTTTTGATCAAGGATCCACACAGTCAAGTTTAATGCGTGAAGGGCCACCAGCAACATTTAGTTTTCCATCCGTATCATCGTGCGTAAAGTACGGAGAACGTTTCAACTTGAGCGCCTCAGCTGCGGAGAGCAGCGGTGGGGAGCAGAGTCAGGATGACGATAGTGATGGCATTGGCAGGAGTGACATGGTACTATTTCCCGAGGAGAGACTTTTGCTATCTATGGGTAAATGTGAGACAGGTAAAAAACACAAAGAGCAGAAGGTCCTGAGGCTAAACATTAACGCGCGCGAGAGGAGAAGGATGCACGACCTGAACGACGCACTCGATGAATTACGGTCGGTAATCCCTTATGCTCACAGCCCATCAGTTCGGAAGTTATCCAAAATTGCAACCTTGCTCCTTGCAAAGAACTACATCCTCATGCAATCGCAAGCACTGGATGAAATGAGAAGACTGGTTAGCTACCTTAACCAAGGACAAGGCGTTACTCATACCACTGCAAATACGGCTGGTGGCCCCGGGTTAGGTGCATACGAGCAACAGACACAATACCCGTTCTCTGCTGGGATTCAAGACCCTTATCGCGACAAATGTGTTGTTTTCCCATCGAGACTCTTAAAAGAATTCAACAATAAACCTTGAAAAATGCATCCCTATCGTCATGCTTCGTGTGCGCAACTGAGGTTGATGACAAAGCGCAATTAAACAACATGGACTGAAATGTAATTGACAAATTATTCTAGCTTACTATTGACTTCTACTATTTAGGTATCGAAATTATCCCAACTAATATTTTTATTACCAAGGACAATTTGGTAACATTTTTCTTTATATGTCTTGATGAAGCCAATGTATGTGAAACTAATTTTACTGTTGATACTGATAGAGGATTTGTGTTTCGTGAGATACTGAACTATGTCTCTGAATTGATTGAAATAAATGTGAACAAATAACGCAAAACCTTGAATGTGTTAAAGAAATTAATTAAACAAGAAATATGATAAATATATACTTAATTTATCTGACATCTTGGTAAATTATATCAGCACCAGGTAGCCTACAGCAGCCCCAAGAAAGAATTAAGACGCTTTTTGGGGGGGGTCAAATTTAACTGACTGTAATTGTAATCAAACATATCATTTAAAATCAAAAGCAAAAGATTCAAATCCTATGGATGTAACACATTTCTAATGGTTTATTTTGTTTTATTTCATAATTGTGAGTAGTGCTTGAAATTTAAAAGACATTTGAATATAAAACATTGAATAGTCGATTACGGGTCAGGCAAAAATAAACATTAAAATAATAAATAAGTCATAAGATATTAGGACCACAATATTGCAAAAAATGAGCGAGAAAAGCATTTGAGAATCCGGGACACACATTTTAAGGATGTACAGCTTCAATAGCATGAAAGAAAAAAAAGAATAACAGAGAAAATAAAATGGTATCTATATCAACTGTTAATCATGAAGAATTGGGTTTCAAAGACAACAGTTCTCAACTGAATCTTCAATACTATGAAATGGAATGGAATTAAATACTGTACTATAAGACAACAGCATACACCTGTGCTATACATTATGGGTCCAGTCTTTGGCCCACAATTACTGCTGTGATTTTCTCTGAATATAATACGGCAGATGTACGTCCAATCCAATGTCCCGCATAGGACTCTGCCTTCTTTAGGTACCAATAGTCCGTCATCCAATCAGGCTTGGCGAGGCCTGTACCGAAACCTTACATCGGTGGCGGGAAGCAGAATCCCCAGACCTCCTCGACTTGAGTCCAGGGTGACCCGCTTCTGACCCTCCACCACTTCCATGTCAAAGTAAAGTAAAAGGAGAGACAGGAACTGCTTTATCTCATTTATCGCAAAGTACCTTCCAGGACACTTGGTGGAACCAGAGCCGAATGGCATGCGGTAGTACTTCAGCTTCTGGCCATCCTTGTAGAAGTCGGTCTTTTCTTTACCGTCCTCGACGTACCGGTCAAACTTGAAAACCTGTATAGAAGGGAAAATATAGAAAAGGGATGACCTTTTTACATTTATTTTAACAGGCAAGTCCAAAAAGAACATGTTACAATTGACAATAATGACCTGATAAGAGTAGGCCTCTTGTAATAATTTATATATACTGTATATCATTTTTAAATAAAACAAATAAAATGGAGGACAGAACTAAACAAGCATGCAGCAGACAAACATCAAATATGTACAACATAGGCTATAGAGAAACCAGACTATCATGCTAACAAACACAACTCTATTTAGAGAGACAAATATAAGAACCTTCTTTGACTTAATTTTCTCTTTCCTCACTTTCTTTTAGGTGTAGATATTCCATACTACTGATCTTGAAGAGCTTACAGTATACATTCATCAATCCATGGCTAAGGACCCCATTTCTGTGGGTATTTTATGGAAAAAGAAGTAGTGCCACAGAGTATACTTTCACAGTATATATTGGAGAATGTTGGAGTATGTAATGGAGAATACAGTAGTTATTTTACTTATATGGCAATAAATCGACACATCTTCATTTATGGTTTGTATTTGACCAATAGTAAGGTGAGCCCCTCTCAGAACCAGATTACATTAGCATGGACAGTGCGTGCTGACCTTCTGAAGGCCAGTGAGAGGATTCAATCACTCACAGACCATGATAATGTTCATTAATCTAACCCAGAGGAAGACACACGCTCACCTAAATATGCACACACACACACACATACAGAAATACACCCATCCACACACCCACGCTTACCCCCCCCCTCCCCCAACCACTACCACACACACACACACACAGCAGGTGGTGTAGTTTAAGGGAGCTATGCCAAACAAATACTACAGACATTAGAGAGAAAGAAGCCGATGTTTGATACAGAGCCTACAGGCCCTCTAAAACACCCACAGATTTTGTGTGAGTATATGTGTTTGAGTGTGTGTCCAGTCTAGTTTACCTCGGGGTCTTGGTAGATCTCTGGGTCCATATGCATGCTCTGAGGGTACAGGGCGATCACGTCTCCTTTCCTCACCGCCTCCGATCGCTCCCCTGCTAGCCGTAAGCTGAAGTCCTCCTGGACCACACGAATGTTCATGGAGGCCGAAGACAACCGCAGACTCTCGTTGATGGCGCTCTCTGTGAATGCAGTCCAATTCCGGGAGTTACCATTGGGGAGTATTGGGTTTGAACCATCCGTTCTGTGTTGACCTTGAGCAATTTAAGAACTAAAACTATAATACATGACCCAGACAGAATGATTTGGCGTATTTGGATATTTGTTCGGAATACTGTTCAAACCAGTTTCAAACCAGAATTGGATTATTCACGGCTGAATAATAAGGTATTTAAAAAAAAGAATCAGCATTCTACTAGACAAAGAAATGCAGCAACTTCGCTACTACTACTTGTAAAATATCATCATTAATGCTACAACAAACGGATTCAGAAGAGACAGATCCCTGCCACATCACCCCTCAGGAGACAGAATTCCCTGCTGTTTACGACGGAGCCACATCGACCTCACACCAGAGGCATTTTTTCCCCAGGCATGCTGACATGTCACCAGCGATGAGGCTGCAGTCAGCTCAGAGTGTGTGGCGTTGTGATCTAATGTGACACATGGGGAGCCTGTAACTGTGTATCTGTTTGGACTGGCTTTGTTACTGTGATCACAGACAAGGGTTTGTTGGTTGGAGTGGGGGGGGGGTGATTTAATGCCACAGGGGAGTGCTACTGTGGTGTTCCTACCTCATTTTAGGACAGAATCATTTTGTTTTGTTTTTGTTTAACAAAATATAATACAAACAAACAACAACAAATATAGACAAGGCAATCTTACCCAGATAGAGAAGACCGTCCAACTGGTCCTTGGTGAAAGTGATGTCTCTATTTTTCAGCTCCTCTATTCCAGAGAGGTTCAACACATTCTGGATTTCCTTAAATACAGCTGCAAGGGCTTCTTGGTGAGTTACCAGGTAATACATGGCCCAAAAGGTTGCTGGGATTGTATTGCCCACTGAGGCCCATAGGATGGCAAAATGATGAGCTTGAAGAAGAAGAGGAGGAAGTATGGGTGGTGTACAGTTAGAGGTCTGTGGTGCATTCAAATACAAAATAGTTGAATTAAAGTTATTTTTGACAGGTGTTTTCACAACACAAAAAGCTAGAAAAAGTAGAAAGCCTTTTCTCACAAATGCTTTTGAGAAAAATAATTATAATCCAGAGCCTTGAATAAATACAATGTCAGAAGCATTTACCTGCTTTATCTACATCTCCAAGACAATCATACTGCTCAAAGACCTCAGCTCTTTTTTTGATGAACTGTGATGTGTTGGACCAGCGTGACATTCTATGTGGCAGGAAGTAGTTGATCAGCTCTTCCCGTATAGACTTGGTCCAACCCAGTAGAGAGATGGGGATCTGGGCGATTAGGAGTGGAAACATGTTGTCGAACTTAACAAATTGTTCTCTGAGCGTACTCATTCCGCTGTGTCGACAGGCGTATTCTGGCTGGCCGTACATGGTCATGAAAGTCGCCTCAAACATGACAGAACTGCAGAACTGGTACATGCTTTCAGTCCTCCAAGCACCATCCTGATCCCTACTCTCCTCCGTCTCCCTCAGGTAGTCTTGCCGAAACACGAGCATGAGGTTACCCATCATGTTCTCTGTTAAGGTAGTCAGACTGTCACCTTGGAGGAGGCGAAAGGATCTCTGGATCTGCTCATCCATGCCGGGGAACTTGCCACTTCTTACAGGAGGGTAGCCAAAAGTTACTGGGGCAACCTGGTCAGAAAACTCGTGGAAGTCCAGCTGTTTTCCATGTTTGATGACGTTGGGATACAGCAGTGGGTTCATGATAAATGTAATGTACTTTCCTTAAATGGGAAAAAAAGATATTAAATAGAAACAGATGTGATTATACAGTACAGTAATCAACATTGAGAGACATGCTGACTCATACCGTTGTTAGAAATGACCAAATTAACAATTTTAAATAACTATTAAATCCATTACCTTTATTCAATCCTGTATGCAATAGTATTTCATCAAACACACAATGATACCAACCTGCAATCAATATAGTAAATATGTCTCCATGTTTTTCCTTGTGTGCTGCAAGAAACATATGAGCATTTTTTCCAAACTCCACTGCCTTCCCCAGGTAGGGAATCCAGCCTGTTATAAGTGGGGGCTCGTCATCCCGTCTGCAAAAGTGAAAATAAGCTTTTAAGATCAAATGAAAGAAGTAGAGCAGCATAAATAACAAAAAACGAATGTTAAAGAAACTAAACTATGAGGACACACCACTCAAATATCAAACACCTAAACAAACACCTAGACCTGTTTGAAATATCCTTTGAGAAGGCATGTCTGGGACCGATTCTGGTTGGACAGGTATCAACTTTCCCTGTGGTGTGAATTACCACAACACAGCCAACCCAACCCTAAAAAAGAGGTTATTTGTATTATACAAACGTTCCAATTCGAAAGTTCTCAGCGTGTTGCTCTGTTCTTTGTGTTTGAGGACAACCACTTGTTTCATCGAAACATTTTTTATCTGCAGCTGACTGAATAAGAGCCACAGCATATATAACTGCCAAAAATGGGTCTTCTAGTATGTCTTCTCATACAGAATCTGAAAGTAGTAAACTATGCCAAACTCTGAGTGATTACAGATGCTCCATGACACTGAAGGGAGTATCATGAAGGTCCCACATACTGCTTAGTACAAACATCTTCTCAGGCGAACAACAACACCGCTTCTGAGAGTCTGCTAAGGATCAGAAAAACTTGCCTTGTTGTTTTGACTCTTCAGCAGTTCCTTCACTCAATAGCTCCACCACCAATAAAACAGCAATGAGCCAGAACTATAATCCTTAGCTCACAAACAACTGGACTCACTCAAGGGCTCTTAATTGTCAAGTTAATAAGAGGGTGTGATTTTGTGATGTGTTGGTCCAAATAGAAATTGCAACCCTGTCAAAAAGTGATTAGAGATAACTATTAGCCGTTACCGGGCAAGATACCAAAAATGATATCCAATAAATGTGTATTGTGGTCACATTACATGTATGATCTGTCAAAAGATAACTAAACCAACCAACAGGCTTTGACAAATACTCCAAGCTCAAGGATACAGAAATCTAGCAAACAAAACATTGGTTCTGTCCTTAGGCCACTGAATGTCGAGATCCAAGGGCTATTAATAACTGGATTGTTGACGGGTAGGGAGAAATCACCCATGCATTCTAATTGCCCTAAAGAGATACAGGGGCAATTTTGATCCTGTCAAGAGAACTTACCACTCACATACGATGGTCCTTCACCACACATTAGGCAATGTTTACTCCACATACAAACCCTATTATTAATTCTACTTTTTCATTTGCACTCTAAGGTTGAGCAGAGTCCAGCACACCCTTCTGCTTTTGTGATGATTTTGTAGACGGCGATCAGAAAACATATTTCATTTTCACAAATGTCACAAACCTTATTTTTTCCTTTCATCACAAAATATCCATGATGTCATGGTTTACAATCTGAAGATAAAAGGGTTTCAATTAATTTATCATCCAGATTTTAGGTGAATTGTGTTAACTGAACACTAAAGATAAACAGTGTCACATCCGGCAAATCCCACTAGTCTTTCAAAGTGCATTTGCTATAAAGGCTTTGTCAGCATGCCAAAGATTGCAACACACACTCTGATGACTGTATCCCAACATCAATGAGGAAGGACAGAACAACCTCCCTCATTTTTGTGCTGCTGCATTACAATGGGACAGGTTCTGATTGTGTGGTTGGCAGAGCTGGTCTGATTCTCTGTTTTCTAAGGCCTCAAGCTGGCTTGACCAAGACCAGACTCGCTTGATGAGTTATAGATCCACTATAACACTAAAATGGACACGCACACACACTTTGTCTATGACTGCACACTGCTGTCAGACACTGTCAAAGGCAATCAGGGGCTCTACAAAGTATACAAGCCAAGTGCAAATTAGAATAACAATGGGTTTAATGTGACGATTACAGTAAGAATATGTGACAGTTGCAGTCATTGATACAAGTATTTGTAATCTATTTTCAATATAAGATTAAAGGAAATGGTGTGATAGTCATGGACTGAGGAAAGAGGAATTCTTCGCAAGTAGCTAGAGGGCAGACTTGGGCAAAGTGCAACAACCTTTGCACGTGTTCACTCTTGATTTTATGTGCACCAAGGTATTTTGTACAGAGGGTGAAAAACAGCGGGGTGGATCAAACAGCAGTATCCAACCTCAGTAAGAGCTCCTTTGGGAACTAATCAGCCCATTTCATCAGGAAAGGACAACATGTCTTCAGGGACTGTTGGAATTTGACCTACTTCTCACAGCAAATGGTGGCTCCCATGAATTCTTATCCAGTCAAACACTAATTACATTATAATAGGACATGCTATCAATATAGTGTTTTAAAACATTTAAGATATTTTCAAAATTGAAGACACTTTCAGACTGGCATTGCCTCTAAACTAAGAACCAAACCACATGTGTTTTAAAAACATTCAACTGCATAAGAGCTGTAACGTAGCATAAAAAATGCTTTTACAGCCATCAAAATGTGTCAAAATGAACAATACAAAAAATAAAAACGCTTCTACAATTGTTTTAATCCTAGTTGTACTCTCTATTGTCAGTCGGTGTAGTGCATGTGGCTGGAAAGGTTAATGTCAAAGAATACTGGGTTGTTAGGTCAGGTCAAACATCATGCCAAACAACAAGCAACCAGTCTATCCCCTAGCACTTGCCAACAGAGTTTTAGAGATCCTCTCTTGACAAACGTTTAGGCTATTTCACGTTAGGTATGACAACGGCACGTAATTAAATCAAGGACTATTTAGTGAAAGTTGTTTCTCGACTCGATCTGTATTAAAACAATTTGCAACAAATAGGCTAAACCTCGATGAGACAGAATATCTACTTGCCTTTTCCTTGCAACAAGCCTGGAGAATAAACAAAGTGAGAATAAAACAAGAAAGACAAAAGCGAGCATTTCCCCTTCGGATGGTCGGACGTCCCACTCCAATCCTGTTGCCACCGACAAAATGCTTGCTCCACCACCGTAACAAATTGCGGGTAACGTCTTGAGATCTTTTTGTTTTATTTTCTATTCCATTCAAATTCCAAATTAAATCCCATTCATGTGCGTGAATGACCCGAAACCAGTTCAGGTGATGTTTGAAATGGCAGGCTATTACAGGAAGTTGGATCCAAAAACTATTGCGCAATACGGTCCGAGATACAATGTCGAGCAACTGATTCCCACGGGAACTGTTCAAAGTAACTGGAAGGCAATAACGGTTAGTTTAAAGACTGAAACCAGTTGACAGGTGGAATAGGGCAATCAGTTCAAAGTTTAGTGATATACTGACGTCAATTGATTGTAGGATTGATAGCCTACATTCATATAGCTTAGATTAGAACTGTTTAATTAGGCCACAAGTAGGCCTACCGGTGAAAGTAACATAACAAAACAAGAACTTCGCTTTACAGCAAAAAGGCATTACCAATAGTCACAATAAAATATTGTAAAGCCATCATCTTATTCAATGGCTCTGGTGCAGCTCAATGCGTTTAGGCTTACGTCTCAAGCTCTATTGCTCAATGCAGTCACCTTAGACCAAGCATAACATTTGCTAAAATATGGCATTCCGTTAGTTTCTATGAAAGTGTCCAGCGGCGCATTGTGGCACAAAAAAAAGGTCTGCGTCATGTTGAACTTCCGGCTCGTATCTTGAGCAGTAGTGGCGTGCACCTCGCTTCATCGTAGGGTAAAGTGACCAGATTTTTTTTTTTTTAATTCGGGGACATTTTCAGTTCAGACACGTAAACACTGACTTGGCCAGTATTTATAAAGTCGTTTATCTTACCCTTGTTCTCGTAAATCGGAAAGGGAGTGTCACACAAAGAGTTTTTCTACAAAACCGATCACAAAGTGGCTGAAATGAAGATTAGTAGAGGTAAAAAACTGTATCCAAATAATAAGAACCATCTTATCACTGATCACCATCAGTGATAAGAACTTTGTTGATGCACAAACTTCCTTGCAGCAGGCCTAACTCTGTGATTGGCTGATAAGTGACTGGTCTGCACAGATGGGTGACAGGTGTAGGTTTTTCCAGCATAGATATTAAGATTAGTAAAGATAACAACCTTTTGCCAGATTGTTCTGCCCATAATGTGTTCTTAAGTATCTTTAACCTTGAAGTGTTTGTATGTGCACGACGTAAGCACCTTGTCATTTAATGACAAGTTGCCAACAACCTTTAAGTAGTAACCCAGACTAGTGTAACTGAAATGTCATAAGTTAGTTAGCTAGTATCTCTAATGTTAGTTAGTTAGCAAGTACAGCTGTGGCTGACACCTGACAGATACATTGTTGACACGCACATTGTTGCAAATTGCACATACATATACATGTTCTGGGTCTGTTGTTGGTCACAGTGAAAACCGGGGACATTTCCGGGGACAGCCCCAGCCGGGGACAGGCCCCCAAAACGGGGACGTCTGGTCATCTTATCGTAGGGCTGTGTTGTCTTTGGTTTTGATCCGGACAAAACCCTATTGTTTGGTCTGGCTTTATATTTATCTCTCGTGAATCGCACATAAAAACAACTTCACACCCACATCCTTGGGTCGTGAGCAAATAACTTCTCAATATAATTGGGCCACAGACACACACTACACACACATTCCTACCTTTGCAGTTAAAAGATGTCAGATATAGAGAAAATGTACAAGCAACTATGCATGTGTCCTAGGTTAGGATTCCTAATCATAACCATGTGTCGATCAGTACAGTGCTTCTTTCATTTGTATTAGTTTCCAAGAACAGTCCCTTCATGTGAAACGTGGCAAATAATTTGATTTGAACACATTTACAAATCTGGACCTATTGGACTAGATTGGTGATTTTCATCTTTTCACTGCCTTGTAAACTGTTTGTCTAATGTGTGTACAATAAGGTCAAATGAATAAAGAGGAATGCAGGAATGCAAAACTCAATGAGTCAGTTCTTTGGCTTGCATGCGTTTTCTACATGCAAGCAAAGTTTGATACTTGCATAGGCCTAATTGATGGCTCTATCAACACAACATCACAAATCCAAATTGTGATCATTTAAATGTTTTTCTGTGTTTTATATTTCACGTTGATCACACATCCTACACATGAGAGTTATTGTCAATGCCAGGTGCCAGTTAGAGTTTAATGAAGGTGAATTTGGTATCCTCAGCCAGGCCACGAGCAGCAGCCCTCCCATCTGTCACCTTGATTGCCTGGCATGGCCGAGTCTCTGGGGTGTCCGCTGCCACTCAGACCGACCCCCCTCCCCCCTTCCCCCCAGTCAGACCACATGCGTAGAGCCCAGATGGTGGGCACGCTGGCTTATCATAAGTCTTTATCTCCGAGCAGGAGGAGCACAACCATTAGGAGTACACAACCCATTCCCCTTAGGTGACTTAGCCTATCCACACACACACGCAGCAAGCTGTGCTTCTTCATACACACCAACACCGCCCATGCTCTCTGTCTCACACACACTCACACACGCGCACACATAGCAAGCTGTTGTTCCTTGTTCCCAGATACACAGGACTCGCAAAAGCTGCCCGCCAACTGCTTCTGCAAGGAAGATGATTCACACATGATCAACTATATTTGCATAAAGGCGGCATTAAGATATTCATATAAATATCATACCAGCTGCCCATTGGCCTAATTAAAGGACAGCGCTAAAGCAAAGTATTTGCAATATAAGTCACAGTGGAGACTTAATTATTTGAGGTGACAAGTATTAAACCTAAAAATTAACCTCTATAAATGATAATAAACTGAATTTGGACAAAATGACCTAAAAGAAACAAAAAGCAGCAGAGCATCTTCTTGATGAGTATTTCACCAGTAAAGACTGCACTTTTTATTTCCAGTGACACACTGGAATTGTACTTATAGTAAAATATATAGTAAATGACTCAAGGCCCCAAATGTCATTTGACATTTCTAAGATAATGGGGAATTATTGGTCATGGAGTCATAGTTGTATATGTTGATCTGAACCTAGCTAGTGACAAATACGCTTGTCCGATTTTCCCCAGACAATTGTTTTCATAGTTCTCTAATTATAAAACCCTTGTCAGTGGTCTATAAAAAAAAACTGAGGCAATGACTTGGCTTCAACTGGGCAGGCTTGCACGGTCTTGTGGCTGGGCACACATGCATGATGTAGTTGGGTATGGCCACACATGGAGAGCCCAGCTGGGTATGGGAGGCTGGCCATATGGGCTAGGACTTGTAGTCTTTCTTGTTTCTGACTGTAGGCACCCCGACAGATGAATGCAGGCATGGGTGACTTTCAAGTAGCATTGTCCATCTGTATAACCAATATATATGAACATAGCCCGAAAGGTGACTCTCTAGTTTGACTAGCAGTTATGTTCACAATTTTGAATATTAACTTTACAGGTCATCTTCAACCTCAGATTGTGTCAACTTCCTGCAGTTTACCCACAGCTTCCTGTCACGGCCAATGACAACATTTTTACTGGTTAAAGCCATTTTCCATCTTCTTCCCCTAATTGGGATCAAACACTCAAATGTACTGTCTTAATGTACCTTCTATGATGAATTGAGAAATATGTATAATGAGAGACCCTATATATTACGAAACTAAGGAGCCATTTTGTTAATAGGGATAATTACCTCAGCTAATGACTTAAATTACTGAACATCTGGGTGGATGGAACAGCACAAGATCAGCACATTTTTCCTAGTTATTATGCTGTAGAAAAATACTTTGTGTGCACTCTTCTCCTAAAACTCTTTGCTTTTTGTGGTCCATCCCCTCCGTTCATGGAATAGAACTATAATAACCCCAGTCTTTCATTGTGTGTTACAAGCACTGACGTGTGACTGTTCACTGTATGGTGGGTGCACTTGCCAATGAGGATGCAAGACCAAAACTCATTTAGGTCACTCCCTAGTCCTGCGGCACACTATCAAACGATTGGTGAGGAGGAATTTATAAACATATTGGGTGTCAACATAGTTTTTTTCCACAAAAAGCAAAAAAAAATTGCACAGACAATATCAGAAAAAGATTCTGTAGTTCTAATTTGTAGTATTCAATCTAAGTTAATTGTGTCAATGCCAGCAGTGCTCATGTGGCAAGCACTTGACTGAATTGCATACTATGTAGCGTGGCCGTAGCAACCCCGTGTGGCCTCCCTCACCCCCTTCCTCGCCTGTCCTTAAAAACCCTGAGGTGAATTGTGTGTTGCTAAGATACAGCTTTCATGAGGTGCTGACTGTTGGTGTAATCAAATTGTGTAAATAATGTGTCTAACTGGTTTGTAACAATGCTTTCTGTGAAGTTAATGTTTGGATCAACACTGCCACCTTCTGTCTTTTTTCCATGTACTGCATACAGCACATTCCAATGCATAGGATTTTGTCACATGGATATGTACAAGCTTTGTGCGGTAGTAATTAAAATGAAACCAAATTATGTCAAGATTATGTCACATTATTATTATTTTACTCAAAATGAAATAAATAAATCATCGATTGGATGAATGAGAATTGCCTACATAACAACTGTGCACATTCTGTCAATGTAACACTGCTTCCACATTCTCTGGCTGTATTACCAGAAAGAAATAGCAGTGGTAGCCATTTTTATTGTTTCCACTGGATAGATGGGGTGGGCTGAATGGAGTGTGTCTATTGTTGTAAGATATACAAAAAGCTGGAGCTGTAGGGATGATGACAGTGGATGGATTGCAACGTGAGCCTCCATTGATACTGCAGTAGTTGGTTCCTTGAATTTGCATGAATTATTTTCCAACAACAAACTCAAACCTCAAGTTTCAAACCACAAGTTTCTCTCTATATGGAGTTGCCGTCTCTCTGTTTTACAAAACAGAAATTGAAAACAAATTTCTCAATGCTGTCATAACGGTAACAAAACCTGAGTTTACAGCAATGCAACAGCAGCAGCAGCAAGTTCGTAAAAAAGGCCCCTTGGCCGGGTTTCACAATTGCATAATCCTGATGATCTCCTTTCTAAGGCCCCACTGGTATCATGTGTGGGAGGTCTGGACACATGCCAAGCCTGTAAGAACCAGAGGACTGGAGAGAAGACGCATTCAGGAGGCAAGTTTACCACAAGGCCCTTTTGTAATGTCCAGAAGACCAGACTTTCTGTTACTGTCAACATTTTGGGGGATTTTAAGCAGAGCTGATCATATTGTGGATTCATGAGACGCCAGTGGCTTTGGTAAACTTTTGCAACCGTGTGTTTTAAAACGTAATTTCATGCTTCTGTTGTTACACAGTGGGAACACTCAAAACTCTGAAAACTGGAATGGCAAAGCATTCTCCAAAGCATTTATAAAATCCAGTGTCATAGCTTAAACACATGTTTGTGAAGGTGAATGAACCCCTCTTCCATTTCCCAAATGTAAAAACACTTTAAAAAATGAAATCTCTGATATATTACTTTTAATATTTATTTAATTATTTTATGCAACTCTTGGGAATAGTGATGACAAAAGACAACACAGTATTCATATACACAATGGTCCATTTACATAGACAAGACTTAAGCATTCCTTGAGATGTGCACACTCACATACCTCGTGCTCCCACTGTTTAGAGATCAAGCTCAAAAGATCAATATATAAATAAAAAACGAAATGTGCAATAATAATAATCAGGAAATATATTTCATTAGATGGGGTGGGGTATTACAATACATGGTTTGATTGGGACCCAAGTCAAATAAAATGGACAAAACTCTTGAACTCAAAAGAATGTATGTAGTTCATGAATAAAAAGTACTGTATGACAAGTAAGAAGTACACAAATATGTTTAGTAAATCACAAATTTGAGGAAAGCAGATAGATGCTAGTGCTAAGCTAGCATGATAATCATCTTGTTGCCAGGAATGGTTAGTGTAAGCTAGGACAGTCAATAAGGATAAAGGGCACAGATCTGGAAAAACACATTTTTTTCCCCCTCACTGACAGGCATTAACAACTTAGAAATACTCTTTTGGCAAAAATTTAACTTTCTTTAATGTGGCAGTGCGAGAACTTTTTAAAGGATCAGCTGATCTTGACAGACAACCTGCCATGCAAAGATAGACTATGAGCTCAACAGCAAACACAATGGCAATTCACACGATGTAACATGCATTGATGGCAAAATTGTCTAGGCATGATGTGTATAGTTGATCCCCTGAATTGTTAATCTAATACATTTACCACCCTACATCCTTATCAAAGAACGATAGTATTTAGTTTTGTATATGTGCAAAATACATTTCAATACAGATTTTTTTAGTTATGATCCAATTGAGAATAATTTTTAGTCAAGGTTTTAAGCTTAGTCTGTGTATCTGAAACGACACATAGTGGTCAATAAACAAGATGAAAGAATCATCAAAGAAAACACTTGTACATACAGCTCACCCTCTTTCCTTAGGTTTCAACCTCTTACAGTCGTGTCTTACAATTTGGAACACATATCCACGAGTTCCCCAACTGTGACTGAGTACATTTCCAATCAGCATACATTTCCAACATATAATGTTTAACTAGAAATTGTTCCCCATGTTCTGGGGGAAAAAACAATGTGTGAAAAATACCTATAGTATTATTTCTGCTGATTGATATTGGAATTACACCCTTCAAAGAGTGCATTTGCAACCTAAATGTAGCACTGAATATGACATCCTTATGTTGTTCTTTTCTGTTTAATACTAAACAACCCATCAACCAAGGCAGTGTCAGAAGAACGTATATGTTGCGATGCCACGTTAACTTACTGGGTATCTTTTCATAAACCAATTAAGTGTAAACAATTTTCAATCCCCAGAAATAAGTCAAAGAAATGCATTTGAGCAGTAGTTGATTAGAAATGTAAAGGTTGATCTATTGATGATATTGGTTGACTACAGTACATCAAGCTCACTCCAATATATATATGACACCACAGTTTTTGACCTAAGTCCTTCACCTTGGAACACTCCACACGATGGAGGCTTGTGGGTCAAATGTCAGAACATAAGCAGCAGAAGGAGTCATAGAAGGGTTTTTAGGCCTATGTAAACACACTGAAACTAAAGGCACAGCTAACTGGATACATGATTGACTACTTCATGTTCTAGATAAAGAGTCAAGAGGGGAAAAAATACCCTTGACCCAAACACACTAAAAGATCTTTTAAGAAAAATGGTAAACACTGTTTATAGCAAAATTTGGGCTCCAATAGATCCAGTAACAATATCCCGGTATAAGCTCCTCACAACAAGACATTTTGGTTTAAAGAAAGATAGACCTGTTGACCTGCTTGCATGTGTAGAAAGAAAACTTCTAGTTCACTCTTAGAAAAAACATATGTTTATGAAACGATCCATTTCAGAAGCCAGTCCTTTCCAACCATCTCTCTTCAACGTTGTGGTGCAGAGAGGGAGTGCGTTCTATGAAAGTCTGTGGGGGGGGGGGGGGGGTACATACACGTGTCACCTACACTCTGTCAGATAATTTTTTGTCACACAAAACGCAATTGGCTGTCGAGCTCTGGTTGTGCCAGCTGTAAGACAGATTCTGTTGAAGTGTCTCACAAAGAAATAGGACTTCCTCTGGCCTGGGAGGGTCACCAGTAGAAGGAGCGGGAGAGAAAGTTGGCTGCCGTGCCTAGCCAGCCCACGCCATCTTGCCCAGTACCCACCCGAGTCACTGCCTTGTCTGGGTCCTGGGATGGGCTCTCCTCCTCTGGGAGGTAGTCTGGAAGATCCTCATTATGCTCCACCTCCACAGATCCTTCCTCTGGGAATGAGATCAACACCTGGCAACAGATAACAATCAAATCAGCATTCCAAGAACTATGCACATTTCCAGATCTACTAATATTTGGATGGTGGCACAACCAGTATTCTATGGAAGAGGAGGCAAAGACTAACATTTACTCAGTTAAATAAGGAGGAACATTCAGAAATAAAGCATACCAACCTCATCCCCACTCTCTCCTTTAACAACTCGTTGAGCCTTCATCACATTGGTCAAAGCAATGGCTGATGCTAGAGCCTATAAAAGTTAATCACAGTTTAGTTTAAAATCACAAATGTTCACCATTTTCCGGGCATTCAGAAAATATGTTATACTGTGTAGCTCAACAGCCATGTACTGTAGATTTTATTACATTGAATTCGGACTTTCCTACACAGTGACATTAAATGATATTCCATCATGCAACGCAAACATATTTGAAGCATGCCAAGTGACTCACCTCTGCCTTGAGGTCGGAGCGGATTCGGACAATGCACCTCTTCACAGCCATTTGAAAGGTGAAGCTGATGACCCCACGAATCTTCAGCAAGGCTTCCTCACACAGATTCCTCCGGCTCTGAGGGAATAATAATAGGTAGTTCTTGAATGGTAGAGAGCAATCAGTGTGGATACTGTTCAACCACACTTGTAAGACAACTATTTAACATTTTGAACACTCTTAGCCGGTTTCTACGTATTTTATGGAAAACAAAGACGATTACCCTCTAAGCTTTCATCGGCGTCAGGTAACTTCAGATATTGAGACTTCCAAAATCTGTCTTTGACCTAATTATACATGCTTGCATTCTAAAATCGAGGGAGTCAGATGGCTGAGCATTGAGGGAGTCGGGCTAGTAATCAGAAGGTTGCCGGATTGATTCCTCGCCATGCCACATGACGTTGTGTCCTTGGGCAAGGCACTTCACCCTACTTGCCTTGGGAGAATTTCCCTGTACTTACTGTAAGTCGCTCTGGATAAGAGCGTCTGCTAAATGACTAAATGTAAATGTAAAATGCACTTTTTTAGAAAAAACATTTGAAACACATTTCTCAAACAAACTCACAGAGTCATCCAGACCATCTATGTGCAGGACCACAGTTTTGGCCCGCTTGTTAGTGGAGCCTAGGAAAAACTGGGCTTTGCGTCTGCAGGTGGCAGCCTCCTCTGCCTGCTCGGAATCTGAACAGCTGGAGGCCTGCAAGAGCTCGTAGATCTCAGAGGCCAGCAGTTTGGTTTCTCCTGGGGTGGTTGTTCTGAAAGAGACAGAAGAAAATGGGGGATTTGGTTATCAAAAATAGGTCACACATGTAAAAGATTTTCATTACAGCATACTTCTGTGTATAACTAGTGATATTTGGAAGGGAGACCACAATACAAAAATTGTTGTAGGGAGTACATGGAGTAAGCCACTGACTTCTGCATGACGTTCTGTAGACTTAACATCATCCCCAGCTCGTCCTTCATTTTTTCCCTGTTGGCAGGGCATTCGGCCAGGTAGCGCACAGCCTGACAACAGGACAAGTTCATGTAATAGATCATGTTTATGTGCTCAGAAAACACAAAACAAAGCAGAAGATAATCAGTGCATCTTAAGTAATATATTCTCTCATCTGTTCTGATCTAAAATAAAATCCAGCTGCAGAATACAACAAACCTCAACCTCAAAAGTTCGACATTAGTTCAAATGAGCATTTTCAGTCCAACAGCTAGTGTAGGCACTGAAATCAAGGTTTTGAACAGATGGAGTTAGATACCTGAGCGGTTAGGGAATCGGGCTATTAATCAGAAGGTTCGATTCCAGGCCGTCATATTACGTTGTGTCCTTAGGTAAGGCACTTCACTCTACTTGCCTCGGGGGAGCTGATATTACTCTGGATAAGAGCGTCTACTAAATTAATAAATGTATCAGATATTGAATGAATGCCTTACCAAAAGGGCAGAGTACACAACTTGGGGGTTGGGGTGATCCAGAAAAAGTATAAGTCCTGGTAAGCAACCTTGGTCCTGAACGATGGCCCTTCTGTTCAGGGGATCCGCAGCGAGATCCCTAAGCTGGTTCACCACAGCCAAGGCATCTGGCTCCCCGCTCATGGTGCTTCTTCTTATTGGACACCCATGCACGCCTGAGATGACTGGACGAGACACACTGTTAGATGGGAGATCCGCCATACGATGATAGAATGTTGTTGTCTGCTTTGAACTACCTAGCTAGGTTAATGGAGCATTGCGTGTTGTAAGTCACGGTTTTGCTTGCCAGCTGGTGTCACTGTCAGCAAAAGCCTCGGCAGGGTATCCCTGATTGGATAGTTGAGATTTATAAAGATTGTTAGCAAGCAAGCCAATTATTTGAAAGGTGAAGTGCTAGTCAAGTGCATCTGTGTGACTTCTTAAGAAAGTGTTGATATCGTATTTGCAAGTATTTACTGTGCTGTGAGCTGGTGTTAAAGCTAGTGCCATGGCTAGTGCTAGCTCTAGCTAAAAAGCCTACCTACCGTTAGCAAGCTAGGCTACCTGTCGTGCAGAAAGAAGCACTCCCGTGTTGTTACAACCTCCAGAATATGAAGAAAATCCTAGCCACGTAACAACATGTATGGAGGCATAAGCCTTTATTTTTCCTAATAAAATCAAAGTGACGATGCTTCACAGGCTAGCAAGCTAGCCTGACAGCTCTGGTTTGTCTCTGTTCTTCCTGGTCCACGAGAATGTAGCAACCCAGTAGTATGCATGTCTCTCATTGGATACTGAAGTACAGCCTCACGTCACTAACCATTCAGTGTGCGTTTTGCTTGAGTTAAAGGCCGACGCAAGTTAAAGGCCGACGCCCTTCACATTACAAGGCACTTTGCACAGACATCGTCAACATACCATTTCTCCAAGATTCGTCCCAATAGGTTGGCTGGTACGGTATCCGGATTATGTTCAGACCAAGCACATTCATAGATAACCATATTTTGGAAACTAACTGGACTACACAATCAAAGGAATTTATCTTAAGCAGGTATAGATTATGAACTATACCTCTGGTATTCAAACAGACAATACTAAAGCAACTCATGTGACAACGTTTTATTAATGAAAATGTAACTGCAACTGGCATGTATCAAAATATCAATTTAGCAAATCTTCCCCCTAAAAAAAACAATAGCTTGCCACGCAAGATCCTAACCCCCAAAATGAGTTACATCAAATTGGTAAACAGTAATATTAAAGAAATTTCCAGAAAATACACATTTGCCATTATATGAAAAGCACCAGGGTTCGTTTTATATTATAAAAAGTCCAAATAGACACAATAGTGTCTAGAATACAGGAACAAAACCACAAATCAAATATGGAATGTTTGAGTTACTGTCTATTAATGAAAAAAAAAGAAACGTTTTTTAAACTGAGGGCAAACAGTTGAACAATGCATTGGGAGACAACAGTCCTTTCATCAAATAGAAAAAAAGGGTTTGGTCACTGAGTTTCGTGCATAGCTTAAAGGCATTTGTTGCAGTCATTATGTGTCTTTTATTTTGTGTCATTCTGAAACGGGCTGAATTCTCTCATATTACAACATTGTGGTATGTCATGTCCCACTACATCTCCTCATAGCAAATAAATTGTTGTATTTTTGGGACTTAAGTTTTTCCACCAAAGCACCCAAACCCCCCTAAAGAAAAAGAAAATTGTGGGCCCCATTCATACTGCTAAACTGAAAAACATTTTGGCCATGTGCTACTAATATGAAAAAGTGGTTTTTCAAGTGTTGAACGGCTGGTAAGGCCACATATGCCACCTTATCCCTCTTACGAAACAATATAATTTGTAGGCTTGGTTTAAATCACCAACTTCATACAACCTATCATTATAAAACAAATTTCATACCATATTCAATATAAACTTTGCTGTCACATTTCACAGTGCAAGGAGCATGGACTAAGGGCAGTCCTTCAATGGTATTTGGTGTGTTGATCTGTGATCCAGATGTTTGTTCAGTAAGTAAGAATATTTCAAGTGGTTATTACACTTACAGTATGTGCTTCTTTCTTTCGTTATTATTATTCTTTTTTTAAACAGAACCAATGTTTCATTTGTAAAATACAACACAAAATCTGTGCTTGTAAACAGTTCAGAGGCAGCAGTTGATGTGGGCTTTTCACTCAATTAGTCATATGATGAGGAAGATGGACACACTTACATTAAGCTGCTCATATGCCTGTGTCACTAAGCTGTTATGACTTTAGCAATGACAATGTATTAACATTGTTATAAACAGTCAAATGTTTCAAGGTAATCAGTAACAGTTTTATAATTTACATAACTTGTACACTTGAATTTGTTCAAGTGGAATCACTTGTCTTAAAATGATTGTTGACTGTTGACCTTTCTAATACTGTGTAATAATTAAATGCTAAAACAGTGTTGCTATTAAGGTCATAACAGCACTACCACAGATACAGAGCACCCGTTATGTGTTATCAGGAAGATTAAGTCTCGAATGCAGCACCTCACATAGGCTTGTCTGAAAAAATGAACCTCTCTAAGCACAAGGCTTCTCTTACCATACTCTTCTAACACAAAGCACTAAAATATTTATTTAGCAAATGGCACTTTAATCAGAAGATCTTTTTTTATTGTTTTGTATGAAAATATTCCCTTCCATTTATAAAAAGTGTGGCGTGTTAAATTAGTAATGCCAATACGGAGCTACAGAAAAAATAAATACATTATAAACTTAAAACAAAAATACAGCAGAAGCAACATGAGGTATCTACGTATTACTCCACGTTAAAGAAAAAATAAATTAAGTTAAATTAGGTGAAAAAATAAAGAATCAGTGGTATACCTAGAGGAGAGGGAGCGTGTTGGCTGAGGTGGACATGGTGGGTTGAGTAATGTTACAGTCTGAAATCGATTCCCCTGTGCCCTTGTGCCTTCACACCTCCTTTGGCACTGCCGGGCACTTTTGGTGTGTCACAAGTCTTTGCTTCCCTGAGGTAATACTTTGGAGTGACTGTCCTTAGGGGCAGGAGTGGGGCCAGGGGCTAGTTTATCAGATGAGTCCTCTGGCGGAGACCCTTTCCAGCCTGCCTTGTTCAAGCTCAGGTGGTCCAACATGGTCTGGGAGAGGCGAGTGTCAGAGAAACGAGCCCACTCCCTGAACAGAGGCTCTACTACGTACGTGATGAAACCTGCATGAGAGGAAATGATCAGTTATTCTCCGGAACCTTCATTCCAGCTAAGTTTGTTTTAGCCATGTTTCATCTAGACTTTATTATACCCCTAAGGTTAGTCTTACCAATTTGTATGTTGGCCACTGAGTTGGATTGTCGATCACAGAGTGGGGTTACTTCAAGATTATGTTTCCTTTCGATATCTCCTGATGACAAGATAAATCAGGTAGGTGCTTCTCAGTTAAACAAATACACATATACACTGATACCTAGACAATTTCAACATACAATGAAGAACACGTAGGTAAAGTGTGTTACCTTGGTGGAAGAACTCTTCTGTAACCTTTTCGCTCCACAGTTTACAGAGTTTCCATGGTCGGCAGGGGTTACAGATATCTGCACACTTCATGGCCATCTTTAGATTACATGGGTACACAAAATAAACTAAGGAAGGGGAAACAAATCTCTCTCCTCATATATTATGCATAATATACATATACTGTATTTTGCCAAAGTCCTGTACACTATTACGTCCACACTTTTTCACACTGTAAGATTACAGTTAAGGTAGGATTTCTCTTTCTTTATCCTCTCAAAAATGTTATTCATCTGTTCTGTACATAGGCTAGCTCACCTGGAGAATAAAGTGCCGGTACCATGGGTCTCCAAGACAGAGTTCTCCCTTGTCCAAATGTGTCCGGAACTCAGACAAATACTTATTCTGGCGGCTGATGTCTGTGGCCAGGATTATAGATCCAAGTCGCTGCTCCATGTTCATTCTACAAGACACCAGGGAAAAAAACACATTAAATAGTTACTCAAGAAATCATACTGACAGTCGTAGATTGCTGCATGAAACATCACTTAGGTAATACGACGATGTAAACAATCCTTTAAGATAGAAAACAGATCAAAGAGTGTCAGGGATGTGTTAGGATGTGGTGGATGTGAATTGGCTTACCTGTCTTCTGCAGGGAGGTGGGAGAGCAGGGCCGACTCTCTGAGCAGTGCCACTGCAGACTTCCAGTGGTGGTTCTCCAGAACAGATGTGTTCTGTAATACCATAGAAAGAACCTCAAAAACAGTTTGACAAATAATGTGCTTTTGAATAGCTCACAATTCTACATCCTTACCTGAATTGTTAAATACGTTAACATGTTCACATTGATTTGACTGACGTTCACCAAAGGAAGTTTATGGGGCCCTTACCTTGTACAGTGCAGCGAGGTAATGGTCTGTTTTAATAAGAAAAGGTTGGTTGACACCTGGATGGTCCAGATCATGGGTGGCAGCAGCCACTAAGCCCAACAGTATGTCACAGGAAGTGAGTGTCTTGGCAAGCTGTGCACACACCCACAGACAAGACATTGAAGAAGACATGCAATACATAGAAAGAGTTGTCACAAAAGCATCCCTTAAGAACGGTATCATCCTTTGTAATATTATTTCTCATCTATAAGCCTAATAATTGTACTAATCAGATGAACTCTTAAATAAAAAAGAATCTCTCACCTTGGGTTCTTGTAGGTAACAGTACATTGCCTGAGTCACATCAGCAGCATGGACTGCATTATGGTAGGGATTCTGGCTACGGTAATCCTCTTGGATCATGACTATGGACACAGTTACAACACAACAATGTTGAAATATGTATATTTCATTTTCAAAGTGATATACACTGTGATAAGATATATATTTGGGTGAGAAACTTAGAAGGCTGTGCTTTAAGGTAACCAGTATTTAAGACTTTTTTACAGGATTTGTGTGAATCCACTACTTCAAAGTGACTTCATACCTAAAAATCGTCTCAGCTTAACCATGTCCAACTGGAAGAGCTCAATCAAGCCATACTGGTTAAATAAGTGAAATGTTAGGTTGACGAGGCTGTTCCCTGTAAGAAAAGAAACCACAAGATAAGCTTATATGTCTAACAGTAATACCAGAGTTTGCAAGCATAAGAGACCAGGAATACATTATTTAACCATTGTAGAAGCTGACTCAAAGTTACATTTATAATCACATGGCCACCTCACATCACCCCAAATTCCTTCTGCTGTACAATTCTAATTCAATTATTCCGTTAGTTTGCCTGATGTGTTGATTGCTTTACTGCAGCTGAGCATATACTACACTAGCATCAAGCTGGGATCACATTCTTGGTGAACGAGGTGCGCTAGCCCACCTCTCTGTCATTTCACTGGTGCAGACCCTCGTAGATCACCCACGTAAATGGTGCATCAGTATAATACTATCAATGTATTAGGTGTGACTACTTTATTTCCATTAGTAAAATCATTTTTTTCATTTTCCAAACTAGAAAACAATGATACTGTAGGTTGTTGCTAATTAACAGACATGCATCTACAATTTTCTAACAGCAGAGGGCAATAAAACATGCTTCATAAACTCCTTACCATTTGTCAGTCTGTCAAACAAAAAAATATCAAAGTTCCAGGTCCCAACCTTCTTTAGCATACACTGAAAAACAAGAATTGACATCACTTTACAAAACAACAATGCAAGCCCATATACACAAACACAAAAGTAAGTGTAATTGTTAATTGAATGTTTTGCATACATAGCAGTGGATGTCAATGTATAGCCCCACCACACACAAACCTTGGCTTGACCTAAGTAGTCATCATCAAGGATGGAAAGAGGGTTGAGAGCTGGGAGGCCCCGGAAGAACCGTGAAGAGTGGAGGTACCTCTGGAAGCTCTGTAACCTGCGGACTTTCCTGGCAGACACAGGCTCCGCAGAATCAGGTGGAGCTGTAGCAGATAGATACAAAGTTCTATTACAGAAACATTCAAATCAAATCAGTGGCAGTTAACAAGCTGGTTAACTTAGCTAGCTAGTTCCTGCAGCTATCCCCACCACATATACCATTATTAATCTATCTTATTTAGTACATACTCATTGCCATTAAATGTATGGCTCATAACCAACCTTTGATATTATGTTCCATTAGGCATTATGTATTTCAAGTATATTATGCAACATTGCATGTAGCAACTGTTAGACTAGGACTTGTAAACCGGAAGAAAAAAACAAAGCAAGTATTTTTACTGTTGGGCTTGCAGAGTTCTAGAATGCTAAGATATTCAAATACTGTTCTATAGAAACAGAATTGTTATCAGTTCTACAGAATGTGTCTGAATTTACCTAGTGTACAAGATCTAGGCTACACTACAAGCCTTCTTTCATTCAGGGCCCAAGCCAATTATAATGCGATCATTATAATGTGATCATCTTTTTTCAGCAAAGTACTGAAGCTCTGCAAAAGCCCCACAGTTTGAAAACCACTGAGCTATCTAACACGGAATAAATACATAATTATAATTAAATTACAACTCAGACCAACAAGAATACTGGTAGGATTGTTGGATGATTAACAGTACCTGGAAAACATACAACAGAAACATTTGTCATTACTGTGACTTTTGTTTGCGAAGTGTGAGAACCACGGTGATTCGAACAGCAGCTTCAATAACATCTGTACCATTAGAGGACCAACATTGAGGGTGAGCCTGCCATGGCCACCAAGCCAATCACTTCTGTGAGTGTTTGTAAGGTACGTATGGTACACATGTGTGTGTGTGTATATGTATAAGCAAAGAAGGGAGTGTCTTTGTTAGTGTGTGTGTCTGTCGTGCTGCTGACACAGCACCCTGTACCCTGCCAGCTGGCAAACCACCAATATGAGACCTGTATTGTCAATGGCAGAATATAAAGCTTAAAATAGCCTCTTGCAGCAAAGCAACATTCTGGAAAACTCCAAAATTACAGTCAGACAAGGACACACCAACACTGAGCTGCTGTAGTTTTTGTTCACAGTCCATATATTACCTTGAAATGTCCCCTTTAATTCTTTAAGAATTTAAATACATTTGACAAATGTCTTATTTTAATCCTACATCTGAATTTAGATTATTACATACAGTAAATGGGGCAACAACTGCTGACCCTGTTTGTTGCCATTGGGGCATCTGTCCAAACCAATTACAAACAGAATATTGATTTGTGGAAAAGTCAGCACAGATATATCACTAGGACAACCAGCTGGACAGCTTCCTACCTAACAATTTGTTTAATTGATAGAGGGGCACAACAATCTTTACTCATAGGCAAACATGTTGCTGGGAAATTAGACTTGATGCCATCCTGACAATTCTCATTTCACTTAAATTGAACAGAAACGTGTTTAATAGTGGCTAATCTAGTTCCCAATATAACGAAAGCTATATTATTCCTAAAACAGACATTAGCATCACAGCTATTTGCTTACCATCTGAGTGTAAGGGTTAACCTATCTTTAGAATTGGTTTCCATATTTAGTTGGGGGATGTTAACAGCACATTTTAATTTAAAGTTCAAGTTTTAAAAGGGGGGGTGGGAATAAAACTGTTGTATCTGCATGGTTATCACATTAAACAAGTGTTAACCTTCATACTTACAGTGCAAAGTTCGGAAGTCGACATATGTGTTAGGATTAGAACCTCGTCTCTCTAGTTCGACAAACCCGGCCTGGCGACTGACTCTCACATCTCCTAGCGGCAATTGGGAAGAAGGGAAGAACAGAACAAGAAAAAAATATCCTCAAGGTACTGGCAATAATAAGGGGTTTTATCCAGTGAGGCATTTGCATAGAGAAGAGGGACACAGCTGGACAGGAAGAAGTTTGTATAGCAGTGCCAAGTGTCCATTAGTATTCACACACTGCTAGCTCTGATGACTAATGATAAAGAACCCTGGGCATTTCTGTTCAGACAAGATTAAATCACATTCATTGGTTACACTAGACAAGAAATTATAGGCAGGATTGGGTTCAAGTATGTTTCAATGTAATAAAATTAAGAATGTAAATAATTGAAGAAGTTCTTAAAATGTAGATTTACATTACATGTGTCTATTTGGAAAATAATTTATCTAAATAATGTACAAGAATATGCTTGCATTTTAATTTAAATTAACTTATGCTAAGAAAGAATGCTCCCCAACCCTGATTGTATCATGTAAACATCACAAGGCTGATGGACTTAACAGAGGTACATGAAATGCACACTAAGGCATTGGTTGTCTAACGCATGGAGCCCAGCCCTGAAATGATGATTGACCACAGTCCTGCCCATTAATAAATAATAGCATTAACAGGTGAAACAAGTACGGAAAGAAAACACATTTTTGACTATATTATTCATTATACTTCTTATAATTATAATAATTATTATTATTATAGTAGATCTAGAGATTTTTACTCGTCAACAATCAAGTTACTCAACAGTCACCTGCTATCTTGAAAAGACACAACAATCGATTAGTGTTAGGGTTATATTGGCCAATTAGGCTACTTTAGACCACACAGGAAGATAGTCAAAAACCGAATGTTACCCAGGTGAATGTCCCACGCACCTAGCATGCGGATGTAGAGAGCCGTCTGATCTTCACTGTCGTAGGAGATTGCCCCGCGTCTCTGAAAAGACATGACAACAGACATTGTCACAACAAAATTGATTCTTAAACTTTCAGCACATTTTCTGCAATTAAACATGTCCAGATATACTTTGGATAGGGAGGATAACCAGACCCTGACGGCATTTGAAAGTATATGAGTAAAAAGGTCAAAATAAGGTTGCCATGAGTGGGGACCATAAAAACAGTTTACTATTTATAAAGTTCTTAATGAATTGTGCTGTGATCCTGAGTTAACAAAAAGCTTGCTGCACACAAAAGAATATGCAGCAATAATTTGGACCATTCAGATACAAGAAAAGAATATCCTGTCCCGCCCAAGTCTCAGTGCGTTCAGTGTGCCACTATGAACATGCACCCATGGTGCTTCATTGTAGTGCTTCATGCCCTACTTTAACCAGACAGTATCTTCTGTGTGTGTTTGCGTGTGTGAACCACACAGGACAGAGGAGTTAGAGAGAGCCCAGTCAGCGAACCTCATCTCTACTGCAGTGCTCACTCTCGGATATTAGTGGCTCTGCTCCAGAGATGCATTCAGATGGCTCGCTGGGGTGTCCCCAGATGGCATTACATTGAAACGGGTGACGTCAATACCCCTAACTAATTTGCATAATTGATATTCCCTCTTCCAGCCAAACCCTATCCACAAAGGTCACACAACTGAATACAAAGGTCATTAAACATTTATGGTCTTTGGTTTCATACCATCTTTTAGTGAAAGATATTGTCAACTTAAAACAGGCTCTCTTAGTAGTTATTTTTGCAATATGTGGTCAGATTTCCAAACAGGATATTAGTCATCACCATCTGTAAGCATTACAAAAGGAAAGAACATGCTAAACATAATGGAAATCACACATTACAAAACATACTGGTGTAGACTACGCAGGATATTTGGATGGGACAATCCTGGTCTATCTATAAAATATTGTTATTCTTGTGATATTCAAACTGAGAGTAGAATATTGTTGAGTGGATCACTAAAGTTGAATTTGGAATGAGAGGTTCAACAAGCAGTTGTCTGTATTCTGAGTAGTGTCAACATAGTATTGGCTATATTGTGTACAATGTTTTTATATAATGCAAACTTTTGATCTAATTGATAATTAATTCTTTAATTCTCTTAATTCTTTTTTTTCATTTGGGTATAGAATGGAATAATAAACAAGATAGTCTATGGAAATATTTAGAACAGGTATCATTGATAAAACCCTTAAAGCCCTGATGAGACTCAAAGATTTGAGAACATCTCTGCTATTTACAGGATTGCACATACACAAGGCTTATGTGTCCTTACACATCCTTAATGCTTTGGACAGGATGACTTTCAACACATATTGGACAGTTGGAGGAGTAGCAAACGTGAATTTGTGTGATTTTGCTGGTCTTGCAACTGTTTTTGTTACCCTTTCAAGTTCATGTTTTGAGATTAAATGAAAAAGAAAATGAAGAGCAGCTAGTAGCTCTTGAAAGGGTGTTTGTAAAACATCTGGTTTATAAGTTGATTATCCAATTTAAATAACAGCAAAATGTCAAAATCACTTTCCCTTTATCTGAGAGTGCCCTTGGAAATAGTTCACAGATTTACTAGACTCACAATACACAGGTTGCACACTGACACAACTTAAACCCACTGAACATGAGCTTGAAGACAGTGTTTTAAGAACCAACAAGGATTGTGTTTACACCAATCCATTTGTGTTTATAGCTATGGAGATAAATCAGGTTCTTTGAGAGACAAGAACCGTTAGACAGCCAACCTTGCTGTGCCCATATGTGCTTCACACCAGTAACTGGCATCTCCCTCACATGGTGCCAACTATGCGGGCCACGACAGGCCCAGCGTGTGCGTCACTACCGGATTGCCTTGCTGCACTCGTGAAAACACTGTGGCGTCTGCCAGGCTGGGGAGAACATATGCCACCATCTTTCATGCCATGTGCTCATGCTCAGATGCTTGACATTACATTCTACATACAGAAGTCGACATGTGCAACTGCTCCTTGCTTTCCTCGTTAAAAGAAAATCACTGCATTTCACAAAGCCTCAGTTTACGTCATGTGCCCACGTCATTGACATACACGTAGTCAGACTTTTTCTAAGGATTTCAAAATGTCAAACAACATATCTCGGTGTCTTTGTAACTTTGTAGTACTAGCAGGCAATATAGTAATAGTACAAAGTGATTTGTGCAAACTTTACAACTCAATTTCTTTCACATTTACCAATAGTAGTTAAACATGTTAGCTCTCTTGTAGAGTCCCAGGACTGTTCTTCCTACTCTTCCCACAGTTCAGTTTGAGCTAATGAAGAGAGGCTGGGCTTGTTGGAAAACGTTGGCCCAGAGAGAGAGAGACGGTGAGATATCTAATTAACAGCAACAGGATTGGGTTTCGGCTAAACTGACCAGAGGGAAATCACTAAAAACACATGGAGTATTGAGGACCAGTCAAATGTCACCCCTCACTTCATTTTCCACTACAATGTACTGTAGACAATGGCTGGTCAATCATTTTAGACAAAGGGCTTGTGGGGTATTATTGAAACCAAAATGCATTCCCAAGACACTGAAATAGCAGAAGGCACTGTAACATTTTGGTCTAATTGTCAGTGAAATTCTCTTGTCCGAGGCTGTTCCGTTTTAAATACAATACCAATGTTCCGCAAATGTATTTATCAACTTGTGAATATGCTAGTCACTAACTAATTGAGAAGCTATGACATGTTAAACTAAACACGCACACACCTCTTTGTTCTTACTGCTTTCAACAGATAGGCCCAGAAAATAAATCTTGACTTAAGACATTTTTCTCAAAGTCTAACCAATTTAAAGCAGACCTTTTCCAAATTTACAAATTATGTGAAAATAACCTACCTTTTGGAAAATCCACCGGGTCAGAATCATAATCAAGGACCAGATTAGTACAATTCCCATTGGGCCGTCTGGCCAAGGATTTTGAGTCCCTTTCCCCGCTTGTACATGCGTGTGAGTGTGTGTGTGCAAATTTGTGTGTGTTGAGCTTGAACGTAGGGGTGCAGACCCTTGTGAATATCCGGAGACCGACAAAGGACAGCTCAAGGCCCGGGCAGGGGCAGAAAGCAGAGCCTTGGGCAGCAGCTGTCTTTGCTCTCGGCACTATCACCTGACCAGCTACTACGGGGACTAGGCTAACTACCAAACGGACTGACAGACTGACACACTGACTGACTGTATAAGGGGACAGGCGCCAGGCCACCCCCCCAGCTGCCTGCAGCAGCAAGCACTGGTGGTGCAAGCGGCGTCGCAATCTTGCACTAGCTCCGTCCCCTCTCTCTCGCCTGAGCCACCAGTATCTGTGTAGCAACGGCCAAACACACCTCATAAACACTCGGACACAGACACTCGGGGGGAGGTTGGTGGTGGGGAGTGGAGGGGCACACATTACTGCACTTCAATGTCACGTTACTCATGTTGTAGCAGGTTTTTACACGTCAGAAAGGTCAGCTGTAGAAGTCTTGCCTCTTAAGCATGTCCTGTTATTCAGACTGGGCCATACCTGTAAAGTCACCCACAGCCTTGTATTACTTTGTCGACATCAGCCCTACAATTAAAAAGGCTGAATAGTACTGCCATTATTTTGCTCTACATATTATTTAAAGGTGCTTAAAGACTCATCTATGATAATGTCTCTCTTCAGAATAATTGCACAATAAGGATAGCACTCTCATTGTAGTTTCTGAGTCGCTGTTGTTCTACCATACAATTAATATCATTAGAAAAAAACGAATCTGTTAGCTATTTTTTTAAACCATTTAAAGTACCATATAATAGAACTTAGTAAAAGCTGAACTAGAAGAGGGATCAGCGTGCATGGAGATGAAAGGGAAGGCTTCTCAAGAGAGATACTGTTGAAGAAGCAGCCCTGTCTGAGAAGTAGCCTTGAACAAACCCTCCACAGAAAAGTGAGGGGTTAGATATGCCCTTGCCTTGCAAAAGGCCCACTGACTAAATTAGACCCCTCCACCCCCCTCCACCATCCCCACGCTACGTCAACATCCCAGCTGATAAGTGTGGTAAAACGGATGCCAGAAATAGAGCCATCACAAGGCCAGTTATATGACTGCACAAAAGAGCATCAAGGCTGTGAAGACACACTCTTACACAGATTCAAAAAATAAATTCATTATTTGTGTAACTTAATATTCCAGGGCCATGGTTTTAATTGTAACTTAGATTATTGTGCTGACCTCAATAGGCCTTTGTATGTTACCATCTTCGGAAATTTGTGGCATTGTTGGTAGTCTGGCTGTGGCCTTGTTAGACCCGTACCTGAATCTGTAGTATAGGTTCAAATCTGATTTATGCTCAGGCTCAAAAACAGCCTGTTCAAGAAATCTTGTCCAATGTAAACATAACAAAACACTGACAATTTCCAATCTTTAAATCAGTAGTTAGTATCTTTCATTTAAACTAGTGCAGTGCCCGTTGGCAATGAATGCTAGTTAACTTATTTCTCATGAGATCCATGGCTCCATCACTTAGTGCAGAGCAACATGGCAGCTAAATAATTTATTTTGTCACAAACTGCTCATCCAAACAGCTTCACACTCGAACCTGCATGACATTGGGCCCTCAGCAATACACCTGCCATATTTCAACTTCATACAGTGCCCGGTTCTCAAGATAATCAAGCCACAGATAGACACACACAGATTCCTGCCTTTATGATGTCCATTCAAGAAGAAAATAGTCAGGACTGTGCCTTTAAACACAAAGCTTGGGAAACTGTTGTGGTCCATCCAGCCAAGTTCCTGCAAAGACAGCTATGCAAACATTCCTTTCCAAATCTAACAGGACACTTGGGATGTTTTTCTTGGTCAGTCCCTTCACTTGGCTATCATGGACAAATGCACCATAGGGCAGGGATTTGACCCAATTTCCCTGTGCAATAAATCACTGATTAGCTGACTAATAATGATTAATACACAGTCACAATAACCAATGACCTCATCAAATGTTAAGTATGATAAAACAAGTCAACACCTCAATGATGATGGTGTTATGTCTCAAAGGTTAGCTGTGAGTCTTGCGCTAACAATTTACTTTGCAGCACATAGTATGAATGGGGGGGTAAACAACAGCTTGGCATGTGAAATCTGTGCATGTTGACTTCTTCAAAGAAAGAGACTGAGTCAACTCTTACTGATGCTGGGGTGGGGTGTAACTCAAAATGTCACGTTTCTGAGAACACAAAAGTTTAAACCCTAAATAATAAAATAAAAGGACACTCAAGGAACATTTAAACACACATGACAGTTGTATTTGTTTTTCCAGCTCAGTGTGATTGTAATGGTTGTGTAACATTGAACGACCGTCACATGTTCATTTGTTTATCGGTGCATCTTCTGTTATGGCAGCACTGTAAACACTGCGAGGGAAGCTATTGGCTCCTTCAAAGTATATTTTTCCAAACTTGACATACAGATAGAAAGTTAATGAAAAACTGGTTCCTCGCACTAGAGTAGCCTGTACATACAGTATGTGTTTATACTCAAGATAAACTGAAGTGATGGCATTTTTTCACCTCAGAGCTTTGAGAAAAGCTTTCAAAAGTAGGATATGAAATAAGTAAATAAGATTAGAATACTGTAACATAACTCAGTCAAACTGTAATTTGGCACAAAAGTCAAATGTAGTACTTTGTCCTTCATTATGAGTCCTTTTTTGATACACAAAACTAAATGAAAATATTAAACCTGATTACAGTAAATCTATGGATAAACTGCCTAGTCTTGTGCCAGTCTAAGTTGCAGCCAGGTCTAAATGGCCCGGGACCTTGAAACGCAGACCGGCCCACGACCGTATTTTGTTATTTTATATAATATATATATATATGTTGTTATTGTTATTGTTGTTATTTTATATATATATATATATGTATATATATATATATATATATATATATACATTTAAAACAACATCAATATATATATATATATGTATAAATAAATATATAAAATAAAATGCATTATGCTGCGGTCATTTGACCGGCCATTTGGGAAATCTCCCGACTCTCCCGATGGCCAGTCCGACCCTGGATGCAGCCTAAGGTTTTTATTTTGACGCCTGTAAAATGTATCTTTCCATGTAAAATATCATGCAAATCCCAACAGTGTGCAAACAAAGGTGGCTCATATTCTGTATACAAATTCTGCAGCAATATCAGCTACATTTAACCAGATATCTAATCTAGCTATGCTGCCTATATTGTATACATATGTAGGCCTACTTTGCAGCATTCCCTGAATTTGTGGCAAATCAGTGGATCCTGAAAACATTTTTTGTTTGTATGTAAACCAAAATCCACGTTTACTATGTTTAATCACATTTAAGATCCCCAAACCTGAATTTAATGTGTCAAGTAAACATAGTAGCTGTTGTAGAAGATGAAACATGAACAATAAATAAACCGTAAAATTAGTTTTGTTTTAGACTTTTAGGCTAATTCCAACATTCTGAATGTAATTTGCCAGTTGGAAATTGGATAACCTTTACATCTGTTCTTAGAGCTAGACAAAAGATGTGTATGAACATATAGTCTGTAGACTTGTGCACATATGTAGATTATGTAGAATGACTTGTCTACACAGTATTAACAACCACATTCTACCCACATTGTCAGGGATCTCCACCTTCATTTAATATGAGTAAATAACTTATTGTTGGACACAAGGCTGCACCCACAATGCATTGACTGTGAACAAATCAAACAATGTTGTGGTTTCATTGTAACCGACCAGGGGCATTGGCTTACCAGTCTCAACAGCTCCCTACATGCGTCACATTGCCAGGCTGAGTGGCCCCTACGTCATTTGGCAATCCCATTTCATAAACTGACAGCATTCATTATTTTCCCACCATCACCATCCTTTACAATTTTATGATTATGGTATGCTATGTCATCTTCATTTTCTAATAACACTGTAGAAGGGTGAGAGGGTCTATCAAATATTACATATTAATTAATATATTTTCTCCAACACCTAGCAATAATGTTTTAAAGAAACAGTGCCTTCCTCAGCAAGAATTTTAGGATTAAAGTGATCTGAACAACTAACCATTGCCATTAAATGTTCAAATGGAAGATTCACTGGATATGTTTTATATTTTGATACCCCAAAAAATATTTTGTGACCTTCTAATAGAACTCCTAAGTTTACATAAGGTCAACTTAAGGATATTTCCCTTCAAAAGATTGACACAAACCATCCTGTAGGCTGACATCACTTAGCAAATCACAGACCGGATCTACAGCAGGTCGTAACAGGCTGCTTCACTTGTGTAGTTAACCCTCTCGGGTTCTTCTGCAGACAGCAGAAGCCTAGCCAAGCTGAATAAGGACAACGCAGTACAGCCTGTGTCCACATAACGCATGCTGTCTCTAAATGCAGGTGGGACAAGGGCTAAAACTGTTTCAATGTTCTTCAGAAATTCAAAGCTCCCCCGTGAATTGTAGCATTGCACAGAGAAAAGCAGCAGGAGTATCTGCACATTCCTAAGGGTGGGCTTTGTAGTAAATCCCACTTCAGCTTGTGGACTGAATGCTATGACCCTCGAATGGACCTATAGGCACTGCTCATAAAAACAATTAACGATGCAGAAGAAATGTAAACAGAATAACAAGGTTTTATGAAGTCAGCCCTGTTAGCATTATCACATTGGACAAGTCAGCAGTGGGGGTTACGCATGAGGTGAGGCATCAAAATGATATCAGCTTCATAAAAATGGCAATAGCTCTCATTGGCACGTGGCTCCAGGTAAACATAGGTCTACAATAACTGACATTGTCTGAAACATAATTGTAATAAATCATAAATGCTATATTTTCTGGAACATATGTAAATAAAAGACTAAAGGCACCTTATGCTTTGTTTGGACAGTCAAAAGGAAACAAACCACATACTGTACAACCCATGGGGCTTGGTTGGCCCTTGAGGCTGTCGAACCTCCTGCCCAGCAACAAGGCAGGTTTTCACAACCCTGGACATCAAAATCAAGCCACAAAACATTGGCATTCTTACCAAATAGTGCATGTGTGTGACACACACTGCAGCAACCTAATTTCAATAACAAGAACATGCTAAGAAATAATTATATTGTTTTGATGCTGACTGATACAAGCAACTATGCTAGTTTACAAAGCCATCCAAAGGCTTTCACAATGTTTAACCATAAGTTAGACATACGGTACATCCCCAAACACCTCCAAATGACATGGAGTGATAACAAAGGGGTCAAACACAGTCGCATAACTCTGTAGCCTGCATCAGGTCAATGGCTTAGGTATCTGCATGCGCTGTAACTCATATCCTGATTATAATCATACAGCTGATGACAGGCCTGGGCTCAGGCTACAGCAAATGACACAGACCACCAAGATGTAGGCCACCACTTCTACATGGATGAGCCAGGACCTAGGACTGGTATATCAATGAATGATTGATGACATCATACCACAGAATCCTGGCTAAACTCAAGAGCATGTCATTTGCAAAGATTTATTGTGAACAATGATTATGCAATTTCAAACTATGTTGATAAAGTAAATCTCTCTCTAGAATACTTTATAACACACACAGTACATAGTAGCCTACAGCACATAACATGACCTATATGTTTTCATTTCACATCACATTAGGCTATGACCAATGGGACAGTCAAGAGCACTTTGTGAGAAGCTGTTTATGCATAGTCCAATAAGCTTTGTGGGACTCTATCACAGATAAGGATTTAAAATATCCTTACAATTAATGAAGTGTTAAATTCAAGGTTAAATGGAAAGTAGATTTAAATACAATTAGTAGTACTGTGTAACTCCTAAGTTGTCATGATTGTGAGCATTTGCTACGCACACCATGTTCATTATGGGATATACAAGTACTATAAAAGCATGAGAGTTCAGCTATAGTTTCTGAACACCCAAAACTGCTCAGAATGCCCCATTGTATGAATCTGTTTGGGTTTTCCAGACGGCTCTCTTACCTTTGACAGCGGTCTTGGAGAAGGTCCCCCAAAAAGAGATGAGCTGGAGCTGAAGCTGATGGCTCCCCTTCGACTGAGAACATGTTTAGGAACCGGCCTGTCTAGAGGCAAAACCGGTAACTGATAACATACTGCCATTGAACAACGTTCAACGCTGAGTCCAGCTGTAATGCTAAAGTAACATAAAATCAAACTGAAACGATGGAATGTGACACAACTACAAATGTGTCAATTCCACCCACGTCAGACTCCCGATTGACTGATGCGTCAAATATTATAACAGTAGTAATCTTCATATAGAAAGAGGTTGGTATCTTTTCTGCTGCATCAAACTTGCACGAAACGAAGCAGCTTCTCCAATCTTTTGTTCCGTGAAGTCAGTATTTCATCCATCTGGGGTTTTCACCATTTGCCCCCTTTTGAACTCAAATCCGGGCTTGAAAGCGGAAAGGCCTCTCTCTGCTTGGTATCTCAGTAATAAATAGCTTCCTCATATTAAAAATCCTTGCTTTATGGAGACAGTAGCCGACCTCCGACAAAAGCAAACACAATCAAATGAAAAGAATTCGGAGACACAAACAGGCTATCTAAGTAAAAATACGTACATCAAAACAAAAGTATTGTTAAACTAAAAGTTAATTTGAAACCATTTTTGCTTGTAGCAATTACAAGCCTTCTTGAAGCGTTAGAGACAACAATATCAAAATGCATTCAGTCCGTCTGCCGACCCCTCATTGCTTGCATAAATTACCGTGGCGCTCACCCTCAGAGAAACAGAGCGGGTATTGTGACGATTTTACATGACCATTAACCTGGAGACAACTATGCAAATATTTACTAAATAAACGAAAGTACAACCCAAACGATCAAAAAGGCTACAACGGTCACTGGAGTTCATGCATTTCCTTTCACTGCTCACCCCTGCCTCTTCCCCAAACCGCCTACCACCAGAGATGGAGCTGTTTACAATCTGATGCGTACTATCTGTAGCGTCCAATAGACTCGGATATGTGATGAGACAACGTGTATGATTGGTTAAAAACAAAGGGTATGTAAAATACATAGATGTCTATTGGCTACATTGCAAAAAAAGTAATCGGGGCAGTTTTTTAATGAACATCTGCATTGGAAAACCAATGATTGTTGTTTTATTCAGTTTGAACTGAATGTGAATGAGTAAATAAAATAATTTAAACTTGTATAAGCAGTCAAAATATTTACTTGAAACATAGAAGGTATGAACAAAAGAAAGATTACGATAATGTAGTTTATTGGCTTGGTATACCTTGTCCATTCAATACTATGAGTACTTTCATTAAAGCCTTACATACAGCATTTTGACTGAAGCACGTTTGGTCTTCAAGCCTAGTGTTCTAACTATCTATTAGTTGTTGGAAGTTGTTACTAGGGGTCTAGTAAGGATTCTTAGAGAGATTTTCTCTAGCTTAATGCTAGATGAAAATCAAGCAGCAGGATGGTAATGAACAGTAGGCTTTCTGAATCAACAGCAGAAGGGGATGTGGATGCTTCTCTTTTTGAGTATTTCTCACATCACGCAATCATTGTGTGGATGAGGACATACATGCTGTCCGATAAAATATACTCATATCACAATTTATTTGCTCAGTGCTGTTGCTTTACCATGGAAGATCAAACCCATGAGAAGGAAACCAATTCAATTAAAGATTTCCACCAAACTCCCCAATGATTTCACTATACTTACTTTACCAAGGAGCAGTCCCACGGCAGACTTGTTTATTACTGGAACGACCCAAAGGGAAATGAATTCAAAGTAGCACAGTTTGGTTTGCACAAACGTGTTTCTCAGGAGATCATAATCCTTTGAACATCCCCAACTGGTGTCTCATCTCAGGGGAGTCTGAATAATAACTGTGTCATTGAAGTTAGCAGATGGACACACTGTAACCAGAATTAGCTTTTGTCCCCTTGAAAGATAATCATGTTTATGTTGGTTGTAACAATTTGTGAAGGAGATGTTAACATCAGATTTATCAAAATTGTCTTCAGATTTTTTTAAACGGTAAAATAAACTGTTAACACTGTAGATGATTCATAAACGCAATTTCTATAGAGACAATTTTGGCATGTCTTTTTGTAGCAGATGGGTTTTTCATGATTTAAATGCATCATGTATCTTTTATATAGCTAAAAAAGGCCACCCAAATGTACAGACTTATTTAGCTACAATATCAAAGCCATCTGTATATGATCTGGAACAAAATGGGTTTGTGTTCATAAAACTATTTCTACATTTCTTATCAATGTTATTAGTTTTTTCCCAGAAATAACCCTATGTGTTTGTCTCCACCCTGTGATGAAAATTGGTTATTACATACAATTTGTGATGGCACAATACAATAGCAGTTTAGTTCTTGGAAGGATACTGAGTCATCTCTGTTTACAAGCTAGAGGGCACTATTTCTTGCTACAATACTGCACCTTCAACCTGAGATTAAACACAAACTAGCAGGCTGAGGACAAGTCCTCCCCAATTACATTATTGCCTTTGTATGACTATCTGAAATGTATAATTTGAAGCAAAACAACAGATCTGTCTAAGCACCTCCAGATCTAATACTCACTATATAGACAAAAGTATTGGGACACCTACACAATTCACCTACAGGATCTTTTATGACATCCCTATTCTAATTCCAAGGCAATTAATATGGAGTTGATGATGAGAATAAGCCCTTTCTGTTTTAAGAAAAAATAATATGTTATAGTAATACAGTACTCAATAGAGCAAGATATATGCCTGTTGGTCTGTCTCTGTGTATAGTACTGTGACTTTAAACCACTTGTCTTGACTACCTAGGTGTGGTTATGAGTCCCATCTGTCCTCTGTTTAGCCAGACTCCTCAGCAGTATGGTCATTGGTCACGCTTACCTCCGCCCTGCACAATACACCTAGCCAACCGTCTCAGCTGAAACTCGATCAACCCTACAGACACGGCATGGATCATGGGCCTATTGGTGCCCTGTGAAACACAAGTCAACGGGTTCTTGAATCTTTCATTTCCTTTCAGCTTTAGGTCTACACCAACCAACAATAGCTGTCCTTTACTGGTACCTCTCTATTAACAACATTTAACTAGGTTAAGGGCCTTGACTGAAGTTTGGATATACAGAAGAAAACAAAAGGAAGAGTGTTATAAGGTCCAGGTATCTATTTTGTTCCTACTTATCTCTTTAAACATTATGATTTGTCCTACTTTACCTCCTTAAGGAAAAAAAGAAACTGGTTACTGGGTATATTTTCCATTGTTTGATTAGTGTATATGCTCAGTATGCTCTGTATAGACAATTATTTGATCCTAGTCTAATTTTCTAGATTAAGTACACTGGAATTTGTATGAAATGTTCCATGCTGTGTTCACCAGCAGGTAATGGTTGTAGGATGTCTGAATCCAGGCAGCGCTCCCTGTCTACATCAGGCGAGTCTCTTTACCAATTAATGGGACTAGAGAAAGGTTGCACACATGATGACATCAAAAAATCCTACAGGTGAGAACAACACACCTTTCTCTTTTACATACATGATGTACTATATGGCCAAAAGTCGGTGATACCTGACCTTAAACCTGTAAAAAGCTTGATGGAGAATCTCTTCTGTGTTAACTTCACTTTGCATTGCTACATATGAAGACATGTAGGAATGGGGACAGCTTTTCATGATTTTAGGCTGGAGCCCTAAGTTGTTGTGGAAATACAAAAGCTAACACCAGCTTCTTTCAAACTCTGTGGCAACAATTTTGGGGGAGGCCCATCGGCTTTTTTTTGTCTTGATAAAGAGAGGTCTATTGAGAAATGTTTTGTCAAGTTTGGCGTGGAACAACTTCCATGGCCTGCACAGATCCTTCACCTAAACCAAATCAAACACATTTGGGATAAATTCTGACACCATCTGCAAGCAGGGTCTAATCCCCCAATATCAGGGCCCGACCTCCCAAATGCTGAATTGAAGCATATCCTGCATTAATGTCCCAGTGTCTATATCATAAGCCATCCCAGAAAAGTGAAGGCAGTTATAGAAATATGAAGTGGGAACAAACTCCATATTAATGCTCATGATTTTGGAATGAGAAGCTCAATAAGCAAGAGTCTGTATACTGACCGGTGTCCATGTACTATTGTCAATATAGTTTTTTTCTTCTTCTTTTAATTATTTATCATATTGGGTTGGTTTGTCGGTTAGTTGTTGTTATTTTTTTGTTGAGTCTTGCTTAGGCTGATCCTTGTGAAAGCCTGCATCATCTCGTTGTACTCTATTTTGAACTACCGATAATAATACATATTGTTACTGTTTGTGTATTTGTATTGTAAAAATGTTTTCAATCCCTTTGTTACTTATCTACACAACTGCAAGAGATAGTTTAGCTCATTAACTAAAAAAGTAAGTAGTTCAAGTATATAACGATATGTCTCACAAGGTCCCAAAGTGGTGGGTAGCTACAGTGTGTGCAATAATGTATTACATATATACGGTGGCCCTGAGTACATATACCTCACCAGTGGCAATACAAGTTACAACTAAATACTACAAATATGCTAAATGTATTCTTCTATTATCCGTGAATGTACATTGCTGATTGTTGTAGTATCATATAAACAAATTGGTGCAGACAATAGCCTGACACTAGATGGAGCAGTAGTTCTAAGGAACCAAATGCCAAGACACTTTGGACTGTAAATACACATAACACAACTGTGCAGACAATTCTGTGACAAAGATGCCTCCAAAAAGTTCTATAGTTCCATTTCCAGGTTAAGACTTTCCTAAAGAAGTATTTACTAATCTCGAAACAAAACATGTGTTTACTACCATAAACACTACTGAACAGTGCTATACCATAACTTTCTGAAAATGTTCAAACTGTTAATAAAACACTGATAAAAATGTGCTTCATCAGAAAACTAGCCCTTAAATACCATCCGGATAAGAATCCTGACAACCCTGAGACAGCGGAGAAGTTCAAGGAGCTGAACAGCGCTCACACCATCCTGTCAGATGTCACCAAGAGGAACATCTACGACAGTTATGGCTCTCTGGGACTCTATGTAGCTCAGCAGTTTGGGGAGGAGAATGTCAACACATACTTTATGCTCTCTACCTGGTGGGCCAAGGTGAGATCAAATCTAAACAATCAGATCAAAAGGTCACATGTGGTATAATCTGTACCGTGAAGGGCTTCATAGAGGGTATGAAATAATAACTATCCTGATATAGAGGCTTGTATTGATCAAACAACATTTTGAGAAAAACAGGAATAATGTGTAAAGCAAGCGTTTATTTGTGTACATTTGCGCGCATGTATTTGTGTATCTTGGTGGATCTGTGTACAGCATGTGTGTGTGTTTGTTCTCATTTGTCTCATCTACCTTGTACTGACCTATATACATCTGTCCTGCCAGAGTCTTTTTGCCCTATGTGGTGTTATAACAGGGTTCTACTGCTGCTGCTGCCTGTGTTGCTGCTGTAACTGCTGCTGTGGGAGGCTCAAGCCGACGCCTCCTGGAGAGGGAGCAGAGAGCTATGTCTCCCCCGAAGACCTGGAGGAAGAGATCCGCAATGACATGGATGGTAAAGGGTTGCAGCGTGCACACACCATACTCACACACACACATCTACTGTACACAAACTATGAATGTGCATATAATAATAATAATCATAATCGTATCCACTTTTTTACATACAACACACATGTAACTATAATGTGTGAGAGTGTTTGTCTGTGGCTTGATTATCTCGAGAACGGGGCACTGTATGAAGTTGCAAGTCGGCAGCTGTCCTGCCCAAAGACTTGCAGTGCCTCTTTGTTTTGAATTAGCTGAAATACACACACAGACATACACACACAAGTATTAACTCATATTTTACTCTTTTTTTTAGATGGAGACACTCCAGTGGTGCACCAGCCAACTAATGCTAGTGAGAAGACACAATTGATTGGGGACCGAAAATACCAAAGAGATTCCTATACCTGAGCTCGGAGCATCATGACATCAGCAAAGCATAATCCATCAATGTACACTCCATGACTGCTTAATTCTATAATAAGACATGAAATGACAAATGTAAATAGCTTGTGTACTTTGTTTGCTCTTGTTCACGGTCATTTTGTTGAGATATTTTTGTTCAATGGCTGCAGTTCATGCTTTAGTTTGTTAGTCTCCTGATTCAAGTCACTCTGAAAACCAATCATGTCACTAATCACACCATAGTTTTCACGTAAATAATTATTCAAATGGATGATTTCGTCTGATTCGATCAACATAAAGAGGAAATGTTTATATGGCTAGACTATGATAACGTTGCTTTCAACATGCTTGCTCAATTCAGCACGTGAACATGAAATGTTGCCCACCCTTGTTGTATATTTGGTTTGAAGTCAAATAGGCCTGTTGGATTATAGAAAGAAAAAAAAGTTTACATTAAATAAAGCAAAAGTGTGTAAATCTGACCCTTACTTGTAATAGGCTTCTACAGAGATTAATTCAGTTGATTGAAAGGTAGGCTCGAATAGAGACCGGACAAGCAGATACACATGCTTGTGTTGTCTGATAGCTACCCCTTGTTAAGAGGACAACAGCTGGACCCCCTATTTGTTACACTTTCATATATGGGCAAGTAAGCATGGCAACCCTTGACGTGGGAGTTTCTAAAAACAGCCATGACACTCAACTGGCGAGCGACAAAATCCGTGTGAACAAACTTGGAGGACAGTTCTCGCGAAGGCCCAGTGACTGCGCATTATTCCGGAGCAGGCCTTGTTCAACGATTATTTTACCAGGACAGTTCTTAGGGAATAAAAAGCCAACCGTCTCTGTGCCTCGTGCACAGCGTGGTGTTTGTGGCTCTCGCACTGTGCAATGAGTATCTCTCTGGAGTATTCGCATTCCACAAAGCAAGACACCATGGACAACTTGGAGAAACAACTTATCTGCCCTATCTGTTTGGAAATGTTTACCAAACCCGTGGTCATTCTACCTTGCCAACACAACCTCTGTCGAAAATGTGCCAATGATATTTTCCAGGTAGGCTTTAGGGCTTGTATTTTTCCTGTATTGAAATTAGTCGTCCTCGAATTTTTTTTACAATTACATAAATATATGTTTGTTTATGTATTGCTGAGAAAACACAATGTTTGTAGGCTATTCCTCAACATTTTCACTTTCCCATGAACAGTATCACACTGGTGAAATTCCTTATCTGCCTTCCCCTAACACCATCACCTGTGTCTTGCATTCCAGGCCTCCAACCCTTATCTATCAACCAGAAGTGGCTCAACAGTGACTTCAGGAGGCCGTTTCCGCTGTCCATCCTGCAGACACGAGGTAGTGTTGGACCGTCATGGGGTTTATGGTCTACAGAGGAACCTCCTGGTGGAGAATATCATTGATATGTACAAACAGGAGTCCACAAGGTGAGACAGACAAATGGTCTATATAAGACTGCAAGGACATCAGATCTGAATATCACTACAACTTCACAGTTTGTTAAACAGTTAGGTAATTACAAATGTAGTAATCTGATAAACCTGTCCACTGTACAACACTATACAATTACACATCTCAAGATAACATTGTACAAAATAACAATAATTATTTTCCTGGTTAAGACCCATAGACCAGTCATGGGTTTGAATCCATAGGTTCTCTGAGCAAGGCCTGGACTCTATTTTTATAAGTAGGCCAGTGAGGCAGCAGACAAGACAGGGTACTATTTATATTGCTGTCTAAGCCTGACTACGTTCATCTGACATCAACTTGTTATAGCCTGCTTTATAGATGGACATACCAAATAATTGGTTGCACAATTAGTTAGAATTGGAAAAATAAGATTGTGTTTTGATAAAATGTCAGCTGTTCTCCTCTTCTTTGTTCAAATGACAGCATCTCATAATTTCACAAACTAACTAGAACTTTCCAAACTTTACCCAAACATTGTTTGGTTATTGTTTGTACCAGTTGGTTTCCACAGTTTTTCGTCTGCCTTGCATTTGGCCTACTCTTGACACTTAAGTAATTATCATTTCAGTGTCCATACTGTAGATGGCAAGGAGCAATTTTTCACTTTGACGTGTAGTCTGAATCTGAAAATCACTCCTTTTAGTGCCAAGCAAAACCCTTTTAGCCACCATGGTGTGGTAAACAATCAATAATGGTGTGATACAAGTGGACTATTAAAACACTTCATTTCAAATGTTAGCAAATTCTTAGTTGCCAAATGAAATATTGGCAATGCAACAGGCCACCTTTTCAATGAAAACAGACAGGCCTTTTCATTGTTAAATGCATTTCATTTGAAAAAAGACACAACATTTGTAATCAGCAGATACATAGGAAGTACCTATTAACACCTGTTTTGCCTCTCTCTCTTTCACTTTAATAACATTAAAGCATTCATTTTTACTTCTCTTGGTACATTAATCTTTGACCTAGTTTATATACATGCCTCAAAAATGTATACTTAAAAAGACACATTCTTGTGATTTACTAGGCCTGAACCTCCAGCAGAGACTAAATGTGACCAGCCTATGTGTGAGGAGCATGAAGAAGAGAAGATCAACATATATTGTGTAACATGTGGAGTCCCCACCTGCTCTCTCTGCAAGGTTTTTGGAGCACACAAGGACTGTGAGGTTGCCCCGCTGGCCAATGTATTCCAAAACCAAAAGGTGGCCAAGTTTTATTCATACTTTTTTCTGCCTCTAAAAATCTCTGCTACACTTTGTTTAACATTCCAATTTGGCCCATAACTAATCTTGGCACATCTTGGAATTGGCAAATGTTTGAATTGTAAAATTGACTCTGTTGTTTTTGGTGATTTCAGGCAGAGTTGACAGACTGTATAGCTTTGTTGGTGGGCAACAATGAAAGAATCCAAGCCATCATCAGCCAGCTAGAGGAGACCAGTGGGACAGTTGATGTGAGTCCACTGAGTCACTCCTTCTTTCTGTTTGAGGAACTAAATCTTAGTTAGTTGCCATCTTCAAACATAATATCCATCATGTTATGCTATTTCAGGAGAATGGCAGAAGACAGAAGTCAAAGGTGTGCGAGAAGTTTGACCACCTTTACACTATCCTGGAGGAGCGGAAAGGGGAGATGACCCTGAAGATCAACGCAGAGCAGCAGGAAAAACTGGACTACATTTGTGGTCTTAAGCGAAAGTACACTGAGCACCTTGAGAGCATGGCCAAGATTGTGGAGACAGGGATTCAGACGATGGAGGAGTCGGAGATGGCCGTCTTCCTCCAGGTAATGAGATAAAGGTGTACTTTCAAAGGAATCAGAGAGGAGGAGATCTCATCTGGAAGAGAATATTGCATAACTGGCCTCCTCATTAGTGAAATAAAGAATCAAGTTTAATAATAAAAAAATCACAAAACATCATAATCCTGTAACAAATAATAACCTACATATTTGCTTTACAGACTGCTAAGCCTCTTCTTCAAAAGTGAGCATGAAATTTTAATGTTATCATAAAACATTATGTAATCATAAAATACATGCACTGCAAGTGTCAATATATCTATATAATTTCCTAATTTGGTTCACCAAATCTTTCTGTCAGGATTACTGAGGGCACAAACACCTCTCACTTGGACAAAGTAGAGCGCGGCTATGAGAACATGGATCACTTCACGGCTAACTTTAACAGGGAGAGGAGAGCATTGCTCAGTGTAGACTTCATAAAAGGTAGGTTTCACATCCCTATTGTCATCTGTATTGTTGAATGTCTCCATTCTATTGCAAGCTAGATTTCCCCCTAAATAATTATTTTCAGACCTTTCCTGCATTCAAATGTTATTTTTTAGGTCAACAATTGAGATTTATATATACTCATACATTTTTTTACCCTCAGGCCTTTTTCAAATCTAAATTTAATCACACATATGCACATTCAGTATGTTGAGGCAGGTGCTTTAGTCATACTATACACATACAGTTGAAGAGATGTTCGTTAAATAACGTGTTAGATTTTCCTATTATACAGTATGACCTAACATTTAAATCTCCAGCTTGAGGATACAGACACTGTAAATGTCTCCTTTTACGCACTCAAGAGACTAATCTAACAATTAAACAGCATGCTCAAGTGAACCAGATTTGAAGTACGTTTCTTTTAATCAATGTTATTAACTACTAATCAGATGATGAAGATGAAGATGGTGAGGGTGCAGAGAGAGGAGAGGATGCAGGAGAGGGGAGAGTGTTAACTGGTGTGACACGCACTGAGACCTCCCATGCTGCAGGGGGAACTGGCATTCGCCCGCCCAGGCAGCAGCTGCAGCCGGCTGTACCAACCAAACAGAGCCCAGTCCAGCAAATGCCAGCCCAACCCCAGAGAGTCACCGAACTTCCTGGCAACACACCTGCCCAGGTCCCCCAACAACCCCCTTTATTGCCCCAGACCCAGACCCTGCCATCAGACTCCCAAAGTCAGGTAAGAGGACATGAATTCATTGAGTAGTAAAATTCTCATTCAAGGTAGCAGTTGGTAGGATCGCCACAGTTTCCTTAATCAAACTCATGTTGCAGTAGTGTTGCTAATTGGTGGGTGTGGTGAAATGTTCACATTTAAATCTCAATATCAATCCCACATAACCAACAAGCTTCACAAATGGAATGCATGTATTCATTTGTAAATCAACATAATCAGTGTAAAACTATGGCAAGGGAAAGTAGACAGTTATGAGTTGGTGCTTGAGCTGGTGGCTGTGGTGTTTTTACCTCAGCAGGCGGCTGTAATGATGATACACCTGCCTGCTCCCTCACTGCCAGGGCACTACATGAGTAGAGTGTAAAGGGTAAGGGAAATAAACGCGGGTGGGGTTGGCACTGTTTTCATAATTAGCAGCCACTCTGCTTCATGTCATCATCACTGGGTTTCATCTGCATGTGGAGTGCTAATGTGAATGAGCGTAGAGTTCAAGCCAACACATCGTCATCGGAATGAAGAAGCCACCTGGAGCTCTTGCGAGATGAAGAGTCTGGACTGTTTCACAGAGCATATTGTTAGAGATGCCCTTTGACTAAAAACCCTCTCAGTGTGGGTCTGTGTGAGTATGTGGGTAACCAGTGACATCAATTCATATACTTGTGTAAAAACAGCCCAGTGAGGAACAACTGAGGAAGGAATACTGGCCAGGGACACAGTAATACATTTAGTTAGATGAGCAAAAAGACACAGTAGGGACATAGCTACAGGGCATATAATAAAATATAAGGTTGAACAGTCTTGAAGAAAAACAGCTTGGTGTTTTGTTTCTTCACAGGAAATGGTTATCTGCCTTATAGTTTTGGCTGTGGTTAATACATTGCATCAACCTTTGAATCTGATATTCTAACAACAAAGCACTATAGAGAAGGATTACATTTTTGGCATTTGTACAAGAATACTTTTTAATACAGTACAGAATTATAATGGCCTAAAATGAAGAAAGCTTTGCTTTGAGCCATTGATGCCAAGGACCCCATGACTCTGAAATTAAATTATTTTACGAAACAAAAAGTGTACCTTAATAATTTAAATATTATTTTTACAAATATAGATAAAATAAAATAAACTGACTGTTTGTGTAATGGTAGACCAGAGTTAATATTGAAGATTAATATTGGTCAAGTCAAGTGTTACATAACTGTATACAAATATGACGTACCTTTTATTCTGAATGGGTGTCCTAATGAAGGGCTATAGTTGGAGCAAATATAGCAAGGTCATTCAAAAGTCTGAATTAATTGTTAATAACATTTTATAGATCTGACTTGCTAAACCAGATTTAGGCTTAGATTGTTTTTAACTAGCTTTTATAGCTCTTTCGTTTAACTCAAATGACACATTCCACAGCTTTTAAAATAGCTAATCACAATGTTAATGCAAAAGACCACTGTGGTATGAAACATTAGTAGGGGGTGGACTGTCATAGTGACACAGCGTTGTTTATTTTTCTGTTTTCACAGATACACTCTGATATGGCAAGTCCACACAATGAAAGCCAGCCAAACACAGACGACAAAGATGGACCACGTCATGTTTTCTCCTTTTCTTGGCTCAACACTCAAAAGTAGTTAATCATAGCTGAGGACTTAAATATTGGATTAACCAACATACCAGTAGACTACAGAAACAGAGATCTATCCTTTATCCTGCCTTTGAAAACAAAGCTCATATAATTGATATCTGGCTGGATAAATATGTGTATGTGTAATATATAAACAATATACAGTATGCAGAGTATTGCTCCAGATGTGCGTAATGGTAGATTTGCGCATGGGTTTATTTGGTGAAAAGTCAGATACACTCATTGATTAGGATACACAGCAAACCATATTATGTAACTTTGAATTGTTTTATTACAAATATAAATATTAGACATTCTCTTGCACAACAAATATGGTTGCTCATATTGTATTTTATTATCAAACTTTAAAACAGATTTGGATTTTTAGAGAGATCTTGTCAGCTTGGACAAAAGATATTGGTGATCTTGACAAATTATATGTTATGCTTGAACACACATCAAATTAAGTCTGTGTACAGTATTACAGTAGTTTCACGGAACGTAATTACAATAGAGAAGAAAAGCTTGAATTTATATTTGCTGTTATAAAAAATAAAGAAATAATAAAAGTCAGAATTCAAGTAGAATGCAAACAAACAAACTACAACAACTAATGGCACCGTATTATACCCAAGATGTAAACTTGGGAAAGTCATCCTTTTCACTTTCATTTTCCAAAGATGTCCATCATCCTTCGGTTACTATTTGCCTGCTGGGCAATTTGCTCCGCTCGAGCCATTTCTAAAACTTCTCGCAGCAGATGGAACGTCAGATCCAACGAAATAGGAGGCTCTTCAGACCGCTTTCCCTTTACCTTGGAATCATCCACCTGGTTATCGTAACTACTTACGAACCGATCGATGCTATCAACTTTACCTTGAAGAAGTTGCTGAGTGAGTTGAAGTTGTAGAGCCCTGTTTACCATCTTTGAGGGTGCTCCGGCGAATGCGTTGGAATCGGAAGGCGATGCATTTTGGTTTGCCTTGTCAAGCCGGATGAAGTATTCCTCTCCTAATCGCAGGATAATGGGAAGAGAGAGCTGTTGGAGCTCAGTTTCAAGAGTCTTCGATGGATGGACAGCTCCTCGAGTTTCAATGGCTCTACATTCATATCGTGGTTGGAAGGCACCAAGTAGAGCCACCGCGGAAATGAAGACATTCAACTTCATCTCAGGAAATTAGGAAGAATCTGAGGATTAAACATTTAATGATGTTATAATAGTGAGGATTTCATTTTGAGTACTCAAGTATAGGACTGTAGGAGTCCTCAGGAAAGAGTTGCATTCACTTCATCTGATTATTTGTACTTTGCTTGAGTTGAAAGTTAAAATGTATAAGAATGCAATACATTTCTTTTTATAATGCATGTTTATAATATGATGTAAAAAAGAAAGGAAATACATGTATGTTAGTGTAATTTATAAATGTACATGCATATAAAATATTGTCTAATCACCAATTAAATCCACAAAACCAACATACCTGAGGTTTTCTAAAGTAGTTAATACCACTTTGATGTAGCTTTTTGTTCCTTAAAAGGATGTCCTCTTACACTTCTCGCGTCTCACTCTTCTCAATGAACCTGCAACTGTTCGTCTCCAAAAAAGCATCGCGAACTGACTTATATATCATAGACTTGAGGCCATGTCATCCTTTTCTGTGAGCTAAGAATCTGCGCAAGCGCTAACGTATTGCAGGCAACACCTGAATGAGAATGGGAAACGTATTTTCGTTGAACAGATGAGTCATAAAACAATTGGTATGGGTCACATCGTGTTCAACTTAACTGTGGTACAACTTTTTTAATAGGAATAGCATCATGACTGATAACCATTAATGCTATGGCATAACTAAAAAGCTATGCTTTGAGCAAGCATAACTTTTTATATAGTTTTAGACATTAATTAGCAAGGTATTGTGAATGGACACGAAGGTCTGTCTAACAATGGCCCAATGGTTTCCTCTCTAAAAGTGTGTGGCAATTATACTGTATGTCAGATAATTCAGATCGGCAAGACAGTTAAAGACAAACGTCCCTGTGCACCTGCCTGTCAAAGAATTGAGGTAGGTGGTTGGTCAATACACTCAATGCTGTGAACCTCCAGCAGGACACATGACCTTTATAAGCAAAGAATGGGATAAATGAATCACTGACATTTTACTGTTAAATTGACTAAGTATCAGAGTAGATTATAAAAATAAAAATAAATGCATTTTTGAAGATACAATACTATATAATATTAGCAATGCACAATAACCCATGGTTCTACATGTATACTATTAACAGTTAACACAAATGCAGAGAAGGTAATTTCCCCCATTAGAGCTGAATTTATGTTCATTGACTATTATTTCAATATACGTGTTCACAGGTGCTGCTCTACTGGCGTAAGGTCAACTCAAAACCTTGAAATTGCATTACTGATGCCAGACAATGGTGGTGAATTTAAATAAGTTGCACAAAGGACATCACTTATTCAAGAGAATGATAGCCTACCTTTCCTAAGGCTTATGATGAAGAAGAAAAATCTGAGCATGAAGGGGCGCATTACGAACTTTTTTTTTTTTTTTTTAATTAGTTTGTATGGGAATCATTTCAATACATTACATTCTCATTACAGGCCATACAGACAACTTCAAGACCTTACAAAGCGTTTCAGAATTATAAGCATTTATATTCAACCAATTAGACAAGTGTCCCATCAACACCTCCAGAGCTTTGGGGCCTAAATCCTGGCTGTGTAATACATTGCAAGTAAAAAATTGGGTCATGTGCCCCTTTAAGGCCCAAGTTGGCTCAAATAATAGTTTCCCTTTTAAAGGGAAACACAGCCAAGAGCTGGGTAATCACATATCAACAGGAATATAATTGAAAGCCATCGGGACACCAACCAGTGTGATTCATTTTTTGAACATTGAGGATTCAGACTAGATTCTAATTTCTAATCTTTTTCCATTACGTACTTGTAATTTCCAAGTGTCAAATGGTTTCAGAACTTTAAACATGGAATGTTATTTTTACACTTACACATGATTAAATGGAAGTTGTAATGATGGCTGGAACAATGAAAGAAAAATCAATGGTTTGTGGCCTTTTCTTGCTAGGTTGTTGCCAGCCTAATCTCTGTCACACTTTGGCCTTTAGAGGTGAGTGAGTGATGATGACAAAATCCGAGCTCGATCTCATCGATGTGATTCATCCAAATTGTGAATGACCTCAAAAGCTGAAGTAACTCTAAGGTTTGAATGTGTTATAAACAAGACATTATATGGTTGTCACATACACTGGGTGAGTAAGGACTCCACTACTACACATACTCTATATATTTTCAATTTAAGTTTTAATGAGTAACAAATCATTTTCAACCAGAGACTCACAGCACAGCAACACACATTGATGTATTCCTTTGAAATTTGTTGTTCGGGCCAACGATAAGCATTATACTGTTTATCTTCCCACCAGCTTTAATTTGTTGTCATCAGTCATTAAATACAAGGAGCTTTGAGGACTGGGAAACTGACTTGGGGATTACGAGATACGAGAGACTCATTGGACAGTTCCATTGAACAGTTAATTTTCATGTATGTAATTAAAGTAAGTCTAGTCTATCCAATGGGTCGGGAATGTTCTCTGGTTCATTTTATAATATAATTCAAGTGAAGACGTGGTGTGAATCAACAACACTACTTTATGGTTATTATTTTTTGTGTTCAGAGGTCAAACTAAGCAGCTTAATAAGGGATGGAGGTTCACAGAGCCCTCAAGGAAGAACTTATATTGACCTTTTGCCCAGTGCTGAATATTGATACGCACCACAACACTCTTGTGTAAAGACTTTATAATTGTATGATGCTTTTATTTATTTAACACATTTCATGAATTTGTGTTCTACTGTAGTTCCCTGTACTCCCAAATTACCAAGGTTACTCATCAGGTAATACATTCACAATTATTTAAGCAGAGCAAGTAAATAACTGGATAATGTCCATTTAAGAAACCACTGACCCCGGGAGATTTACTTGCGTAACATCATGGAGAAAACATGTTAACAATCAATTCCTTGTTACTGCATGTTTCACATGTACGTTAATTTAGTGGATGCTTTTATCAAAAGCGAAATACGCAATTTTATGTCAGTGTCACGCAATGAGGGGTAGTAGCACACTCTTTAAAAAGCTGTCCAGTGAAAAACATTTTTTTATGGCATATTTATTTTTTAAAGGTGACAGTGTCAGGTTAAAATGTAGACATGTATGTCGTCACGATGAGCTAGTGCCCTTTAGGAAAAACTTTAAGTGTGAAAATAGATAACAATTCCGCCTGGAGCTTTCCTGACAATTAAGGTCAGTGTTGAGACTGCTGCTCATTTGCTTGTTCTGATGTCACTGTCTTGCACGGACGTGCACATAAACATTCACACATACACAGTATATTCCCACAAACAACCATACCTAAGAGCCTGCACATACACACACACACTCTGACAAGGAAGGTCACATTAGCTGGGTGTCTGATGGAAATGGAATGCTGATCAGGACCCTCCTTGTCATCATTCTGACTGTGGGTTAAGTCTATTCGAACAACCATCCCTTCCGTATATCTACGTAGGTCTCTTTTAAAATAAGAGTTACAAGAGATGGTTCAAATGCAAATCAGTAATCTAAGAGATTGCCCTGCAATTAAAAGAGCAATTTTTTATCCATTGCTCTATCCCTTTGTTAACTAGGATGTTCTTTCATAGAAGATAATTATGCGTGCCACAAAGTTATGTCCACTAATCAAAGTGAAAGCTTTTACAATTTAAAAAAAAAAATCACTTTCATTAATCCACTGTTAAACATAGGGGGTTAGCGTTTTTCAGGACATATATTTTACTTGCTACTGTTCAAAAAATGGTACTTTCATCTTGGGAACACTAGTATTTTCCTGGCTTTACTTGTGTATGTTAACAGGGGAAATCATGTTTACATGTGACTTGTTACTTGTGAATCCAATTTTCCATAACTTCCTCTTTTGACATACTAATAGAATGCAATTGAAAAAGTCAGTCAAATGAAAAATGTTGCCTACTCTTCATGTGAAAGGGGCAGGCTGAACTTTCTGTTTAATCTATAGGTTGAGTGGAAGATGGCATTGATTGGTAGTCATCTGGCATTACCTCGTGTATTAACAAATGTACATGTATCAACCCATACATTGTATGTTCATGGTTATGCAAGTTTCCAGAATACAATAATGTTAGCTAGTGCACATCTGTTGAAAGGCTTCTTAAAGTAGGGCCTAGTGGAGTCAAAGAATGGCCCAGGAGGAATTAATGCATCAGATTCCATCTCCTTCGGAATGACCTTCAAATCAAGCAGAGGTCTCCACTCCTTTTGAATTGACGTTTGCAGCGGAATCCAATCTCGGAAAGAGCTCCTCCGTATTTTCCTGTTGACCTCACCATTTTGTAATTACAGCAATAACATTGGAAAATCTTGTCACATTTCAGCTCATTGCAGGTTTCATGATAAGATCCTGGTTGCTATGAAGAATCATAAAAGCCTCCCATCAAAAGCCCTCCTACAAAGTAGATGAACCAACCCTGCAAAGAAAAATAAACTTTCTGAAAAAGTGTGTACATTTTGTCTGTCAAAAGACATTTTGCTGAAAAGTCGATTTTGTGTAATGAGCTTGCAATTTACAAATAGATCAGCGACTTCATTAGCATGTACCATGATTCTGAATTGTAAACCAATACAGTTACTTTCTATTTACTCTATGTTATCAACAATATAGTCGTCCTATGTCCACTGCAGTAACGCTTATGTATGTGGATGTCATTTTACAATAACCAAGGTTTGAAAATGTAAAAAGTTTAATTGATGTAGTTCTCCAGGCTGTTTTATAGGACTGGAACGTTGTGGTTTAATTAAATCCCAAGTCAATAGACTGCTGTTGAATGACTCAGAGTTGAGCCACTGTGTGAAACATGAGCTCCCTAACCTAATTGTTTCTTTTTAATGAGACTTATTTTTCTGAAGATTCACAGAATAATATCATCTGGTCTTGAGCCAAAAATACTCAAAAAGCAGCCCTTAATAAGAGACGGACTTGCAATCCCAGTTTGTTTAATGTTGCGCCAATCACTAAGCAGTTGTCACAGAAGTCGGAAATGGAGTTGAGAGAATGTAGCTTTGTGTCTCTGAGAATACACCTTCATATGGTAAATAACCCTGATCAATCAAATCAAATGCATACACACTTATGCATGTACACACACACACATGTTTTCATTTCTACAACTGGCGAAATATCTTGAATTGCTACAAAAGTCCTTAAAATTGATAAAGCTACTTTGTTCAGCATGGTTTAGCATGCTGAACAAAGTAGTCACCTAAGACCTACTAAGTGCTAATTATTATGTCTTAAGAGGACTGCATTTCAGATAATTTATTAAGAAAATTACTAAATAATTTTACTTTTAAATGTTTTTCCCACAGAAATCAACATCAACAAAGACCACTGTGGAATCTTGATTAAATTCATAGCTTTAAATCCTTAAAAGAGGTCACTGTCCTGCATTCTTCATTTATTGTAGGCTATTTGACAACATAAATGTCATGTTATGGTTTCTTTCATTTTAAACAAAACATAAGCAGAATGTAACTTGACATGTCTCCCTTAAAAGTAAATCAAGTCTATTTCAGAAGTTCTTCTTTGTCTACATCTAACTCAAGAAACCTATCAGCCAATCATTTCAGAATACTTTTCAGAATTAGAAAACAATGAATCCACACTAACACTTTTGTCCTATACTGGATCCTTACTGTGCTAGGGAGGCTTAATATGTCCTTTACACAAAGACTGTCCTTTCTGTCACAGCTACAATGGAGGACCTGTAACCAGGCAGTGTTGCTCAGTGGACAGATCACCATGGCTTGGATTGTTCACGACATGCAGCAAAAGAATAAACGTTCATAAGATCGTTGAATTAATGGGGTACAGGACTAATGTCCTTTGCCTCTGAACATTCCGGAATGTGAATAAAGACAAGGGTAGAAGCAAGTGAAACTAGTTTGTGTATCTACCTGAAGTGACCAACAGGCTATTCTTCCAACAGGTTTATGTACAAGACATACTGTATATCTTTTCAAATAGGTCAATGTATAGAACACAAAGCCTACTTATATCACCTCCACCAATGAGAATATTATAAATACTGTATGACCTTGCAGAATCATTCTGATTCAATCAAACATGCATTGACAGAGCATATTTCTTGCGACATGTCTTCTTTCTCCAGATAGTCTTCTCATTACAGGTTACAATGGGTCAACTGGGACATGTCAAGAAGATCTGCTTCCGTGCAAAAGGCAATTTTACAACCGCAAAGTCTCTGTGAGATCCACGTTTCAGTAATTTGTGAATCACTATCTCCTGTGCTCATCCAAGGAGCCACGCTACCAGTCACAGGGTGTGACAATGGTCACATGCGGAAGATGTTCCCACCTCGGAGCTACGTGTGACAGTTTGACCTTTTTGTGGAAAGTATCGAATGCATTCACCCTCTCTTCCTTCTTATTCCAGGAGAAAGTAATACTTTTGTCATATAGTGTATATAGTATATAGTATTGTAATAGGCCATTTGACTCATGCCTACTTGGCAGGATTTAAGGTAATCTTATAAGATTACCTTAATATTAATGTACAAATGTAAAGGAAATCACATTGATCAGATCTCTATAAAGACTTGTGTCAGGACGGAACTAAACCTTATTGGAGATTGGAGCATTAAATTAACATTTACACCACTGCCTAGAAAATCAAGAAAGCCTGTAATGAGATACATACTGTGTTGAAGTGCCTGAGGGGCTATACTGGTCATCATCCATGGCTTAAAGTATCTTTCACTTGTATACATAAGATCAATGTAAATACTGCTTGTCACACTGAAATAATAGAGGTCATGGTTGCGGATCCATCCATCTCTGACAGTACATTAGGCTTAGCACAAAATGCCAAAATGCACCACAAAACAATGGCCTACAAACAAGTGGTAATTGTTTAATAATAAAATTAACATTAGTCATTGTCTCCAACAAAATGACCTGAAATAATTTAAAAGCATTTTATAATGGTTAATATACAGTTTATGAAGTAGAGGGAGAAAAAAACGTGAAAGTGACATTATTAGTAACGGTATTAGTTTTCTATTTTAAAAAAACCACACCTGTGCATAGGCGTAACTGAGGAAACCACTGGAAGAGACAGTCAAATAACACTAGGAGGACAATCGCTGTTTCAGAGAGCAGGAGTTGGCTGCACCACGCTGACACTGAAAGGGCACATCGAGAGTTGCTCTTTCTAAAGCTGGCTGGGAACAGGGAGTTTCTTTCGCTACGTAGCTCATCTGTCCCCTTCAATAGCCATCACACCTCAACAACGTTGTTCTTCAAGCTTCCCACCTGGCTAAACACTCACGACACAGCTGACAAACGCAGTGTAGCGGATGCACAAAGCGCGGGAACTAAACAGAAAGTGATTTACTTGGCAAGAAACCAACCAACAACAAAAAAGCCTGGTACGAGGGTTCTCTTTAAAAGTTACGGTGCATATCAAACATGACAACTGAAAAGCCGATGGTTGCACTGAAGTGCAGATAAATCATGAAATATTTTCGTCATGGAATTCAATCATTATGATTTGCCTGACAGCTGGCAAATCAACCGTGTTCCGGAAACGGGCAATTTTTCCGAAGTGAATAGTATAGGCCTGTCTAAAAATCCATGTCAATGTAGCCTACACAGTGCATTAGCAAACATAAAGAGTTACATGCCACATGTCATGACAAAAGCTCCTTCAAGACATAAGCATTACCTCAAGCCATACAAATGTACATGTAGGATTGGCCGGTCACATCCTGTTGTTTTAACAATAGGCTACAGTATTTAAATCACTGAATCACTGTCACTTTCCTTGAGGGACAGTTGAATAGGATGTAGTCGTGTAGTAGATGATAGATGTTTAGGGTTGACAGTCCCGTAATGCATCATGTTTCCATGAATGAAAATGTCAAAGCCTCTTCCACCTAATGTCACTTGACTGCATAACTGCAGTGGCATCTCAGATAGTCAAGCACACTAATGGACAGACTAGCTTTGGTAAATTTTCAAGACAAAAAGTATATTTCTCAGTGTTTGATTAGGCTATAGATCAAACTAAATTTGCAAAATATTGTTAATTGAATTCCAGGCCACAGCAAAAATGTATTTTATAGTTTATTGGACACGCGAAAACAAGAACATATAGGCCTGTGTTTTCAATAAACGATAAAACATGAAGGATAATTTGTCGCTTATTGGCTGTAGGCTGATCCTACAGCCTACACAAACAATTGTTCTTTTCAGATGATTTGTAATTGTCGATGTTGCACTGAACAGCCTGCACCATGCCCACCAATGACAGTAATGCTATTTTTTTTTTTTTTTTTTTTTACTGTTGGACTAACAACCGTCGGTGGACTGGAGGTTTAAAAGGTTAGTGGAGGTAGTCGTATGTGCAAACTTTCCTATGACCTATGGCCTACTAATCTTTCACATTCTTTACGGTAGGAGGCGACCTTGTATAACTTGACAGTGTCTCGAACCGACGGTAAAACCCACAACGCAAACATTTTGACAAAGTTGACCACCATGGCAGGACGGAACAGGGTTGCTAATTTGCTCAGGCAACTCGAAAACGCATCGTAAGTTAAACACAATTGCATATTCTCATTTTAAACTGTAAAATGCATTCGTAAAGTAGCCTAAATACCTAATGAGGACTGTGAACTAATACGTTTGTATAACCGTGTTGTCCAAAAGTCTTCATCCACACTTGCGCAGTCAATTTTGTTTCAATTGGCACTGGCTACATAATAACTGGAGACTAATGATTCGTTGTCTTATCTGTTACAGATGCAGATGCCCAGCGCATTCAAATACTTTGCATCAAGGTTGGAAGAACATTAAGAACTTGAAATAATTAATTCAATCAAACAATCAAGATGTAATTAAATGCTCTTGTTTCAGGCACAGAAGCTGCCACATGCACCGTAAGAAAAACTGATTATGCAGTTGAGGTAAATAGCCTAATGATTTTAATTCAAATTAAGTAAAACAATTATATCCAAGCAACATGTACATATATATTGAGAAATTGTAATAATTCATATTCTGATGCTATTGCACATTAATTTAGACAAGGAATGTCCTTATTTTTTTGTTGACTTGACCTTGACTAATGTTAATTCTTTGTATTTATTTGTTAAGATGGCCAGTTCAAACATCCGGTATGGAGAAGGTGTCACACAGGAAATTGGCATGGTAAATAATTTCCTGGTCAAGTCACAATGTAAAAAAAAAAAAAAATGTGTCAATGTTTAAATATTGTGAAATAAGAATGTACCTATTTAGTTATTGGAGAACTTTGAGGAACTCCATGTCACCTTTTAGGTACCACTTTTTTTTTTACCCCAAACTTGAATCATGCCTATATAGGGGCTAATGGTCTTGTCCTTGTTTTCTGTGAATTTATTTTAACACAGGACCTTCAGAACATGGGAGCTCGTAAAGTCTGTCTGATGACAGACAAGAACCTGTCTCGTCTCCCTCCAGTCAAAGCTGTGCTGGAGTCACTGGCTAAGAATGGGATAAACTACAGAGTGTTTGACCGTGTGCGAGTGGAACCCACAGATTCCAGGTATTCTCTGCCTTTTGCCTGGAGTGGTCTATTAATGCAACACCTGAAATGAATTGTGTTGTATTTATATTCATTCTACACTTATGTCCATAAACTGCTCAACTCATTTACTGTTATCACTCTTTCTATAAAGAGGGATGTATAAAAGTCGATAATATATTGCTACTTAAGATTCTTCATGTAGGTTAGTTAAAAAACTATATATATTTATGACTGCATTTAATGAGTTTTTTGGCTAACTGTTAACCCTTTCTGTGCAGCTTCAAGGAAGCCATCGCCTTTGCAAAGAATGAAGTGTTTGACGTTTATGTCGCTGTGGGTGGAGGCTCGGTAATTGACACCTGTAAGGCAGCCAATCTGTATGCCTGTCACCCGGAGGCGGATTTTCTTGACTTTGTTAACGCACCTATAGGGAAGGGAAAGCCGATTACACAATCTCTCAAGCCTCTGATTGCAGGTATTACCAAAAAAGAGAATCTCTTTCAGCAGCATTAGATTCTTTGCTTTGGCCATGACTAAAGATTTAGATCAATAGTTACAAAGTGACCCCTGTGAATTGAAACAAGTAGATCAGAACCTAGAGTAGTGTGTAGCCACTTATATTCAAGATATTTGTGAATTCATAGGATTATTTATATAACATAATCTATTGATAAGCATGCACGTTAGAGTATTTAAATTGATCATCTTTGTGTATGGTTGTAAGCAAACATTAAGGACATACAAACTTGTGCAGTTGAAAATGCACACAAACAAAGATAACATTTAATACATTGAATTGCTAATGTTTTGTAAGTTCCTGCATGGTTGTTCTGAGGATGTGTCATTGCACGTTTTCTGTCCTCCAGTTCCCACAACAGCTGGAACTGGGAGTGAGACGACCGGTGTTGCTATCTTCGACTTTGAAAAACTGAAGGCAAAAACTGGTATGTTTTTAAAGAAGAAGCTTCCACACATTGTTGGCTATTTTTAAAGCTGTTAATTATTGCAGTGATTCAAGATGGCGTTTTTGGGGGGTGGGGTTTGTTTGCTTAGGCATTGCCTGCAGGGCTCTCAAACCGACTCTTGGAATTGTGGATCCACTGCACACTTTGCACATGCCAGAGAGGGTTGCAGCTAACAGTGGTTTTGATGTCCTATGGTACAGTATATACTGAATATTGAGCGTGAATAACATTCAGTTAACCAAACTGCTGTATGGGATATTTGTATTTAAAGCTGTTTCACTAGCCTTTCACATGTTGTATGACCTCAAAAAACAGAATTCCATGGAAAGCTCTCTCTGTCTCTACCTTGCCCTCTTTGTTTCACTTTCTCTTGCTCTTGCTCTCTTTCTTGATTTCTCTCTCACATATCCTACACAGCCATGCCCTGGAGTCATATACAGCCCTTCCATACAACATGCGTAGCCCCTGCCCTCCAAACCCCATCAACCGCCCCGCCTACCAAGGCAGCAACCCCATCAGTGATGTTTGGTCCAGACACGCCCTCAAAGTGGTGGCCAAGTACATGAAAAGGTTTGAATTGAATCAAGCATGTTGGAAGAGGGAAAACATGCAGTGCAGGGGGGTCCCTGAGGACCAGGGTTGAGAAAGACTGGCCTGAATTATAAGCAGTAACCAGATTGTTGATCCTGCAGAGATATACAGTACTGTTCTTCACTATAATAATAATAATACATTTTATTTGGAGGCGCCTTTCAAGTCACCCAAAGTCACCTTACAATAACTGGTACTCAAAGTCGCTTTACAGAGTCCAGTATTCATTCAGATAGTCATACCGGCTTGGGTGTGGACAGACATACTATGGCCGGGTTTCCCAGATCCGTTAAGAGGCTCTTTATGCTAAGAGCTACTTAAGAACGTTCAAAGAGCGCTCTAGAACACTCTTAGAACGTTCTTAAGAAGCTCTTAGTGTTAAAGCTTCTTAATGAATCTGGGAAACCCGGCCTATGTCTGTCCACACCCAATGGTCGACAGTTATGTATGTAAATTAAGATCCAGTTGAACAGGTATCTGTTGTTATGGATGAGGCCTTCAGCAAGTCTAGCTTTGGTTCTCAGCCTGACCGTGAGCCCAGCAGAGTGTACAATTAGAAAATAACTCACACATGAAGTATTCATATCCTGGGGATGATTAAATAGTTGTACACCTGCATCGCAAAATGTGATAGAATGGTGTCCTGTATTTTTGAGTCTGTGTTTGGCTCTGTCTGCCTCAGGTCAGTGTACGATCCTGAGGATGTGGAGGCTAGGTCTAGCATGCATCTGGCAAGTGTATTTGCTGGCATTGGATTTGGTAATGCTGGAGTCCACTTGTGGTAAGCCTACATGTCATTCTATGTATGTTATGTATGTATTATATAATACCGTTTCAGTTCTTAATGACTGGTTTATGGTCTGACTGGTTTGTCATTGTTCTTCTGTTGTTTAGCCACGGGATGTCTTATCCGATAGCTGGAAATGTGAAGACCCACAAGGCCAAAGGCTATAATGTGGATCATCCTATTGTGGTAATGCAATTTGTGTTTCCATTCACTAATTTAACAGAACAATCTTACTTATAGTATAATAAATTGTGAATTGCGTGTGTTTGTTATGCTGTGGTCCTCAAGCCCCATGGTCTGTCAGTGGTCCTAACCTCCCCTGCAGTCTTCACGTTCACGGCCAGCATGTGTCCAGAGCGCCACCTGGAGGTTGCAGAGATACTTGGTATTTACCATCATTCCATCATAAAAAGGGTTTACAGTAACATACTGGAGGGATTTCTCCAGTATGTTTTCTAAATTTCTACTTAAAGCAAGTAAATCCTTATTTTTCATCAAATCTTTTGGTAAGTACCATCTTTCACTCTTATTCTTTTATTATATCCAGCAATCAATCTTTGTCTTTTTAAGGGGCGGACGTGAGCAATGCCAAGAGAGACGATGCTGGCCTACTATTGGCCGACACCTTGCGGCAGTTCCTGTTTGACCTCAACGTGGAAGACGGCTTGCACGCTGTGGGTTACACCAAAGATGATGTTCCTGGCCTTGTGAAAGGAACTTTGCCTCAGGTACACGTTTAACATTATTGTTAGCACAAATCACATCCTCAAATTATTACCTGAGATTTCCTGTTATTCGAAACACATGTCATCCCACACTCTAGCACATGTAATACTGTTATTCATGTGTGGGCAGTTTCTTTGTACCAGTGGTAGGATTACAGGACTAAAATGACTAAGTCAATGATCTACTAGAGGATTCTTCAGGTAATTGAGTGCAGCCAAAATGCGGGTTTAGGGAATTCCGCTCATAGACTGTTAATTAGACGGTGGAACTGTGCACTCTGACCTCACTGCATGAAGGTGCTGGTACCAAACCCCAATTGGGGCACCATCTGGTGCAACCCCAATATAGAATTGATATATAGATGGCTATCCTGCCCATGTCCCTGGCCCTCAGTCACTATGATATGGCTGATCAGTGTGTGCCATTGGATGAAGGACTGCAGGGTGGGAGAAAATCAGTGAAGGGATTTAATTGGTAGACACTTGAACTTGTGTTGGGGTCGCATGATCAGTAAAATGTTTATTTTTCTACTTTTCAGTTCAGTAAAATTAATTATAAGCCTGTGATAACTTAACTGATAAAAAGTTTACAAGGATTATGTTTCGTGTCACTACGATTAAGTATTCGGACAGGAGAAGATCTCAGATTAGTGTTCTCCTAAGGCTTTGCTTTTCCAGTGTGTCACTGTTGTTTATTGTAGGAGAGGGTGACCAAGCTGTCCCCAAGAGAACACACCGAGGAGGACCTGACTCATCTCTTTGAGGCCTCCATGAAGCTCTACTAAGAGTGCAACACATCTTCACTCAAGTTTATACATTCTGACACACATACTGCACATGTACACATTCACACACCATGAAGTATAGTGTAAGAGATTCATAATGTAATCTTTGAAATAAGTCAAACTTTATTAACAAAGTGAAACTTATATCCATAAGGATTGATAACCTGTATTATCTTTCCTTTTTTTAAATGATATGCATGGATCATTTGATATCAATATAATGTCAACAATCAGAAACAATATTACTGTAAGAGCCGATTTTGATTTGTTTATCCCAATCGCCTTTGTCAAGCTCCGCTGTGTGTCCTATAAGAATAGTTTGAACTGAATGACAGGGTCTTTCTCAGAAGTGTTGCGACTGTTTAATCTAGTTCCCAGATTACCTGGGATAGCTGTTATGTAAAGTGGACCTCAGCGCTAAGAATGTCTCTGATTTTACTGGTTTTAAGTGGTTTATCCCCATGAGAGCACGGTATGCCTTAAAGCACATACAAGTTGAAGAGAGATAAGTATGAGGTAGTGATGAGACGGAATACAATTGCTTGTAATACATTCAGAGGATGTATTACGTTTAGTAATTTTATGCATTATATGAATGCCACTGTTGAAAGTGCAACTGGGAGGTCATAATGTGATATGGTTAATGAGGTGTGCATAACAATCCATGACTCTCCAATGATAATTCATTCATTTAGCTAATTCACCAACTCATCTAGTTGTCACTGTTTCACTGTTGATGTATGCCTAAATTATTGTGCTACTTTGTACACCTTTGTACCTTCACATATCAGATCAAATGTATTTGGTAAACAATCAAAGCTGCTTAAATCCAACTATTCTGCACGTGTACTGATTTCCCACCTAAGAACAGGCAAGAGGAAAGGTTGTGTCAATTGTCCAATATTAAAGATGCACATACAAAACACAGTTTTATGTTGATAATGTTCATAAATAACTTTATGAATACTTAACAATGCTTGTGCTTTCTTACTTGCTGTTCTGTAGGAGTACTCGAAGTTGCATTTTACCAACAACACGGTGTTGACTGAAATAAGTCCAGGGGTGTTAGAATAGTTCAAAACCTAAACTGAGTGGACATGCATATGTGTGTCGGAGAGAGACATTACACTGCCTGATGTGTACAGTCTGTATTTACTGTTTGTGCATGTACTGCATTTGTGTGAGCATGCATACTATATACCCCTGTGTGCATGTGTACAGTGTGCTCATGCCTGTGTGCACCTTTTTGAGTATATAAATGTGTGTGTGTGCTTAATGGGGGATTGTGTATTCCAGAGCAGTGCAGGATTAGTGGCAGTTGGTTATTTAAAGAGGAGAGTTTCAGCGTTCTCAGTAGATAGTCTGTAGGACTGCAGAACACCAGAATGCAGCAGATCTATATGCAGAGTGATGAACACTTTGATGTTTACACCACCGTTTTCTCCCCTCAAGGTGAGTAGAAGAAGACGTCACCCCGTGTTTTATTTCCTTCACACATTACTTCGGCATGGTATTATATTGCATTTGTATATCTTTTCAACTTGAAATCGATGTAGGTCCAGGGCGGTATCCTGTCTGTTACTGGAAGGTCTTTGACTCTGTCTTGTCCAATCAGTTTGCAGAGCAAGAACCAGACAAAGGCATGGGGAACTGGATCTAGACAAAGTAAGTTCAATGTTTTTTTGTTCTTACGTTAGCAGTCATGTAATACTACAGTTCTTTTAGCCTCTAAGTGCATATAGAATGGACCATTCCATGATTTACATCTTAGTTGTAAATAACATATGCTAATAGTAAAATATTAAATTAATGAATCATTTTGCACACACTAATCCAAAGCGACATACAGGATTTTTTTAACCTGAAATCTCATAATTTGCAGTCAAATGCTCTACCACGGATCTTAACCAATACCACATATCGAGAAGTCTAAAAGCATTTTTGTTTAATTTCCATGGATGTTTTGCCCATGAACAAAATGTAAACCTCCACATTTCAAGGTAAACTCTTACATAGTCACATGGTTTCTCGATGAATGTTGTGACTGCACAGTAGGATGAGTCAGGGAAATGGGTAGCTGAGGGATAAGGTGTACTGTAGGTTCGAATTTGGCTAGCACAGGTGAGCCTTTCCCTCCGCAACTCTGTCCGTCTACCTTATCTCAGCTCAAGGTTGCATGTTTATATCTTACTCAGAGACTATATTTAGTAGATTTAGGGTTGTCAGACTTAACTTTCCAATGACTTGACTCTTCTCTGTTGACTGCACCTCTTGAACTGGTATGATTAACCTGGAATTATCTGAGCCTGATCTCAAGCAGATTCATCCTACAGTAACCTTTCTAGACATACCTTCAATCCTGAGTTGCTACATTTAGACCAACATGCAAAAGTCTAATTTTTTACTTGACTATGATGTTGAACTGAGTGATATGTTTAAAACTCATGAAAAGTGAGACTACTGTTTCTTTAGATTTCTTAAATCAAAACTTGTACCTTTCCCAAGTGCATTGCATTTTTGGGCAGTTAGTGAGTCTTTGGAAGTGCACTTAGGACAGTAGTGAAATAGCATTAGGACACGTATCATTGCATGCTTGTAATCATTCATTAGTACAAGTGAATGTGCACACTCAGGGGTGAATGAATGGCGCGTTGGGACAAATGAAGGCTTATGTATTACAGTACCTACAACTGCCCCTTGTCCTCATTCAGGAATAGTGTTATCTTTTGGCCGCACTACACCTTGCCATCATCAGGACAGAATGTACAAACCTAAATGCAATTTAAGACACGCTTAACCCCACATGTAAGCCTCTTACCTGGTCCCCAGTGATGCCATTGTAAATGAATGGGTAGGTTTGTCTCGATTTACAGTTTTTTGTGCTCAAACTCTGACGATGTTCCAGTGCACACTGTCTCAGCAGTCTCTTAACACTTCACTATTCATAACTATGAAGTTATTAAGAGAGGAAGGAGTTATTAAAATATCAGTGGAAATGTAACAAAGCATTTGGGAAAGACATGATCTTTGGTGGTTTTCTGCAGGTGGTTGCAGCCATCAACTACAGACCTCACGAGGATGATGAGCTTGAGCTCCATCATGGTGATGTCATCCAGGTTCTCTTCAGAGAAGACCAGTCCTGGTGGTTCGGTCGCCTGCAGAACGGCAACGAGGGCTACTTCCCTGCTACGTTTGTCACCAAGTATAGTCCGGTAGGCTATGGGATACATAATCAGACTCATTGTGGATTAACGGTTCCATGTTTTTGAAAATTCACTTTACTATGTAATGTACCTGAGAATTAAGCTGAATAGACACTTTACACAGAACCAATTGCTAACTAATTGGTGTAATTGTAGTAGAAGACTGGAGAGACACATTGATAGGTGTAAGAAGGTGTTTTGTTTGTTTTCAGAATGAGAAACCAGATGAAGCTGCTCCCAGCTATTTACGGAGAGGTTCAGTGCCAGTTGTGTCTCCTAGCTCCCCCCGTGGCGGCAGAGGGTAAGTGCACCCATCCAGATATCAATGTTCTCCATCTCTCACTTCCTCTCCACCCAACCTACCTATGGTCTGTGTTTTCTCAGGTTAAATGCTCATGAACTTAGATGAAGTCTTTCTTTTATATTGACACTGAAAATGAGAGACGAACCAGTGTCAGCCAAACAATATGAATTTAGCAGATAATCACAGAGACTCAACATTTGCGGTTGGTTTTATTCTCTTACATGTTGTGGCTGTAGCACTCCCAAGCTCCCCAGGAGAGAAAGCCTGTTGCGGGTCCTGGGGCACACAGAGAGCTCAGGGGGCTCCACAGCCAGGGGTTCCACAGCCAGGGGCCGCACAGCCCAAGCCTCCCCCAGCCTGCTTCACCGTGTGCTGTCCAAGTCTCGGAGGAAGAGCTGTCCACATATACCTGCAGTCAGCGGCTCCATTAACAGAGCATTTCAACAAGAATGAAGTCACTGTAGTATTGGTCGCCCAAGCCGTTATGGTTTACTGGGTTGCCGTAGTTGTCATCCCCTTATTTGGTTGTTCACCATCACCCATTCATAGTCCACTTATAGGAGTTGATGCCACTATAATGTAATATCCAGAAGAGCAGTACTCAATCTTAATTTGTGGATCCCATATTTGTGATTCAGATCTGAAAAGTATTCTGTACTTATTTGCTACATTATAAATATTATACATTATAAATAATTGTATTAATTATATATTCTATACTTTTTTTACAATATTTTGTGACGGTTGTACCTATTTTTATATAAAATGTATTAATGTATTCACTTGTTGAATTGGAGTTTGTTCAGCTACAGTACAACACAAGATGAACAAAAATTGTTTCAGTATTTTATTCAAACTAACTGCAGTTAAGTTGGCAGTTCTAACCAAAAATTTAGATACAATGCAAATTGTTATCCCATTTATAAAAGCAAGAAACCAAGTGCATGTTCTTCGTAGCACCTAGAATTTGAAGTCTAACAAAGAACAAATCACATTTCTGATTGTTAAAACTGTTAAAACTGATAAAAATATAAAAATGAACTAATCAGATGAGTTACATACACAAAACACATTCATCTATAAAATGTCACTTGATATTTAGCGTGATGTAGTACCTATTTTAACAAAGGATGATAAACCTATCAATGTATTGTAATTGTATTATAATGGTACACAAACTACCTGTGACATTTATCAACGTTTTATGATTTAAGATGATAAAAAATGCGCATTTAAACGCTATAGCTTAAAAAAAATATCAGTATACCTTACCTACCCAATAAAACTAACTCTTTGAAAATACGAGCTTTAACTTGTATACATTACACTGCCAACATTGAGGAGTAAAAATAAATAACTGAAAATATTTCACATGCAGTTCTATATGTAACATATATTTTTTATCCTATTTTTTACAACCAATTTGGTACTCTTGCTGCCTTTTGCTTCACTATAGACATTCAGGGTGTACATGCTGTAAACTTTACAACCAAAAAGCTTCTTTTGTTTTACAAAAGGACCATTTTGTTATCCAATTATTTTTCTGGGTTTAATTTGAGTTGCCCAATTAAGGAGGAATTTGAATAGTTTAATTAACAAAAACATCGTAATCAAGTTTTTAAAAACATTCAAATAAAAATGTCTGAATATAGTAAAACAATATATCAGCCTCAATCATGATTCTGAAGTTGATTCTTTAAGGTAAGTCAAAGTTGTTTGAAAGTCATACCTGAGACATCACATACCGCTGGGTTTTAGATAGGCAGGAAACAGCATGAACATCCTCAAATGTCTACATGTATTATGAAGCCATAATCCAGAGTTTGGCTCTCGATAGCAGTGCATCAACACCAGACACAAGCATTAGAACAACACCAACCCTCCTCAATAACACCCAGATAGTTTCATGCTCAGATATGTTAGCAGTGAGGTATGTTTAACTCCAGATTATGGCTTTCAACAGCACATGAAAAATGTAAAAACATAAAACACCTTTGTAGAAGTAGTATCCAGGTACAGTCTTGTACAAGGCTGATCCTTTCTCTACCATACAGAAAAAAGGACTTTGTTTTAGAGATTACCCCCTCTGCAGAAACAAATACGACTGATAATTGTTAATGTAACCTAATAATTGCAACACTTTCTCCTTCATGGATTTTGTATTGATTTTGATAATAACAAGAAGAACTTTAAAAACTTGCTGTTAAGACATTGCTAATTTGCTTGGTGTAAATCCATAGCATGGATAGATATAACCTCCTGGCTGATGGCTCATCAGAGCACCAGGGTCCTGTAGGCACAGCCAGGGGTATGGGAGTGGATATACATCCTGGCCTGCTCTGTCATGGTCATCTGGTCATCAGTCTTACCAAACACCACTGCCTCCCACTCGGTGCTGACCTAAAGCAACAGGAAACACATCAGTTGAGAACTAATTTGGCCATGATATTCGACGACATGATTTTCCTCGACCGAGTGTGTGCAAACCTTAATAAAAGGGATGTCCTCCCTCCCCAAGATATTCTTTAAGAGCTCTGCTTACTAACCTCTGATTGGCTGAGTCCTCTGCACCCTGAGTCTGGTCCCCCCCCCCCCCCCCCCCCCCCCATTTAGTTACACACAATAACAACAAATTAACCATGCAGTTATAAAAGTGGTTCAATCATCCTAAATCCCAAAATATCATTCTCTGACCGGGTAGTGTGTTTGCTGAGAGTGCTTGAGGGGGACAGGACTATCATTAGGCCCCTCCCTCCTGAGGTCGACGGTAAAGGCCTGACAGGGCTCCTGTCTCTCCACTACAGGGGAGAACACCAGCTGTTCGCAGCCCAACATGGAGCCTCCCAGTGGGGCACCATTAAGTAAGCTCTCCCCATGAATCTGGAGGAAGAAAAAAGTCATGGTAGAATTTCTCTCTCCTTGCCTTTATCTTCCCCCTTTTTAATGAAAGATGGTTCAAGGAATATAAAAACCCCATAAGAATTTACTCCAATAACGTTTTGCACCAATTTAAAAAACACATTTAATCCAAAATGCATTTCCCTCCCGCTTCAAGGTGTACCTGTATGTTGCTGAAGTGTTCTTTGGTTAAGAGATGAGCACTGGGGTTCTCCTTATTCCAGGGCTCCAAAGTCAGGGTTTTTACTGCTCTTTTGTTAGACGCAGAGTCCTGTGAGTACAGACCACAGAGAATGTAGGAGATACAGTATAAGGACTACAAATACATTTGGATGATTTAATAAAGCTATTTCTCTAATGGTCAATGATCGAAAAAAAAAACAAATAATCCTCTCTTTTGTTGCTTGTAGAAAAGTCAGTTGTTTTAGAAGGCAGTGTAGTGTTAATGTTAGAAACACATGCAAATTGCAGCTCTTACTTCATTTGGGGTGATGTTATTTAGATGTGGTGTATTTTGTGAACATATTTACAGTGGAAGTTTATATGGATACCTCATATTTCCAGGTGTTGAGGTCTTCAGTCTGGGAGTCTTCATAAAGTTGTATGGCCATCCCTAACTCATCTTTCAATATCTCTTTCATATCTTCTTCCAGATATGCAAATGACTGGGGCTGAATTTTACATACCACAGATATACAGTAACCAATTATAGCAAAACACACCCTGTACTCAACCTTTCATCTCATGTTTTACAATGCAGGCTTTGGGCTTCTATTGGTTTCCAGGAAAGTGTCATTTCTGATCATCCAGGTGTCCTGAACGTACCATCATTTTCAAAGGGCCCTCTGTATTATTTTGCATGGTCATGGAATTCTTGAAGGGCGTTGGAGTCTGTGGTGTGGGGAGCATGATGGCTTTCCGTACCTTGGGAGTCCTAAATCTCAACAGAAAAAAAGGAGGCCTGCATATCAACACGATGGAACAGCCTCCTAAGACTGGCCTCGACAGTTCCTTCCACGTACACAAGGCAAACTTGACTTCACTGTCTTAGTGGACTGGAATGATAGTTTAAATTCGGACCCAAATGAAAACAGAACAGCCCAAACCAAACCTAAACAACCTCACAAATGCTAACAAAAACCAGGTGGTGTATGGCCAGAATAATCCTTACTCAGTGCTCTCTTGATGGTGTTTAGAGGTTGCATTGCTGTGGAGTGGTGTGGTTGTGCTGTCACGATTGTGACCACACACAGGCGTCGAGGTACGTGCTGGATAGTCCAGATTCAGATTGTCCCCTTCACACACATTGAAAAACTGCAGTGGGACAAGAAATAGATGACAATGCATGGGTTACACACCTGCCTAAAGTACAAGTAGGTAATTAAAGAGCAGACAAGAGGAACAAAGGATTTGGATGGGGAAGCTCTCCAGGGGTTAGTAAAACACGTGTAATAACCCAATGGCGCTAAACCACAAATATAATTACATAGCAGTACTTGCGTCACGATGGTTTTGTTAAGTTGCTTTTCTGTCTGGTTACATAGATATAGGGGTGACTACATTTATAAATGTGGAATGTGATATTTTCTGGGATGAATAAAAAACAACAACAAATGGAATCTTGCCTGGGAGGGGGAGAAGGGCAGGACTTTGACGGGGGGGCTCTTGGGTGAGAGGGCACTGTTGTCCAAAAAGGAGGTGCTGTTACAGTCGCTGGTGAGCTCCCCCCACCTCTCCACTCTCGTTTCCCTCGCCCTCGGGATGGAAGGGGCTGTAGGCGGTGATACAGGCATCACTTCCAGGTAGCTTCTGCTCCGGTCTGACATGGCAGAGTCTTCATAAAAATGGTAGCTAGCGTCCTCTTCCTCTTTGTCCTCCGCACTTAAGGGTGTGGTTTCCAGTTTCTGGGGCGAGGCCATTTCATTCAAACTCAAGCTGGCCACTTCACTCCAAGCCACTGGGTCCTGCAAGATGATACAGCAGTAAGACATGGCCTAGCATCTCCAACATGGACACATCAAAGCACCCCTGACCAAGACTGGCAGACTCTGACTGAGAGATAAGATTCAAACAAATTCAAAGTCTAGAAATGTGCTGAAATATTATGCATTGCAAGCATAGCACTGCAAGGTTCCTGGCTTTCCTTTTTGAAGACTCCCCCAGGCTCAACAAGATTTATGAAAAAAAGAACTACAAACCAAATCAATAAGATCCAGTGTCTCGGCAAACTCCGGGATGGTCTGGAGGGAGGAGAGCACGGTGCTGGCCTCCACAAACAGGTACCTGGCCGGTGAGCTGTGGGTGCAAACGGAGGAGGAGGGGCAGTGATGGTGGTGGCCTTCCATACTGTGGAGGTGGAGATGGTGCGGGGGGTGGAGATTCTCCATGCTCTGGTCCCCCATGCTGCCCAGGGCGCTGGTGGTCATGCCGTCGTCTGTCAAACTGCTGCTGGGCCAGCTAGAACAGCCATCCGCGTGCTACGATGGAGCACGCGGAGAACAAGGTCGATTAGTATTGACTGAGCATTGGAAGAATTCTTTCAGCAGGAGTTAAAGGCAGATAAGAGTTCAAGTTCCTGCAATGTGCTTGGTGAGAGGTGTGGTTAGTGTCTGGAACGTGTGACAGTCAAGCCAAGGGTTCAGAGAGACAGGACACACTCACCTGGACAAAGATAGAGGACTCTGGGATATTGTCCACATACTGGGCGTCCAACAAGCCAAGAGAGTAGCCAGACATCTACATATGGATGTTTGTGAGCGTTTTTTCTTTGGTTGACAAGTACATTTAGTCATTTAGCAGACGCTCTTATCCAGAGTAAGTACAGGGACATTCCCCCCGAGGCAAGTAGGGTAAAGTGCCTTGCCCAAGGACACAAAGTCATTTGGCACGGCCGGGAATTAAACCAGCAACCTTCTGATTAATAGCCGATTCCCTAACAGCTCAGCCATCCGACCCCCAGTACAATTGCCTAGATGTATAATCTATCAATGGATTAAGATCACTATAAATCGATCAAGATCAATCACCTTGGAGGGGAGAGTCATAATGTAGTGACCTTGGACCTGCAAGTGGTCCAAAGAGGAGCTGCAGATCTTGGGTCTTCTCTTGATGGGGGGCTTGGTGCTCTTACAGGGATGAGTGGGAGGCAGGTCCTGGAGATAGCCCTCATGTTCCACCTTCCTCCGCATGGTGGAGTTCCAGTGGTTCTTTATGGAGTTGTCTGTTCTATAGGGAAAGTGAAATGAAATGTATTTGGACTGTACAGAATTTAAGTAAAAGTTTATCAAACAGCTCTTCATAGACAATCTGTCTAATGTGACTCATGTCTCCAAGGTTGCATGATATTTAACTCAAATGACCTCAAAACAACCATTGACTATTAGTCATTACCGGCCAGGCAGGAGTTTGGAGATCTCTGCCCAGCGGTTGCCTAATCGTTTGTGGGCTTCGTAGATGACCCTGTCCTCCTCATGAGTCCAGGAGGACTTCTTTACATCAGGGTTGAGGTGGTTGTGCCAGCGCTCACGACATTGCTTGCCGATACGTCCATGTAAGTGTTTGGCAATGATGGACCAACGCTTAGGACCATACCTATGAACTAAATGAATAACCTACGGTACAGATTAGGTAGAGATGAGCTCAAGATAATGGGTTCAGCAACACACTCACTGTCATTTCCTGTTTCCAAACTTGAATACTGTGAACCGCACTGCCCACAGTATTCATCCCTTCCTCTTTTTATCAGTGGACAAGAATACTGTAAGTCTCTGTATAGCTCTGTTACTTAGTGTGACAAGAGGGGAAGATGATAGGACACATTAAAGTGAAAGGTTTCGACACCACCAAATCATAAAGGTCATAAATGGTCTTCACCCTCTCATCCTCCTCCTTTGTCCATGGCCCTTTCACCAGCTCAGGGTTAAGCACCTTTTGCCATCGATGTTGACATTGTACATCTGTTCTTTTCTAACAGAATAGAGAGAGATGCATTGATACATTTGGTGCATTTATGGAAGTTATTGTGTATTGAGTTATGATTGTTTAGTATATCCCATTAACACGACACAATGGGTACAAGATGAGACATACGTCACCCAACAGCTTACCTTGAAATGGTTGGCTATAAATATCCAATCATCTGAACCGTATTGCTCAACCAACCTTTTCAACTTCTCATCCTTGGAAAACAAAATTGAGAACTGGTCAAAAACATTTTTCTGACCCTTCTGCGATAACACCACAAATGTATCACTATATGTATTTCGATGGCACTTTGGAATTCATCACTATCAGTTACCTCATCCCTGGACCACTTAATCTTCTGTAATGACTTTCTGGGACATTTCAGCTCCATGCATTCATAGCCTGAACATTTTGTATGATCCTCCACAACATGACTATGGAAGAACCAAAAGCTATGAACCCAATTTAGCTATATAGATAGAAACACATTTAGTTGGACAAATGGCAGCATTGTATAGCAAATCACGGTCTACGTTTTTTTTTTTTTTTATCCAAATTTAGTTCAGTCACAAGTAACCCCATCTTTTTTAAGAGGATGTCTGTTGCCTGGCAACATCACTGTCAGCACATGTGAGTTAGTGCAACAATGCATTTGGGGCTCTCTAACAATGTGGCTGACAACTACTGTTGCCTCAGTAGCTGGGCAGGCTCAAATCCAAGGAATATATAATAAATCGAGAGACACTAAAGTAATAAACTTACCAAATCCTTCGAGTTCTTGTACTGGCCATGGTATCAGATGTAAACCACTTCTTAAATATAAACTATGTTTCAACAAGAAGCACAGAAATGTGCCTAATTAACTAATTGTTACAGTTTAAAGTACAGTAGCTATCACCGATTTGGCAATGAGAATAAGTTTAGTGTAAATATTTTCCGCGTTTATATATTACAAGACATTCAGGCTTGAAAATCCAAACGCAAGTTACTAGCTTGTGTGGCTAGCATATTTTGCTAGCTAGTTGGCTATCTGTGAATACATTATACAATAGCTACCACCGTGTTCCTGAAGTATAATGTTTGATCAAAGTGTGTAATCTATGTATATGACATAATCTTGTGACATATTGAGAGCCAGCAAGTCAGTCAGTAACTTACTGTCTGTCATATTCCTGCTGTGAGAGTTGACAGCAGCGTTAGACCGTGACAGGTCAGAGAGTTTGTGCATCCAGCCGATTCACGCGCCGACGGCTACAAAAACCAGGTGTCCACGTGGACAGACCTGGTTCTCAATGACAGTCTAGTCCAGCAAGTCAATTTGTGCAAAGGACGTGTGTTTGTGTGTGTGTGTGCACACTAGTCTTTACAAGCAGTTGCTTTGTCCCCATGTTTACCTCTATGCTTTGCAGTGTATGTTCTTTTCTATTGCAAACTGCCATGGCATAGGCCAAGCCTGTGCTCATCAAACATGTGGTAAAGAATTGTTGCAAGAGAGTTGTTGCGAGAGGTTAACAATATGCCTTTTACATTTGAAATAAAGTGAAATCCAAATTGATGTAGCCTAATATATTGAAAATGCACAAAGGTGGCCTAATACTTTACAAAAGGTCTTGAAAGAGGACAAAAATAAGAGACAAAAGTAAAATAAAAAGGACAATAAATGTAACATCTATTGATCCATTAAAGATCAAAAATTAAAATAATGTCAAATTCTCATGCTGTATCAATTTATAAATGCAGCATTAAATTCTTATGACGCTGTTACAGAACCGGAAGTAGCAGTCACTACATGAAGGATTTTTTTCCCTTTTTTCACATTCTTCGATACTTATCCCATCCCTCCACTAGATGACGCAACTTGCTTTGTCAAACAAAAGCAAAATAAAATTGTATCTCCTTTTTTCGTGAACATGACATTTAAGTACACGGTTACAGCTTTATGACCTAAAATATTTGTTGAATATGTTTTATTGATTTGTAGCATTAACAGATTCGTGCACTTTGTAAGAGTCCTCTGTCTGTCATTTGTTTTGAACACGTGACATTTGTTGTCCTGAGCCTTTCTACTTATGGCCCATGTGATCTCTTATCATCCTGACAACCTCTTATCTTACAGACCTTTTGATGAAGGTATCAAACTCATGATGAGTTACAAAGGTATGTTAATCTACTTTAGTACACCAAAAACACATGCCATTAAAGACCTGATACCAAACGTCTCACAGAGATGCTGTTTAACATCCTTAACTAATTGGGTATCAACAGTCTGGAGCAGCTTGCATAAACAAGAAACTGTTTCCCTGGCAAGGTGTGTGACTCCTTGCTTTCTTACATGCATGCATTTGAGTGGACCAAATAGTGCTACTTTTTTGGATGCATAATGAAAGGTTATACCTCTGTTTCATTGGACCATGTAAGAAATTCTAAAATGATGACCCAATATCCAAATTCAAGCTCATCCCCACTCAACTCATGTGACCACAAAGGGGCTTTTACGCCTGTTTAAGGATATAATTATATCATATTAGACATTCACTGCTTATACTCTAAACGGAGGTTGTACATTACAACAACCCATGTATTGGGACAGTGGGCCCCAGTGGCCCCTGAGGACCAGGGTTGAAGACCTCTGCTCCAGCGTGCTATTATGGAAACAACCCAAATACACAAGCCTAGACATGATAACCTACAACTGAATATCTTTTGTATTTTAACAGGCTTTACAAATTTGGATCCTCAAAATGAGTGCTACAAGCCATATACAAATTAGCCTACAAATCTAAGCAGTATTTAAAATATGCTAAGCCGACCTGACCGATTAAATACTAAATGAACTACCATCTGTGAGAAAGCGGTCAGCCCTTACGCCTGTTGTGCTAAACTGCAAATCATCAGGATCAAGGGGTGCCATGTAGGCTATCCCTTTTCTATCTAAAAGCGATCCCTACAAGGTTATGAAATGAATGCCATCTTGGCTCAACAGCGCTGTAACATTAGGGCTTTAGGGCTCAGCGGGGCTTACCATTTGGTCGGTTTGAGCCAAGATGTCTCTCTACTGCAACTAACCTTTCCCACCTTGGGGGAGGGAACCTCAACTACAGTGGGCAATACTTTCCGACTTCAACTATTTTGAGTCTGGCTGTTGTGGTCTACACGCAGGCACTCTAAACTAAAATAGAATTCAAAGGCGATTGTACCAGTGAGATTAGGTATGACGGATACAAACGGAAGGGTTTCGTGGGACTGTGCGTAAAGATGAGGATTCCTCCAGTGAGTATAATTAACGCTGTGAAATTGTTTTTCCCCCCCGTTTCATTTCTTAGATCGGTCTGCAGTTAGCAACACTACACGATAGTTGTACTGGCGCACAGTTGTTTGTTATGGTCTGGTCAGTCATTTAGTTTAGAGTGCATTTTATGTGTGGAACATTCCATGTAGAGCTATATTTTACATGACGTTAATGTTGTTAGCATCAACGCGGCAGGTTGTTTCATGTTGTAGAGACATCACATTACTTTATAATTTAAGATAGCTGTGAGATCCATTCGGGAAACGTTACTGAAGAATATCAACACAAGCTTTGATGAAAATAAGAAGTACAGTAGCCATAGCCATTATATCCCAACAGATGACGATGACTGCCCATGTTGCCAGTGCAGTGCAGCAAGTAGCTGCTGCTGCTTGGCGCTCGACCACACATTGCTGGTGCTAGCTATATTGTAGCCACTGTACAAAGTGTACTACGCGTTGAATGTTCTCTTCTCTGTGACAGTGTATAGCTAACATTTGTTTTGTTGTTACTGGTTTTTCCTCATCATTGAACATACAAATAACTGATTCAAATTATAAAACCAGCTCAAGGCCTCCTGAGTGGATTTTGTATTGGCTTAGCTATACTGTAGCTAACATAAATTACCGCAGCGAAGAACCTGATAAATCGAAGTTTGTGGTTCCAATTACAAAACTAATTAGGTAGGCCTAGTAGTGTTATGCATTTTTTCAATGTAAAGACAGAAGAAAAACAAAGATATACTATGTTAGTATCACTTTACTGATCTCGTTATGGCCTGGTCCAACCCAGTAACCCAGCAACGCCGTTCAGAGCTGACTTGCAACAATATTTTAAGCAGGAGGAAAATGAATAAGGAAAGCCAAGAAAAACTTGTCAATCTGTGGAACCTTTGACACACTTGTAAAATTAGTGTCAGCAGCTAATTCAGTTTATTGCTCAATAAGCGTATAGTTTAGGCTGCTTTGAAGGAACTTCTGATGTTCACCAATACTTTTTTTTGCTTTACTTTGCTTGCTTGTCGTGACAGGATTGACCTACAGCAATATGAACAGACTAAACCGGCAGAACAGACTATTAGCCATAGTTTGGAACTAGACTACAGACTAAAGTGTAGGTATACTTCTAAGATGTAGGTTACCGTACGCTTTCACAAAGTATGACATCGTCTCCAATGACAGAAGCCAGCCTGTTCCTGCCGGTTTTTGTCTCTTGGTGTTTAAATGTAGATCAAAGCATGGGGGAAAAGGGAATCTCGTAATAGCTGTTGACATTTGCTATGAAGGGAAATGCCTGAGAGCCACTTTCGTTGACAGATAGGCGGACACTTTTTGTACCTTCTCCTAGCGTAAAATCTCAGCGGATTAGTTATTTTGGACGTTTTTTAAATCCTAGTTATCACGTTGAATGAAGCTAGTAGGCCTAGCCTCTGTCTGTATGAGGATTCCACTGATTGGAATTTTAGGTTTTTTGAAATGCATGTCATGTGTTTGTAGTTAATGGCAAGTTATATGTTAGAGTTAGACCATTCTTAAAAAGGGGAATCATTTTAGGCATCCTGTGACCACCCCACAATGGCTTGGCTAAACAGATATATATGGGAGCAATAGAGTAACAATAGGAAATGAGGCATGTAAGGACAGGGGACTTAATAAACTTTCAAGTTGTATTATTCCTGCTTTTTTTGTGAGCTCCAGAATGCTCTTGTCATTTAATTCTAATCCCAGCCTGTCCAATCAAGCCTGGAGAACAATGGTAGAATATTATGTTACCATAATGGACCACCAGTATTGCTAAATTAGCTATTTTAGGCATTAAATGACATGGATTTCCACTTATAGGAAGTTTGTGGTTCAAATTTCTTTGTCATACTTTTAGTCTTCACTGGCAAACAAGATTAATTAAATGAGGTTTGTATGCTTACATGAAAGTCCTGAATTTCTAGTTGTTGTTTTTTGTCAGATTGCATGTGAATGTCAGCTCATCTGCCCTGTTTTGTGGTAGAGGCAGATTGTACAGTAATTACTCATAAACTCATTAGCTTGAGGAGTAGGGTTAGAGATTCAGGTTGTTGTTGGAATAGAAAGGCAGTAGCCTGTGTAACCACCCTGGCCTATCTAAGGCCCTGTACAACTATACCAGCAGACTGCCCTATGTCTGCTCTTTATTTCACGGACATGCTCCTGCACACAAAATGATTGTTTAAAACCAAGTTTACCGTATAGGTCTAAAAATACAACTCCTTCACTTACTTTGACTAAAGATGCATTATTCAGGGCCTTTGCAGGGTAATTAAATCTTAATCAGGGACAGCTCCTGTCCTCATGGAGAAGTGTGTGTCTGTGTGAGTTCTCAAGCATTCACACACAGTCTGCTACTAGGACTCGTGAGAGATTTGAGTCACTCTCTCAGTCAGATTTAATAGTAAAATTGCCAGAAGTTGAATGGGTTCTTTCCTGGATGTCCCAGGATTCCTTTTCATGTGCAGTAATTAGGTCAGACTTTTTTCACCTGGGTTAACCATTTTTTCTGAAAGGGTCAGTTTGACAATAGTGTTGATGAAATTAGCCTTATCCTCTTCTTTCTTGTACTGCTGAGGCATTCTTGCAATGCATGCCTTTGTTTCCCGAGGGCCATTCAGATACAACAGTAGGAGCAGATGTTGAAATGATTTGGTTGTATCAATCTCAAACTGATGTAAAACAGAGAATCCATCTGATAGATCGGTGAGATCCTTGTGTAATGACCCCTTGTTCGTGTCTTGCTCGTCTGTGACGTTAACTGGAGATGTCACTTTGCTTTGGACGCCACTTTTTTTTTTATCCAGTGCTCCGCGACAATGTCATAGCCTGCACCATCTTGACCATGTTGCCCTACGGTGGGATGTACAGCGAGCACATCATTATGACTCGAGCTTTGTGTGCTGCTGTATTATTCATGTGCCTGGCCAATTTAGTGAAGGGTGCCTTTACAAAGGGAGTGTTCCACTTTTTAGACATGGGTGTTTGGTTCTCCTAAAGGGAGTGTCCCTCTTCAGCCCTGTGCATGGTGTGGATAGAACAGTGTGGTCCTCCTTGTGCTCCACTGTGGACTGTGTCTTCGCTGCTTTGTGCTGACAGCGTGTCAAAGGCTGCATCTTAAACAGAGTGGAAAATGTGTTGACTCTGCTCTTTCCTATCCCTTTTGTGCTGCGGAATATGGGATGCCATCAACGTAATCCGCGCTTGCTGTCGTCCTCACGGGTGTGATCCTCAAGTTCACCCAAGCCACTTTCATTGTGAAGCATCTCTTGGAGGCAGTTGATAGAAGTCCGATTTACAGTACACCCAATACACTTAACAGTGGTTAAGTGTTCATCTCTAAAACATACCCGTGCAGTCTTCCATCACAGATGGCTATAGGTCACACTAGTTATGACCAATACTAGACTACCAGAGATGGTACATAATCAGGCAGAGCTTGATGGGTCCCATACTGATTGCGATGTTCCTGCTGCAGGTATGGGCGCTGGGCGCGTGCCAGACTGGATGAAGTGAGGTCTGAGAGAGAAGCGTGCTGAGAGCAACACGACCTGGGACTGTCGAAGAGGACCTCTGAGCAGGTGAGACAGCACATTAGCCAGGGAGCCGAGCACACAGACCAAAATAAAGAGGCACGAATCGGTCTAGTTTCTACTTTCTGTACAGTACTATTTAATATGACTGTATAATGATTCCTAATGTCCCACCCAGGTTCACACAGCACTCGGCAGGGTGGAGCTTCCTGACTCATGGAGAATTACTTCCAGGCAGAGGCCTTCAACCTGGACAAGGTGCTGGATGAGTTTGAGCAGAACGAAGGTGCGAGCACACAGACGGCGTCAGACAGAACGTTGACCTCACTCACGTCATATGCCTCATCGATGTGACGAAAATAACATGGGTGAAGGTTGTGACGTGGGGATTGAAGGATCGCGGAAGTTCACGGACAGCATGAAGCTGGTGCTCTAGCTGGTGCATAATGACAGACCCAGCGGTGGCCAGAGCGGGTTATGGATTCATTGGATTAGCTTTTTCCCTTGGGGAGAGGGGCAACTATGTAATTGGTGGCATTTTCACATGAGAGAGCTTAACATTTTTGGTGGATATGAGACATTGTGGTAGTGGTGTGTCTCATGACGGAGTTTCTAGGTGGATGGAGTGTGAGCACACTTACACACACACACACACACTAACAAACAATTTGGTGTTGCCTGCCTCATTGAGAGTTCTGTATGTGATCTGACTGAGTGATTATTGGCGTGTCCTTTGCCAGAGATCCAACGTTGTAGATTATGTGTGTGTGCACATGGAAGGAGGGAGCGATAGAAAACCCGGCGGAGCGTGTGCTTAAACAGCTTAGTGTGAACTCCAATGAGGGAGAAGAAGGGTGTGAGCGTGAGGCTCTCTGTACTCGTTTTGGTGAACTGGGTGTTACACTGGCAGAGCATTGATGGTGTGTGTGTGTGCATGCGTGCATCTGCTTGTGTTTGTATGTGTCATGGAGGCAAATGGTAAGGACATGCCCTCCCACATTCTGAAGCATTCATGTGTCAGGTTGACTGATGGATCCCAAGGGGCGGAGACAAGTATTGGCCCAGTTTCAGATGCTAATTACCTAATCCACCCCAACCTCATTTCTCAATTCATCCACTCCTCCCTTGTAACTTACACACCAGAGGCTGTTATCTATTTCCTCTCCTTTGCTATTTGATTTCTAAGCTCCTGGTTTGTCTGGTATCTCATATCTTCCATCCTGTGTTATTGGATTGCACTCTCCTATGTACTGATTGATCACCTCTCATCTTTCTTTCTTTTTCTTTCTTCTGCACAGATGAGACGGACACTCCCACGCTCTCTGACGCCAAGTGGACCCAGATTCTGGCCCCGCCGGCTCACCTCCTTTCTCTGAACCCCGCCCTGGCCCCCTCCGACCTGAGCCCCCAGGAGAGCCCACTCCCCTTCAAGACCCTTTCTGACGCCCCCTCCAGCGGCTCCCCGGGGGCTGACCCTCCGTCCTGGGGGGAGGAGCGGCCGGCCGACGTCCACAGCCCCCCTCTCCCCCAGCCCAATATCGGCAAGCTGGTGGGCACAGACGACCACTCGCCGCCGCCTGTGTCTACCCATAGCACCCTGGAGAACGGCTGCCCCGCCAGTCCCGCCGGCCACAACCTCAACGGGCTCGGCGAAGAGCCACGGGACTGCGGCAGCCCCCCTCCTCCCCCTCTTGACCTCCACCAGCCTGCTGCCTCCGACCTGCGGCCTCATGCCCCAGAGAAGGAGAGGGGGGCCCCCATGCGAGGAGGAGTGGCCGCCCATCTAAGTCACACACGTTTCACCTTTGAGGAAGGACTGGAGGAGGAGAGGCTGATGACAAAAGAGGGCCGACCTTTCGAGCCGGAGGGCACAGGGAGACCCATCCAAAAGTGTGCCAAAGAAGAAGAGGCCTCGGCGGCTGGAATGGAGGACACCGGCGAAGACGAACAAATAGCTGACGATGAACGCCATGGAGGAAGTGTTGAAAATGGAGGAAGGGTGAGTTGGAGCGGTGGAGAGGACGCAGAGGGCATCCTCTCCTGTCAGAAGGAAAGGCTGAGGGTGGAGAAGGTAAAGGATGCAGGTGGCGTGGTGGAAGACGCCCCCCCGGGCCTGCGGGGGGCTGTCCCTAACGGAACGGCCACGCAGAGACAGGAGGAACGTGAGGGTGGCGGTGGGGACAGGGAGGACGGCGAAGAAGAGGGACCCTCACTGAGCCCTCCGCCCTCCAAAGAAGACTCTGTTACGGAGGAGAAGGAGATGGAGGAGAGTAAGCAGGAGAGTACAGAGGGAGGAGGAGGAGGAGGAAGAGGGGGGGCTGGAAAACTCAACAACAGCCGTGTCCAGCCAGTCAGTGTGCCCTATGGAGGAGCGCGGCCCAAACAGCCAGTCACCCTCAAGCTCCAGATCCCCCGCCCCCTGTCGGGCCAGGTGCAGAACCAGCTCTGCCCTGCCCCGGCCAGCAAAAACAAGAACCTGGAGAACCATAGTCGGACTGGCGGAGCCACGGACCCGGCCCTTGTCGTCGTCGTCGGAGAGCTGGACGCGGCGGGGATGAATGGAGAGTCGGCGGAGTCTCCCTCAGACCTCCTCATGTCCACGGGGAGCCCTGATAACGACCTGCAGGCTGGCCAACAGGGGGCGCTGTCCAAGAAGGCCCTCAGCTCTCTGGGGGAGGTAGCACCTGTGTGGGTGCCTGACTCCCAGGCTCCCGTCTGCATGAAGTGTGAGGTCAAGTTCACCTTCACCAAGAGGAGGCACCACTGCAGAGCCTGCGGCAAGGTCAGCGTGTCTCTCCGATGCGGCATGTGTGTGTGCGTGTGTTCCTGTGCATGTGTGTGTGTTCCGTAGCAGCGATGTATAAATAATTCCAGCAATATCATTTCCATTAGCATGAATTCACTGTACAGGGGTTCGGCTATTGCTGGGCTGTGGATGAAATACTTGGGATCCAGTGTGTGGATATTGCAGGTAGCTGAATAGCTCGTCACCGCAGGGTCTTGGCTTCTATAGTATGTGAGTCGAGATGTGGTCGCTGACACTGCACTAAGTAATAGCTGGGCTGCAGTGTGAACACTGATTCATTTCCCAAGGCGGTAAACAAACGACATGCCCGCTACTGGAGCTGGGAAGAGCTAACACAGCAGAAACGGTGACACAACACTGGCCAAAGAATAGACAAACTAAAGAGCCTCTGGAAACAATGGCGAGGGTACAAAGTTAGACCTGATGAGGTTGAGATGATGCAAGGATGAGCACCATCTTACCGTCTGCTCTAAACCAGTCGTGGTGATCCTAGATGCATGCAGGGAGCAAACATGGATGCATATTTGCTGAACTGGAGGGTGTGTGTGTGTGTGTGTTGACGCAGGTGTTCTGTGCGGCGTGCTGCGGCCTCAAGTGCAGGCTGACGTACATGGACGGGAAGGAGGCTCGAGTGTGTGTCACCTGCCACTCTGCCTTGATGAGCGGTGAGTGGCTGGAGGCCGTCTGTCACGGTGCTGCTCATTCGTCACTGTTCTCACCTTGTGGTTGGAGGGGATGACTGCCCCGCCCCTTCAGTACCGCCCGGTGAACTAGCCCACTCCCCAACCCACTAGTTGAGACGACAGTCATTCTTTGTTTACTGCAACAACAACAAAAATCCCTGTAATGTGAAATTATCCTTCATCTCCCCCCCCCCCCCCCCTCTCGTCATGCCGCCCTCCCCCCCCCCTCCCTCTCAGCTCATTCATGGGATAACATGGCATGTGGCAGCAACCAGAGCCCAAACCCCAACAACCCAGCAGAGTACTGCTCCACCATCTCCCCCCTGCAGCAGGCCCAGGCCTCAGGGGCTCTCTCCTCCCCTCCACCCACCGTCATGGTGCCCGTGGGCGTCCTCAAGCAGCCCGCCTCCGAGGGTAACGCCTGCTCCACAAACATCGCTCACGTCGTCACGTGCTTTCATCTAGGATCTTTGTCCTCGTCGTCTGTGTGTCCCCCCCCCCCTGCATTTCATCCATCATTAAAGTGTCGCATTCACGCTTGCTTGACTCGGAAACACTGGGGATTCGTGTCCAGAAACGCATTCGACGTGTGTGTGTGTTCTGTGTTGCAGGGTCTCTTCCGCGGGAGCAGAGGAGGGTGTGGTTTGCTGATGGGATCCTTCCCAACGGGGAGACTGCAGAGTCCCCCGAGCCTCCAGCTACCAGTCCAGCGCTCTCTCAACCTCGAGCAGTCTCCCAGCTTTCCAGCAAATCTTCCGGCTCTGATTCCTCAGCGGTATGTTGGGGCAGCTGGAACCATGAATGACAAAGCAACCTGTACATTCTTGAATATAATCATAAACATCACGTTATGACCAGCAAGGGATTTAAAAGGAGCCATCTCTAGTTGGTTCTGACCATAACGTAAGCCCTGGACTTACATCCTGAACCATGCAGAATTTATTCCCATAAGCAGTAGCACGGTCTAATGAGTTTAAAGATGACTAAACACAAAATGTAGTTAAGTTGTTTATGTGGGGCATGTGCTCACTGAACTCAGCTGCTGTCTGGATGACTCATGTCTCATCAGTATAATGGCGTCCTTATTTTAGCTTTTTGTCTGGGGTAACTTCTTCTTAGTCACCCTCTAGTTGTTCCTCCCAGTTCCCGTACATGCCCCTGGTTGCGATGCCGTTCTCTGATGACAAACCCAGGAAGTCGCTCTTCAGAGATCAAGGCTTTGCCCACCGATGTGCATTCTCGTTGAAATGCGTTTAGCATGGAATCGCCTAGACAAGGGCTCAGTTCCCCAGTGTCCTGTTCCACTGGAGCAGAGGACGGCACCTGTCACCTGTCTCTAACCCCCCCCCCCCCCCTCCCCCTGTTGGTCGGCAGGCAGCCCAGGCCCCTGCGGCCCCAGTGGGCAGCTCTGTGGGCAGCTCTGTGGGCAGCTCCCTCAGCCTGATCCCAGAGGACGGCCTTCCTCCCATCCTCATCTCCACCGGTGTCAAAGGAGGTACGGGAGGCCACATCACAGGTGCCTGCACTCATCCTCACCATTGCAGCTGCCCCGCGCACTGCACTGCTTCCTGTGTGTGTGCCTGTGTGTGACTTTGTCCATCTGCTTTTTAGTCTCAGCTTCTTTGTCCATCAGTCATGCGGAGGGGTTGGAGGAGGAGCGGGGTCACTGCTGTGACGCCTGGCTCGAAAAGGGCCGCTTTCGTTGGTTGGACTAGCTGTGGCGTCTGCCTGTGTTTGTTAACTTTGTCCGTCTGTCTAGACTACGCGGTGGAGGAGAGGCCCTCTGAGATGGTGCTGATGCAGCAGTTGGAGGAGGGGGGCCCGGACCCCCTGGTGTTCGTGCTCAACGCCAACCTCCTGGCCATGGTCAAGCTGGTCAACTGTGAGTGTCCCCGCTACAGTAGCCCCGTTTTCGTTGTGTCATCTAAATGCATTGTGTATATAGTTGGCATGGGCTGGTGCTAGATGTTATTGCCGAGTGGAAGCAGTATGGGATCGTGAAGTGATGTTAGTTAAGTCAGACAGACTTCCTCTTGCTGACTCGACAGATTGCTTATCTGGCCTCTTCTCCCGCTTCCTTTTTCCCCGTAGATGTAAACAGGAAGTGTTGGTACGTGACGACCAAGGGGATGCATGCGGTGGGTCAGGCCGAGGTGGTGGTTCTGCTCCAGTGTCTGCCTGATGAAAAGAGCATCCCCAAGGACATCTTCAGCCACTTTGTACAGCTCTACCAAGAAGCTCTCGCTGGTAAGACCGTTATGCCCGCCTCACAGATGGGCTCAGACACTCAGCTCTACAAGGAGGCTCTCACTTGTACGACCAATAGATCCTCCTCGCAGCTAGACTCAGACACGCAGCTCGGCCGGGAGGCCCATTAAGATGAAAATAGGCCGCTCCGTCTGGAGGCCCTCATGGGGGAAATTAGTAGTTCAGTTTCGAGGTCCGCCGGTGAAATCTATCCATGTCAGCTCAGGCTGCCCAGTTTAAATGAAGGTAACCCTGAAATGTTCTCATGCAGGGAACGCCATTCCAGCCCCACTTTCAGGTCCTCGGAGAGAACAGATGCATCTCTTTCCTGGAGGCCCTCCTTGTTAGAAATCAGGCCACTGCAGGGTTGTGGCTCGACCTCCTCCAGAAAGAATTGTCCAAACATTAGCATCCTGCTGCCAGGCTGTCTCCCTACAGGCTTGGAATCCGACCACCGCTTACTCTGTCATGCCACCTTGTGCTTCGTCCTAAAACGCTTCTTATTGGCTGACGTTGACGGCTCGCTCCCTCAGGCTTTCTAGTTATATATTCATAGCACACTGTGGCAAAATCGGTCCGCTGGAAGCCAAGCATATTGTCTGTGTCTTCTCTGGTCCCTGTCAGTCAGTGTCGGGATCGTAGAAGTGCTCACGTTAGCATAGTTCTCTCCTGCCTGTTCTAGCTCCACATGTGGTTGTGTGTCATCGAAAGCTAAATGTTCAGCTCTCTCTGTAAAAATGTATAAATCTAAATCTAATTGAGTGAGTAACAGTAGTTGAACTTTATTGTTGTGTATTAAAAATACGATTAAATACTCTGGCTTTCCCTGCCCTAACACAAGGAACACATCCCCGAAAAACAACAACAGCAACCATTTTTCCGCCCTACGTAGACTAAGTGGATATTACAAACACAATATATAGTGATAATAACATTACACAACAATGTGAAGTGCAAATGTGTGTGTCAGATGCTGGTTAAGGCTGGATACGTTTTAGACTTGGTAAATTAGCTCATGAGAACTGGACATCTCTGTATGAAGCTAATATTTTACTATATTATATTATAATAATACAGTGTAATAATATATTATATAATTAACCAGAGTACACCTCAGCCTGTCAGATGAGTCCTTATTAAGGATCAACTGTGGACTCAGTGTCTCCTCCCTCCCATCTTCCCCTCTCCTCACCCTCTCCTCCCCCTCCCCTCTATCCCCCTCAACATGTCTCTCCCCCAGGCAACGTGCTGAGCCACCTGAGTCACTCGTTCTTCCCTCAGAGCTTCCTGGGCAGCAAGGAGCACGGGGGCTTCCTCTACATCAGCCCGTCCTTCCAGTCTCTGCAGGACCTGCTGCTGCCCAACCCGCCCTACCTCTTTGGCATCCTGGTGCAGAAGTGGGAGACGCCCTGGGCCAAGGTGTTCCCCATCCGCCTCATGCTGCGGCTGGGCGCAGAGTACCGATGTGAGTACATGGGCTCTCGCCGTTTGTCGCCATGGTTTGGATTGGGTTTGAAGATGATAAATGGAACAAATGAAACCAGTTCTATGTAAATTTGGTGTCGAATTCAGAAACCCGGTCAATCGAGGGGGTGACTTGACGTTTTGAAACGCCTCACTTTTAAAAAAGAAATTCAGCAAGCAGAAGTTGAGAGGGATTGTAGAGGATTTTCCAGAAGAGGCAGTTATTGAGTAAATCTTCTGAGTCAGGCCTGCCAGAGCAGCAAGGAAGCTGGTTCAGTTAAGCCTCACATACTTACAGCCCCATCTGGGAGGACAGAGTGCACTCAAGAATCCACTTGTGCTGTGTCTCTGAAACAGCCTGTCGGCACAGGCAGAATATGAATCTGTGTCTCAACTTTTGCTCTGATGAGTTAGATGCAGTTGAATCATGTCAACTTTGAGGTCTAATGAATATGACAGCTGCGTATCAAATGGAGGTCTATGAAGGACTGTGTCGTTAGACAATGCAGTGCTGTCTTGATGAGGTTTAAGGGTAATACACTAGTTAGTGAAGTTGGTGGGAACGTACTTCTGATGTGCTTTTGTTACATTTCAAAGCTGCTTTCAGAGATAATGAGAAAAATGGCAGTTTAAATGGCTTTGCTTTGAGGCATATGCAAGTGAAAAGATGTCTTATTATGCCTGTTCTTGTGGATTAGGAGCCTTCTTCTCCACTGTAGGCGGTTTCAGCTCACTTTGATGTCTGTGTGAAGACTTGACTGGCTATGCTGGGGTGAATGTGGGCTGTGAGTCACTGTCACTCTAACTTAATAACAACTGGATGTTGTGCTTTGCAGTCTATCCTTGTCCACTGTTCAGTGTACGATTCAGAAAACCCCTGTTTGGAGAAACGGGTCACACCATCATGAACCTGCTTGCAGTAAGACTGTTTGTCTACTTTCTTTGTTACTGTAATGAATACAAATGTAAAAGAGCATTTCGGATGGTTAACTTGTCAGAGGGGTTCTTTTAGTGAAGACCATTTTGTATCCTCTAACCACAGTCCTGTTCTCTATCTCCAGGACTTCCGTAACTACCAGTACACGTTGCCTGTGGTGAAGGGTCTAGTGGTGGACATGGAGGTGAGGAAGACCTGCATCAGAATCCCCAGCAACCGCTACAATGAGGTGAGGGTCTCCACCTCACTACTACACCACACTCAGGATGACCAGTAGGTCTGACCTGAGGAACCTGTAGGTGTTGGCCTTGGGGTGTGGTTGTCATGGCATCAGTGCCATTTGTATCATGTCCATCCACTTTGCATAAAGTGATACACAGAGTGTGATTGTAATAGAGAGGCTTTGCTGGTTGCTGTGCTTGGCCACAGACCTACTGACAGATGGGTTCTCAGTGATATGAAGTATGGGCCATTTGACAACAGCTTGTTTGAGAGCTCTTAACACAGCAGGTGGTTAAAATGCTCCAGATTTTCTTTTTATTTCGGCCATGTAAATGGCAGCTTTGAAGGAACATGGGTTGAATAGTCGAAAGTACTGAAAAGTTGAATATTTCCATTAAGGATTTAAGAGGCTCCATTTGATATAATATCGGGCTTTAATAATTAGTTTCGTTGCCATAATATCCTATTGTCAAATAAATGTAAAATGTGACAGAAGCCAAGTGGTTATTGCTACAGTCAGTCAACAGGCAGGCCACTAACCCATTTTCCCAACTATGTCATGAATTATACAACGATATTGTATGTCCTCCAGCTAATGAAGGCCATGAACAAGTCCAATGAGCATGTGCTGGCTATGGGGGCGTGCTTCAACGACCGCGCTGACTCTCACCTGGTGTGCGTGCAGAATGACGATGGCAACTATCAGACACAGGCCATCAGTATTCATCACCAGCCCCGCAAAGGTAAACTTGAGACACACACACATGACTTGGACCATACCCTGTGGCTTGAATCTTCCTTGTTTCTTTCCAGTTACTGGCGCCTGCTTCTTTGTCTTCAGTGGTGCTTTGAAAGCTTCATCCGGATACCTGGCCAAGACCAGCATTGTAGAAGGTGACAACTACTGTGGTCAATCATGTAGCTGTACCAAACATCAACAGTATCGACATCTGATCTAATATTTCCTTAAAATGCCACATCCTCTTTAAACAGATGAAGTGTTTTGTCCGAGCAGAGAAGTGTGTGCTCTAAATATCTGAGAAGGTGAAGGACAATTTCTCTGCTCTGCAGATGGGGTGATGGTGCAGATCACGGCAGAAACCATGGACTCACTACGGCAAGCGCTGAGGGACATGAAGGACTTCACCATCACATGTGGCAAGACCGACCAGGAGGAGAACCAGGAGCATGTTCACATCCAGTGGACAGAGGATGACCACAACATCAACAAGGGGTGAGGGGGACGTTTTTGGAGTACTGTTTTCTGTGTGTCCTTCTCTCTATTCACCTAATGTGAACTTCGAATCGAAAACTTCACTCACATCCTTGTTTTAGAGTCATCAGCCCAATCGATGGGAAGTCGATGGAGTGCATCACCAGCGTCAAGATCTTCCATGGCTCGGAGTTCAAGGCCAATGGCAAGGTCATCCGCTGGACAGAGGTGTGTCCCCCTTACCACCAGGAGGGTGATGTAGACACACACACACACACACACATCTAGCTACTTACCTCGCCCTGATAACTGTGGTTCCTGCAGGTGTTCTTCCTCCAGAGTGAAGACCAGCCCAACGGTCTGAGTGATCCAGCCGACCACAGCCGGCTAACGGAGAACGTGGCCCGGGCGTTCTGCATGGCGCTGTGCCCACACCTCAAACTGCTTAAGGAGGATGGCATGGCCAAACTGGGCCTGAGGGTCACCCTGGACTCTGACCAGGTGAGGGGTCGAGGCAGAATGAGACCATTGAAAGGCTCAGATATAACTGGATCAGTGAGATGTGCGAAATGGTTCTATGGGTCAGGCAAAATGTGAATTAAGTGCATTGTAGCCTTCTGTATTCATCATGGTCTATAGAGTGTATACTAAAGGATTAAATACTACGTTTCAGTTGACATAATAAATAAATAAAATTTGCCATTCACTAGAGTTCATGACATAAAAGTGTATCAAGGATGAAGGTTCACAGGAGAGGTTGGTGTGCTTGGTTCAGGTGGGCTACCTGGCGGGCAGTAACGGCCAGCCCCTGCTGCCTCAGTACCTGAGCGACCTGGACGGCTCCCTCATCCCCGTCATCCACGGAGGCGCCTGTCAGCTCAGCGAAGGCCCCGTCGTCATGGAGCTCATCTTCTACATCCTGGAGATCATCTCGTAGGGGCAGGCCACCCTCCCCTGCCCCCTCAACAGGCTTCATAAGACTTCTGTCGTCTGCCTCGCCTCCTCGCTGTTCTTTTTGTCCTACCGTCCTTCACCCCGTTGGGTCATCCAGCCCCCGTCCACACGTTTGTGATTCAAAGAGCCCGAAAGCTGTGCTGTGCGCTGGGGTGACGCGTTCCTCCACTCCATGTATGCACCATATCTATTCTGCTGCTGGACCCAGGGTACCTGGAGGAACTCTTAGCAGGACCACAGATCCATCGACCCTCCTCCTACTCAACCCCAATGAGGTGCTGTCTAGACCGACCTCCCCCCTTCCCCTCCACCTAAGGCCCAACCATTCCTCTCCAGTTACACTGTGGTAGCCAGAGGTCCTTTTGGGTGAAAGCAGAAGCACTGCACCCTGGGTAATGTCTCCTCAGGCCTCTTTGTAGCATGGATGCCCTATCGACTTCCAGGGAGAGGCATGTAAGGCCAGCATTGGGCCTAATGGGGGTTTTCCTCTGGCAAGGACCTAACATGTTTGCCTAGTGAGGAATTAGGGAACGAGCCATGGAGATAAAGGTCGAGAATAAGCGAGAGTGCCTCCGCTTGGTGATGCCGTTTGTTTGCACTCTGGTGCACAGTGCCTGCAACAGATCAGTCTCCTATGGGAAGCAGAAATATCTTCTCTTAGCTTTATCGAATAATCACCAGATGCTTTATTCCATGACATGGATAAGAGGTTTTGTTTTGTAACTTAAGTGTATGATTTTCTAGACAGCACTGTTGCTCAATTATAGCCCCACTTCCGTAGCTTAGGATTTCAGTTTTAATGAAGTGCTGTGTAAAACAACTCCTCTGAACAATATTCTGTGAATTCAACCAAACAGCAGACTGTTGAATTCCACAAGTTTAAGCACCCCTTATGGCAAGGGTTGTGTAAAAAAAAAAAAAAAAGGTTTTGATGCTTTACTTACAAATATATATAAAAAGAAGAAATGGACCTCAAGGATGACAAAGGTATTTTCAACACCATTCATAAGCCCCATCCGAGATCCTCTTTCAATGACAAAAACAGAGGAAGCTGTCATTCACACCAACATGCTTCTCCCTCAGCTTCCACTGCCCTGGAAGCATCGGGATCCCTGGTTTAGTATGGTGTGCACAGACGTGTGGGACGTAACGGCAGTTTTAAAATGATCTGATGTGACAGATTTGACAAACATTATTGAACTGACATGCAGAATACAGAACTGTAAAAAATGCAGAAGCAGTGCACTGGATTCTAAGCCATTTACAGGAGAATGACACAAAAACCACCAGACAGACTGGAGTAGGGGGCAGCCACAGTGCCTGAAGCAATCAGAAGTTTAACTACAGATATAAATTGAGACCCTTGTTCATAAAAAGTAAATCCTGATTTAACTTGTGAGTGTCTACAATGTGTTTAAATATAGCTACTAAAATATCATTTCAACCTCTGGCTCAAAGATCTTTCAGGGCCCCACCCTTTGAAAAGACAAGAATGTATTTCTCCTGTTGCTGAAAAAAGCAGTATTTCTGCGTAATTTTTTTGTGTTTGTTTTTACAGATTTGTGGATTATTGTTGCTAATTGGCAAATAAGCAGAAACCATGTATGGAACATATATTTAACACATCTGACATTTGTGAAACGTTTAATATCTCCCATCTTCAAGTTAATTCATAAAACTGAATTCAAAGGTTACAAATCAGTGCATATTCTATAATATGTATTATTATTCTGGTTGTGTCCGGCATTTTAAACTAAACAATACTTTATACCTTATCATTACACCAGACAGCCAGTACACCCACATAATTGGGTGCACCAAGACAAAAAGACAATCATCACGTAAAAAATCTGCTTAAGACCCAATGCATTGAGGATGTCTTTTGGTAACGCCTTTAATTGCTGTATAGAGTAGCCATCATGAAAGGCATTTATCAAACATTTCAGTGTTATGACCTGGGTTTAAGGAAACGTAGATGACTGGTAATAGAAATATCTAATATTCTCCAGTTCTCTGCCTGAGTTGTGTTTTACATGTCATATCAGTGTCTCCACTACTGCCCTCTATGTAAGTCAGTGGACATTTATGATATTGTGAATATGGCTATAAACCTGTGACTTCAAGAAGAGAAATCTCAAGTCTTATTTTTCCTCCAGGTAAATTTCCTAAAGGTCAAATGTGGTTTTCCATAAATTATTTTGGTAAGTGTGCAATACCCTATATCCAAAAGGTGCAATTGTTTTCTTGGTAGTAGCTTTTGATTCAATGATTAAGGACATTGCCAGAACTCTGAACACTGCATGCTTATAGAAACAAATGAACTTGCGATTATGGAGAGCTAAATTATCTCACTATTTGTGTTCTGTGGATCCATTCCAATCAAATATCCATTCATATAATCCTGAAAGTTGAGTTTCAAGTAAATAGTTTTTATTTTACATCAACATCAATGAAGAAATTATATGAATGAAAAGCCAAAAACCCTGTACATCTTTTCTTTATTGTACACTACAAATGTCAATAAAAGCAGTCTTTATCAAAAACTGTAGTATATGTATAATAAAACTTATAGAAAATTCTGCTTTTTTGCTGCTGTTATTATGTTAACAGGTGATGATGGAAGCAGCATTACGTTATCTATAGAATAGACCGGTAGAAAGTTTATTCAGGGTAAAAGAAAAAAAGTACCCATTGCCTTTAGTTGAGAGAAGAAATTCAGACACGTGAAGAGGCAAACTGAAAGAAAAGATTACCCATTTACTGTCTAATGGTTTCATTCTACTGAGTAGCCTGAAGAACAATACTACACTAACATTCTTGAATACCTACACAGACTTTTAGGCAAAATTCTTATGGAAGAAACATTGAAAGTCATATACTTTCAAACGAAGAGGGGTAGAAGGATAACTTAACTGATGTCTGAACAGTCAAAGATGCAAAACAAGGGAAATGTAAGACCACACTTTTAACACAGTATCATGAGTTAGCAAGTTTCTGATGAGGTATATCAGTAAAGAAAATAATTACTTGGCTCAGACATTTTGATAAATATTATGGCTTATGAAATTTTGATTTCCAAATCTGAATTTGCACAAACAAATGAATTCTCAAGATAAGGTTAGATATACTATAATTCCAATCATACCATCATATATTCCTGATTCCATATACTACTATGATTCCAATGTATACAACTTGTTGCTGTACAGTGCATAAACCCATTAGTTTGTTCAAAGAAAACACAACCAAAAGATACATTTTTTAAATGTGCAGTTTAGTAACATGTCATGAGTCCATCTGGAGCACAACATTGAGCACAAACATCTGTTGAATCCAAAGTGCCAAGTGCCACATAAGTACAATTCAGCTACTATATTACCTTTTAAGTTGTGTCAGTTAGTGAGTTGCTTGTTTGAGTAAACAAACGATACTACACATCTGTAAAGGTACTAAGCTCTTGCCTGAGCACCTGCCATTTTGCTGTTTTGAAAGCACTGTGGATATGCTCCTGGAGGAAAGCAATACCAGTCCTGGGAACAACATTGAAAAGAAGAATCTCACATCCTTCTTTAGCATAACCTGTTTGGCAGCTTAAGCCATTTAAAATATGCAGGATCTTACAGCAACAGTGATTACTTTGGTATTAGTGCATAGATGCCATTATATATAAACTATGGGCAGCAGTATCAGGTTGGGAGGGGGGGGGGGCTTTGTGTATTTCAGTGTGCAAACATTTTCAAAGTAAAAGACCTGTGTTGGTCTGTGTCAAGAAGCCAGAAACAGGAGGATTCAACATGCTAGCCATGACATCAGACCATCACTTTCATTACTCTCTTCCTCTTGTACTCCTTCTCTCTTCATCTGTAAAAGACGGTGATTATTTATTAAGTACTTTCATTATTGGGCCTTCATGTCAAATAATGTTGAGGAAAAGAACCCAAACGTACCCAGTTAGAGATTACGTCCCAGTTGCAGCAGTATCACTTAGAGAAGAACCTGGTTGACAGTTAAAAAACACAAAAAAACAGGCAAGACAAATCACGTGTCTGAAGTAACATCATCACAGCTTGTACATTCATAACATGGATTCTACAAGTGCGACAAGTTCCTATAATACTCAATATACTCCACACAATCCTCAAAATCCTAGGACAGCTACATTACGGTGGCGTGATTGTTTGGGCTTACCTGAGACTGGTCTAGGACTAGCCAGCGTTCTGTGGTGGTCTGAAGGTCCTGTCCACTCAGAGGCTCCCTCAGACGGACCCTTACCTCCACACGACCCCCTGTGGACTTACGACCGTCCATTACCTAGGAAGAGCACATACATGACTTACTGTAAACCAAATCCAAATGGATTTGTATAGCCCTTTTTACAAGCAATGTCACAGAGGGCTTCACATATGCCCATAGAACTGCCCCTCAACCAACCTAAACCCTCAAGGAAAAACTCACTAGAGGAGAGTACTGTAGAACTCCCTGACACCGTCAGTAGACATCTGACACTTATAATAAACATATCTGACGGACATGCAGCCTTTTCAAGCCCTCTCCAGCACTGTCTGCCAGCCCCCGTCCAGCAGGCAGGCTCTCACCTCCACAATCTCCCTGATTTCACTCTGAGTCTCCAGCTTCTCCAGCTTCACCTGGGCCGTCCCGACAGGCTTGTCGCTGCGCAGGAAGCCCCTGTCACATGACACAGGACGGGGCGACATCAACCTCCATGACGGAGAGGCCCGTTTCCCCAGTGCAAGGTGCCACCGCAGCTCTCTAGTTGGGGCGATGAGGCGCTGGACTCACCCTTTGTGCAGCACCTCCAGTTTGAGCCCTTTGGACTGCAGCACTCTCCTGAAGCCTCTGTGGTTGCGGTTGATGTTTAACGTGAAGCTCTGGTTGTACTCTGTGTCAGATAAGACAAACCCTCATTACAGGGGTGGTTTATGCACACACACTATGTGAGGCTCAAGACTTAGCTCATCGCGTCTGGTCCTTTGACATACCTGGTGAGTTAGTGTTCTTGATGACAGACGTTTTGTGTTTCTGGGGTTGCTCCTGGGAGGGCCACAAGAGAACACAAACATGAGTTCACATGTAGGTGAATAGCAGCCCACTGGAACCCGTAAGAGTTTGTCTTCAACAGCTTCAGTCTACTCACCGTACTGGGGTATGGAAAGTCAAACTTGACATAGGCATCCAGGTCATTTGTTTGTATACCTGAGGAGAATGAGCAGAGAGGTTAGCGTGGATGTGTGTGTTAGACGCCGAATCTTTGGTGTTGAGTGTGTGCAGGCGTGAGTGTTACCTGCGGGAGCAGGTAGATTCATCGCCCCAACGATGACCACCACCATCTCAGTGCTGCTCAGATCTGGGAAGATCCTGGAGGAGACAAAGAGGTTGTATGACCAGGTCCATCAAGAAAGAGGTGGGGGGATTAGAACAACAAAGTTCCTTTGTGCTTATGTGCTAGTGATTGAGTGTTTCTGTGTGGGTTCCTAGTTCCATTTGAATGTCAGTGAGATGTGTAGATGCCTACCGGACAGTGTGGTATGTCCTCTCTTCAAAATGATGTTTGGGAGGATCCAGGCCTTTGGACTGAGACAACTTCAGAATCTCCAGATTCTTTTTACAGCTGGCAGCCATCTTCTCGAACCTAAAATAAAACACATTGCACATTGCTAAGACGCCCCACCACACCACTTACTGAACAGCATGGGTTAGTTCTTGCAGTAGAGTCCATGGATATCCATGAATGCGTTATGACTTAAGAAGTAGTGATACACCGAATCCAGGATTCTGTTGTTTCGGCCGAATATTCGTCTTTTTGACGGGGGAAGAATTTTTTTCCCACCGAATCCGAACCCTACGCTTGCACTATACTACGTGCGCTATGCTGGTCGACATAATGACGCCGCCGTTGATTACGGTAAGGTGTTTACGTAGGTGGACCGTTCAATGCAGTAGGCTGAGAGAAAGTGAAAATGGAACTTGTGAGCAGAAAAAGTGTTGTTTGGCAGTACTTTCAGTCAAAAGAAGGTGATTCATGTCGAGCTACATGTTCAATTTGCAATGCCGATTTGTCTCGTGGTGGCAAGGACCCTAAACAATACACAACATCTCCGCTGTTAAATCATTTGCATATGAAACATTTGAAAGAAATTCAAGAAATCGAAAAGGCTATTATTTTGGATATTGATTGGATCTTGAGAGGGTAAACAGAGGCATATGGTCATTGTCAAAACAGTTTCCCCCACTTGTCTTCCTGGCATAATGTTGCCTATTCTTTTTTTTTTTACAGTAAAACAAACAAACAAAACATTGCTGTGGACGTAGTTGACTTCATTAATGTGTTTACTGTGTTAATGGACTGAGGATGGGAGTAGGATTTGGTTTCGGAACCCCAAAAATCTGGATTCGGTGCATCCTTAATAAGAAGCTTACTTGGTTGTCTCTGTGATGTTACCCAGGTGGGTGAACTGCTTGGAGTAAGTCATGCATTTCTAAACAGGAGGAAACAGGGAGACAGCAGTAAAATATGATGGTAAATGTGTGACGTTAGTGCTCTGGTTGGAATCATAAATAAGTTGGTAGCTTTAGTCAAGTCTCATGAGGAACAGTGAGGTGCATGGTTAGAAGAGGCATCTGTTCAGTAGGAGAGAGATCGTCCATGGCACCTCATACTGCTCCTTCAAGATCTTGGCCAGTTGAGTGTAGACCTCCTCGGCCTTCTCCGAGATCTGGACGTCACTGTGGTGCACCAGGATGAAGTCCTCGTCTTCGTCACCAGGGGGCGATGGCACCTACAACACACCGAGGGGGGGGGGGGGGGGCTAAATGCACATCTACATCAACATAAATGGATCTGACATGACTGGATAGCCTACATGGAGAGTCCAGTCATGCTCATGTTGTCATGGAGGCTGACCTTGCTGATGTCCACAGTCTTGCCACTACGAGTTGCCTCGATCATGGGCTCAAAGCCCTTGGCAGTGCGCAGAAGCTGCCTGGCCTGATCCATGTCGTTCTTCTGTTTGGCCTGCAGGGCCGCCTTCATGTACTGCTTCCTGCGGCCCTCCAGGAAGTCCAGCTGCTGAACCGCTACAGGGAGAAGGGTAGGGGGGGGGGGGGGTTGTCCATCAAAAAGATGGACAACCCCCCCTCTGTGATTTACAGTTTGTGGAGATGAGTGCTGTCAAGGTCATCTTATATACTGACCAGTGGGAGAGAGGCCATCCAGCTTGGAGGTTCTTTCTGGGGAGGGGGTCCTCCCGGGGCCTTGTGCTGTGGGGGGCACGGCCAACATAGGCTTCTTTGGCTTGTCTGGAACAGCAGTCTGTACAGATGGAGTGTTGACACACCTTTGTAACTTTGGTTTCCATCACCAGTCAATCAGTGGCTCACCACTGGATGGTGGTCTTGTGGAAGCAGCCTACCTCCTCTGGTTCTTTCTCCGCCCCTTCATCTCCCTCTTCCTCCCCCATCTCAGCAGCTTCTGTGGATGCCAGCTTATTGGCGGCCTCGAGCACAGCAGCAAATCCCTGCTCAGGTTCTGCCCCCTTCTGGCCAGGGATGGGAGGAAAGCCTGTCGGGTGGAGATCACAGCATTCCCCTTGTCAGAGTTCTGACATCACACTCCACCTTCGCTTCCCCAAAACACCTGCTGCAACAGTGTCAATACAGGAAGTGAATCCCATAGGGTCTGACCTGGGGGGACGGGAAGCTCCTCAAAGTTCACAGCTTTTCCTGCTTTGTGGGCTCTTATGGCACTCTGGTATTGCTGTAGGGTAGTAGGCAGGTAGAGATCACAATGAGCTCAACACTTCCCAGTAGTAAGAGAGTATTATCAAAAGCAGATTGAGTAAGGTTTCACCTTGGCGATGCGGTCGTGCATGCGGGCCTTCCGCTCGTCCCCGCTGGCCTTGGCCTGGGCGCAGGCTTCCTGGTACCTGGCCATCCTCTGCTCCAGAGCCTCCAGGACATCCCTGGGCTGGGTGGGGCTGGAGACGGCTGGAGAGGAGATGATAGAAGGATGTTAGAGATACAGATTACCTATGAATGGTCCTAAGTTTAGGCAGAAAGAACTAACAATGTGCAGGGCAGCTGGAAAGACACTATAATGTTGTTATGACCTGTTGGTGTTGATGCAGGGGGGGTGGAATTAGCAGTTGGCCCAGGGGAGGGTTGCTTCACTGGGGCAGGTGTTGCGGGGCTCTTTCCCTCCGCCGGGGAGGGAGGCAGGCCGCTCAGGTCGACACCTTGGCCCTTCTCCAGGGCTTCGATCACCGCATCAAACCTCTGAAAGAGGAAGGAAAACAACGTGATCATAATGCCTGTCATTGTTTTCCTCCTGCATGTTTTGCATGCTTCAGATCGCTTAGGCAGCTGGGAAACAGACGGGGCTCTAGAGAGCCGAGAGGGACATCAGGTTAAGGAGACGCTCAGCCCCCTCCAGGGACATTCCGCTGCGAACCATGAACTACTTCCAGACAGCAAGAAGGCAAGAATGTCTCCTTCAGTTTTAGGCTATAACCCAGTCTTCATGTATCCTAGATTCATACTTTTATACCTTTACTTAACTGAAGAACTACAAAGGAGAAATGTGATCTGATAAGCTACAATTATCCTTGTTATTCATTCAGTGTTGTCAGAGAAAGTCAATTCTAAACAACACACATGGATTCACAAACATAATTAACCGCAGGACCAATTACTTAAATCATCCCTGAAAAGGAAAATCATTATTCCTCATCTTTAATATGGTGTAAAGGTAGTTGTATAATTTACCTTGCCGGTCCTTATGTACAGCTTGGCTTGCTCAATGTCCCCTTGCTGCTTTGCTCTTAGAGCAGCCATCCTATACTCTCTCTGACGTTCCACAAGCATTTCCTTGGTTGTGTCTCCAACTATATGTGCACACATACCAGGAAACAGACACACAAACAACCACAGTGAATGCCTGCATTCATGACTAAACCAGACTGATTGCCCACTTTATGACTCGAGACAGCAGTCAAGTCTGTCACCACTCTTATGTATGACTGCTTTAACAGATAGATAATAAGCACTAACTAACCAATACATTGAAAAATGAAAGGCATAATTAACATTGGTTTGTGAATAGTATACTTGAAGTATTGCCCAGACTGGATTTTCTACATTAAAACAGACAGTTTGACTGACCGGGTGAGTGGGCCTGACCAGTGTTCTCCTCTGAAGTGGGCTGGCTGCCCACAGTAACCAGGGAGGCATTGGACAACTGCTTCTCCTCACTGCTGGGTTCAACCTCGGGTGAAACAGATGGCGTTGCAACACCAGCCTCTGGCGCCACCTGTTGCTGTGGAGGTGTGGACTCGGGGTCTGCTGTGACCAGAGCTGAGGGCCGTGGAGGGACAGGGGGTCTGGAGGGTGCACCTGGGCCACTGCAGGCTAAAGGTGGAGGGATTTCTGCCTCGTCAACCTTTCCCCCTTTTTTAACTGAGGCCAGCATGGACTCCAGGGTCTGCACAGACATGTTCACGGTCAGGAGGAGAAGAGGGATGTAACTCAGGGAAAGATTGAAATGCTGCTCACCTTTAAGCCCCTGTCGTATCTCCTAGCTTTAGACGACTCCCCTGAGGCCTTGGCGTTGCTCAGGGAAGTCTTATACATGGCCACTCTTTCCTCCAGGGTGTGTTGGAGACTTCCTGGGGTTGAAGGGACCCCTGTTGTTTGCACCTAGAGCACACGTACAGTCTAATGCTCTAAGGAGCTTATGCACAACATCTCTCAAAGCAAAACCATACATCAAAGACACTTGGTGACTCAGTATTTCCATATTCTGTCGCATGGCATCCTATAAACAATGATATACATTCACTCACTGAAGCATCATGGTTGCTACTGCAAAACTGAGCTGGAGATGTACCTGCAGTGGTGATTCTGGTGTTTCAGCAGAGGCAGTAGAGGTTGGGGTAACGGCATCCTCAACTTCCTCCACACCCACAACATCCTGTAGCTCAGCCTGGTAAGAAAAGCACAAGAAAAAAAAACTGTTACATGTACCTGCCCCAAACAGCATTCAGAAAAACATCAGAGGATGATCATTATACGCTTACGAAATTACCAGTAAATCTTCATCATCCTCCAGATCTTCATCGTCCTCATCCTCATAGTCTTTCATACACTCCTCTGCCATTCTCGCTATGTCCTCCATTGGTAGGGGAGCTAAGACATTGGAACACAAAATGTTAGCAATCTAATTTGATACTACCAGGATGTATAGGCCCAAATAGGCCCTAGCTCTGTTTTGTACTTACTCTTAACCTTCTGTTTTGACCTGTCACCACCAGTGGTTGTTGTCCCTGTGATGGCAGCTAATTCAGCCTCCAGGTCTTGGTCATCCAGGTTTTGATCCATACCAATCATGTCCTCTGGGTTGAAGTCTAAAAATAAACCCATCTGTAAAAAGGTAAAAATAAGAATGATTGACATGGCATTGTAAATATATGTTCCTGGAACAGAGACAACTAATCTAGACTAGTTGTCACGTGAATGTTTGTGGCATGAATGATGACAAATTAGTTCACCTGTTTTGCTGCAGCAGCACCTGACCCCTTAGCCACCGGTGGCCGTTTCTTTTTACCAAACATATTCAGCTACTTGTTTAACCCTCAAGCCAAGACAGGACGAATTTCCACTCGTCCCTAAATACTCCTGAGCAAAAAACAAACAGAGAACACAGTGGTACAAAGTTGTCGCAATTGTAAATCATGTGACATGCTCATCAGGTGCCCGAGCTACAGTACACACCACCGCCCCGAACTTATCAGTTTAGCTAGCACCAGCTAGCTTGATAACGAAAGCATTAGCTACCGACCGTGTAACTTATACTTAGATGCACTACATTATAATTAACTAGCAACCTTGCTATGAAGTCGGTCCTAAACAGTTTCTTAGCTGTTTCGACTGTGCCATTGCTATTCCATTAATGCAAGTGTCTTTCTGATAGATAGTCTGACGTCGTTGACAGATTGACACAGTCTAGCTAGCTAGCATGGCTACTGTAGCTAGCTAGTTCGGTATTAGTCAAAACATTGGCATAACATAAGTATCCAGATAGCCAACTACGTTATCCATCTTAAAGGTAATTTTATATAAAACTATGTAGCTAGTATCAACCTACGGAGCCACTTACCCAGTCATTCACCTTATTTTGCTCAGACTATCCAGTTATTCCGCTACTCAGGAGAGAGATGGTACAACCGGCAGGTATGGCATGGGTTTGGCGTCAGCACTGTTTGGATAGTCCTGCCTTCCTGCTGACTGTCACTAGATGGCAATAGGCGCATGCGAAGGCCAGCAGGAGGGACGTGCGACATGTATTCCACTTTTACTGTGTGTGTCTGATAAACAGTATAATATAGAATAAGGGCTAAAAACGGTGTGTTGTAATGATTCCTGCCTGGGTGTCGAAGGCTTTTGCAAGGCTTCAGAGGAGAACACTGGTCAGCCCTATTACTCACCCTGTCTGTTATAACATCATCCAGGGTGGGCAATATTTAACTATTCACAAACATATGCTAATTAAATCTGTCGTTTTTAAATTCATAGTTTAGTTAGTGCTTATTAACTGTTAAAGGATAGCCTAGCTGGAGTTGGCCATTATGTTCAGCCCTCAGGCTAAGCCTACTCAATAGGCTTCAAATGCACTATAACCGACATAATTGGACAAAAACACAACAGGACAAAGCTTTAGCCGACATACGTTGTTTTAATGGCATATTTGTTGCATAGGGAATCTGAAATCTTGAAAACATAGGCCTACAATTAAAGCTTTATTATTATTTTTTTACAAGGGTCAGATTTACAACATTGGCCTATGTAAAAACAATAAACCGCTAATAGTGCATAAGTGCTCATTTCTAATTGTTTCTGACCCAAACTGTAATTTAATCGTCTGTATAAAAACTAAAAACAGAGAACATAGAGTAACAGACTTGAATGGAATGTAAAACATATCAGATTCAGGTAAGTGTTGCACACTACAGGTCTCTGTTGTTGCTGCTGAGCAGCTTGGGGTAGGAGGTTCCAATAGAGCGACCATGTCGATACACTACAATCTCCAGAACGTACTCGTCGACTTTTACCACTGCAGTGGTCATTTTCTCAGTGGACGTGAGGAAAATGATGGTGAAGAGAGCCACCTCAAACTCGGGACTGACCCCGATGAAGGAGCCGCCAATGGGCTTTACAAGCCCCTTCCAGCTGAACTGCAGGTTGAGGACGTGGTCATCTTCATCGGGCTGCAGGACAAGTCAAATATTATATATATATTTTTTACCTGTGTACTGTAACGTGGCATGCAAAGCTAAAGAAGTAATTTTAGCTAAACACACAACTGATAAGAGGTCTTCTTACACTGTCTTTGTTGGCCCTGGCCTTGTAGCCTTTATAGTCCACATGGCCATGCTTCTCCTGCAGGTAGAACTGGATCCAGTTGTGTAAACCCATAATCTCCTTGCCGTGTTTGGTCTCACCAACAAACACATGCTCAAACCCACAGGAATCTTCACTGAAAATATTCACATATTGGTAAACAGGTTGTAGGATACTAATTGGAGGACATAGACAACGAACAATAGTGGAAAGAATCTATTCAGACTCACCCTCCACTCCTGTCCCTATGGTAGAGATGGAACCATATGTCATACAGCTGCCTCTTGAACTGCTTCTGGTCTGAAGGAGACTGTCCCTTACTGACCAGGTACTTGTGAGCACACTGAAATGCCAAATTGAAAGACTCTAAATCATGGGAATACACAACTGCCCTAGAACTGCTTCCCTTTTGCCAAACACCATAATATTTACGTTTCAGACACATTTAAAAATGCCATGCCAACTTGCAGAAAAATACACTTTAAGGCGAATGTCGTTGTCAATATAGTCAATTTTAATTAAATAGATAAAGTTAGATATACCTTCATGACCTCCGTCTCCAGTATGGCATCTAGAAAGACGTGGTTCTCTTTCAGCTCCTCAGAGGTAACCGTCTCTGACACACCTGTGGACATCTCATAGTTGTCCAGCAGGTTGATGAAATCTGTAAAAGTGAAAAAGGTACACTACATTTAAATATACAGAACAAAATGGATCACAAAAATGATCAATGCCTTCTACTTACGGGCATACGTCTCGATACTTTTGAGCTTGTCTAGGTTGACATGGCTGAAAAGAGGAGCCCTTGCTTTGTCAACAGCATAGTTACTGCCTTGGGCCACATAACCTGCCTTGCCCTGAATAAACATAAGATACAAATAAAAACGTTGTAACCAGAACATAGTTTAAATGTAAAATTGAATTACATCTAATCTATGCTGGACCAGGCAGCTTGTATGCAGCTTAATTGGAACTGTGATATTAAAACCCTGACCTGCAGATTGATTTTGTAGTCAGTCCCAGGATTTAGGCGATTGGAGTCCAAATTCCACAGCTGGTTGAGTATCTGAGAAAGCTCCTGGTTCACACCTTGACTGTAGAGATCCACAGTTGTCAGATGAACAGTTGTCAGTTAGTGTTAGTAGTACTAATAATTACACCTCTGATCATTGCAACAACAAAACAAAATTATGAATAGCAATTCTAATAAATATAAAATAACCACTTGTTTTGGTTCAAAAACAAATGCAGGGAGGCTTCTTGCTTTAGCCTGCAGAATTTACTGAAACTTAAGTGGTGTCTGCTATATTAAACAATATAATGGATTTTAAAACTACAAGGAAGTGGGCCTCAGCAGGAAGTAGCCTAAAAGCCACACCTGTATCTAGTTACCATTGTTTGTTAAATTACAAAAGGGTCATCCACGATCCTAGCGATGGATCTAGAAATCTTTACCTGGGGTGGCAGGAAGTAGAAGTAGCATGGACTAGAATTTATACAAATATCTTAGCAGAGGCAGACTGGGGTGGCAAGTCTTTTTAGCTGGGGTGGCAGCTGCCACCTCTTGCCACCCATTGGACCCAGCAGTCAGACTAATACAAAACCTTTTCTTCCACTTCATGACTCTGGTGGATCATTTAATTAACCCCCCAAAAGACAAATGTACCGTTTTTATTATTTATCAGTAATACTGTGAGACCCTGGAGCTCGCACTTAAGATGGCTATTATTGTGTAAGTGGATGACAAAAGCAGAAGTCCATATGAAAGGAAATGTAACAAAATAGATCAGGGTTGTGATTCATCGAACTATGGTTCAGATAAACAGACAGCTTTATGCTGAAATGTGAAAGACTTTACGGGAGTTATTCTGTTGTCTACTGAAATGGACAAATAACTTCGGACTTGCGTTCCCATCCCAAGACCAACTTCAAAAACTGCATTTAAAACCTAATTCCATACAGCTGCAGTATGGCAAACCTGCACATCTTTTCCGGAGAATGCGTTAAAAGTAGAGATCTAAAACTGAATGATTAACCCCTACAGAACAGAAGAGATATAGGCTACGGTTTGATGACAAATTTAAGAGAATTGTTTAAAGCCTATAGCACGCAACCGCAAACATTTTCGTTGGCTACTCTTGTGATGTTGATACGGCCTTATTTGTTCTCTGTTCTGTATCAACTTTGTCAACAAATACAATTCGGAAATATTAACAATGACTGACTTTGCACATTTGTGTGAAATTCTTCGAAAGTAGCCTATTACACAAGAGCGCTAGATAAATATTGTTTCTAAACAGTCTTACCTTCTTGCCATTCTAACTCCTTCAAAGACAAAGTTGTATCCTCACATCCCGTTAAAGAAAAAAATCTGCGTATATACAGATATCATCTTACGTGCCAGTCAAAAGAGGGCATAGAATTTGTCCAATTATATTGTCTTAAAGGCTGACGCTCTGAGGAAAGGCGGTTCCTTCTTACACAGAATTTTCCAATGCGTAGACTTCACAGAAAAAGGGATGGATACCCGCTGCGTCTAACCCAACAAACAAACACGCTCTTTTATACCAGCATAAATAACTATACGCCATTGTTGTGCTCTATTCCACTTTTGCAACCGCATGAACAATTTTTGCTTTTGTTTTTTTACTAAAAAAACTTTACTTTTGTACGAATCAATAATTAGTTCACATTCAATTTAGATAACATTATCACTAAAGCAAAACAATCTACTTCATTTATTATGAACTCAACCATTTCAAAGTGAAACCCAAAATAAAACTCGAATTCAAGTTATTCATTCTCTCAGTAAGAGGCATTTGCTGTTGGCTTTTATTCTGATATTGTACACCGGAAGTCAACTTTTCATCCACGCTGAGAACGTGTTTTCTGTCGGACTTGGGACGTTACTTTGTCTTATATTATTAAAAAGTGGGGTGTTAAAAGAATAATAATAGTAAGCAGATTGTTGGGTAAACGTTGTTGGATAGGCATAATACACAAGGGGAACTAACAAGCGCCCGTTCCACTGTGTGGGCACCATGGCACCTGTAGTGGAACTAATAGCTGGAAGTTATGAACAAATAGCATTTGGTTTTCGTGTTTGCGTTGGAGACCAGGTATGGAGCAAGCTTTTACACACACCACTATATTAGCTTGTCGGAATAGAGATGTTTAATAGTACATAATAGCCATAATTTTGTTCAGTCGTTATTGTCGTATGCACTAGAAATATAGCCTTAAAAGGTTCTGATATGTTCTCCGTTTCCAGGAGTGGACTGCAACGGCAGACTTCACACACCACAATCACACGGCATCAGTGTGTGCTGTGGCAACCAGTGAGAGATTCATCGCCACTGGAAGCAAAGATGAAACTATCCAGCTGTATGACATGAAAAAGAGAATTGAACATGGAGCTCTGTTGCATCATGATGGTACGTTTTGGAACTGCTAATCACAGTTTTTTATGCCGCTACAGTCTCATATATATAATTGTTTGAGAATAACTTTTGAGCACTTACGGTTTCCCTTGAACCTTGCAGGTACTGTCTCATGTCTAGAGTTCTACGGCACGTCTCACTTGCTAAGTGGTGGTGAAGATGGTCTCTTGTGCGTGTGGAGCACTAAGAAGTGGGAGTGTCTGAAATCCATCAAAGCTCACAAGTAAGGTGGAAATGGACATCAACAGCTTACCAAAGACTGCAAAAGACATGGCAATAATATGATGTCATAATATTGAGGACCCTCCACATTACTGCTGAAAGACATGTTTGACAAACAAATGTAATGTAGCCTTCTTTTGTTTTGCTTTTTATCTTAGGGGTCATGTGACATCACTGTCCGTCCATCCCTCAGGGAAACTCGCACTTTCAGTCGGGACGGACAAGACACTGAGGTAAACTTGCTGTGTTGTTCTCGGGGAACCTTTTTATTCTGTTACCCTCCTTCCTCGCCATGAATTAACATTGACTCTCATACCTTTTTAATAGAACATGGAATCTTATTGATGGGCGATCAGCTTTCATCAAGAATATAAAACAGAGTATGTTTTCCAATTTTATCAACATAATGAAGGTATAAATACTGTGTGCAGAAAAAAAATGACACTGTGTAAGTTAACTTTGTTCATTGTCCTCAGATGCCCACATTGTTAAATGGTCTCCTGATGGGGATAAATATGCGGTGGTGTTGAATGACAAAATTGATATCTACAACCTGGAGACAGCCACACTTACTGGTACCATGACAAATCCCAAGAGGATCTCATCCATCAAGTTTCTGTCAGTGAGTTCACTTCCCAAATCAAAGCATATTCTGTAGATATTTAATCACAACCTACTAGTTGGTGTAGCTATGGCTTTTTTAAGATACTCTAAGGTCCCGTTGTCAAGGTGACAAATAGCGGTAAGTAATATCAGTAATCATCTAAATGATCAACCAAAATGGTCATATGAAAAGAAACAACTTGCTTGGTCATTTTTGCAAGTGTTGCATTTTTGTACCACAACAACACATCACTGCATTGTTATCAACAAAAAGATTTGCTTTGAGTTCATCCTTTTAAGTCTGTGAATGTTTCTGTTTTTTAGAACACCATCGTGGCCATAGCAGGAGATGATGAGACAGTCAGGTTATGTGATGTGGAAACACAACAGTGGCTGTGTGAGTTCAAGGCTCATGAAACCAGGTATGATTTCCTGATTTCAGCTCATTAGAACTCAAGAGTAGAAAATATGGCCAAGTTCCTTATATTTAAACATTGATGAACAACATGCGTGGAGTCTAGATGAAGAAATGCTTACTCTATTTTCTCAGGGTGAAAGCAGTTGATAGTTTCACAATGGAGGACTACATTGTTCTGGTCACGGCATCCAATGATGGATTCATCAAAATGTGGAAACTCCAACTAAAAGAGGCATGTATCTTCCCTGATAACATTTCATACTGTTGTGTCCTTTGCTCGTCCAAGACCACTAATGAACAGAATTGTTCATGACGTTGGTTCTGACACAATTGACCTTTTTGTCTCTCAGGAGATAGAGACTCCAGTTCTTCTTGGGAAGGTGAACACAACAGCAAGACTGACTTGTGTTGCTGTCTGGAAACCCTCCTGTGTACAGGAGGTAAAAGAGTCGGGTGAAGAGGCAACAACATCTCAAGGTAATACTATACCCAATTAATGTTTCATTTTTCATGCTCAGATGTGGTTTTATATGATTTACTGTTCATACATAAAATTATTTAGGTAAAAAAAGGTAATCAGACACATTCTTCACCTTTCCTTACCCTATTCTTTTTGTCACTTTTAGGGGCCACCGATGATGCTTTAGAACTTTTAAAGACAAAGAAAGTGAGGATCCAAACAGAAGTAGTAGTCATAGAGGAGGAGAGTAAATCCAAAAAGAAGAAAATGGATGGGGGGAAAAAGAAACGTAAACTGGATACCTAATAAAAAAAAAAACATAATTCCAAGTCAAGTCTCATTTTCGACTGTTTTTTGTGAATGCCACCAGGGGGAGATATTTCTGATATTATATGGCTTATTTGTATAACCTTTTATTTTGAAATGATAGACGACACCAGGAAATTGAAGAAATTACACCTCAGCTCTAGACCTTAGCTCTATGCTCAAGACAGAACCCACTGACTGCAACACTTCCTTGTACCACATTGAATAGCTGACTGGACTGGTTTCGACAGTTTGCATCTGCTAACTTTGGTGAAGTTACAGTACAAGATTATATTTGTAAATTAAAATTTGTCAGACAATGGCTATTGACTGGATAGGTTTCTGCTATGCAGCCTTTGTATCATCTGGTGGAATAATAGGTTATGTTAAAGCAGGTATGGAATAGATCAACACATGAATGAACAGTCTGAAGTATTTACAGTATTATCCACAAACATCTTTGTATTGTATTCCCACCACAGGGAGTGTCGTTTCCCTAGTAGCAGGCCTTGTTTTTGGAGTTTTGGCTGGCATTGGTGCATACCTCATCTCACAAGATTCCAAAAATGTGTAGGTTTTACTAGGTGGGAATGGCTACTTAATTTACTTAATCACAACATTTGTTTTCATACAACTATGCTACTATTTCAGTATTTCTTTATGTGAAATAGGTACCTCTGGATCACTGTCAGTTGTAATGGGGATGAGATTTCTAAACTCCTGGAAGTTCATGCCAGCTGGTTTGATGGCAGGGGCAAGGTAACTTGACTGTTCACTACCATCGTAAAACATGAAAGGCAGGTTGCAGCCTGTGTATTTCTAAGCCATGTGGTGGCAAACAAAATCAATCTGATCAAAATAAACCTATTAATGAACCAGTCAGAAACATATCAACCTACTAATATGTTGTTTTCTATTTAGTGTACTGATGGTGGGGAAGATTGCTATGGGAATGCTCAAGGGACCACATCAATCATGATCTTGGGCAGTTATTTGTGGATGGGTTAGTAAGTCAAGCATTTTACACAGTCCTGTGTATGATGCAGATTATCTTGTGGAATGGGATGTCACTTCTGTGTCTTCCAGAAATAAAAGAGGATAACTTATACATTCGCTTTCTTAGTCAAATGTTTACTTGGGTCTGAACTGGAGTCACTTACCTAAAAATAATTGTACATGAAGGGAATATTGAAATGATACATACATTGTAAAATGCTACACAACAATTGACACATGACAGATACAGGTGCAGGCTATAGACAAAGTCGTTCTTTCCTGACAGCATAAAATAGTAGGCTAGTTTCGAACCTTTAACATAGTTGCTGTGCTACCGATAGCCACCATACTTGGCCATCCAATCAACTCGCCCATGGACTGGCTGGATCTGATTACTTCTCGCACCAGTATTTCCAGTTGATTCTGGTATTTGAGGCTTTGCAGATTTGCTCTTCCATCCTTCATACTCTGTAGGATCAAAGGGGACGTGTCAGAATGGCATCACAGATTTGCGATGTACATAGTCTTTAGAAAATTAAGCGTTTTCTATTCAACTCAATCACATCCTTTTTCTTGGATGATTTGACTTGAGTGTCAATTATAACATCAACTGCAGATGACGGATCAACAGACAGGTGCAAGAGAAGGAAAAATCATGTCATGATATTACAATTTGAGGAAACATATGCGCAAATCCAAGTAGAAGTGGCAATTCAGGCTTGTTGGAGTATTTAGGATTCATCCTGCCAAGACCCTAGCCTTTCAATACATTGTAGTCAGACAAGTTCTGAAGTTTCAATAATTTCTGTAGTGCTTTAGATCATGTAGGCCTATCCTTAAATATGTTACTCACTTGCAGAGGTACATGAAAATCGTGCCAGTAATGGTGTAATACCATGTCTAGCTGCTCCTACCCCCTTTTGAAATGGTGGAATGTAACTGCCTGCTGGGAGGTTGGTGGCCCGCATATAGTCTGAAAAGACAGTTTTCAGTCAGCAGTCCGAAACATCAACATGAAGGTAACATTTCTTGTTACTCCTGTGACTTCTATCTCTAGTTTTGCAGAGTGATCAATGACCTTTGGGTGAATCCAGTTACTCAAATTTATTTTCAATTCGAGGACATTAATCTGTTATACGTATTAGGAACCCTCTTCTCTGCCTCCACAGCACAAAGACAGCAAGAGAAGCAAAGTGAGTCGTGGAAAAGTTGAGGGATCACCAGAGTGATTAAAGGGGATATGAAATTAGACAAAACGAGTCAGGAAGATTAGTTGGAATGCTGTACAGAGGAGCCAGGAAGGTTTGTGATTGAGACCCAAGGGCTAGAAAGACAAGTTAAAGTCATGAATGAATCTATCTGAGAGAATCTGATCTTGAGACCCATCTCCATTCTCAGGCTTGGATGGACATTTGATATAAGGCTAGTGGCTTTAAAGTGGCTTTAATACTCTCCTGATCTCATGAATAAGGAATGGAGGAGAAGCAATATGTGCTTTATGTGTGATGGGGCTACATGAAAAATACACAGTCTCTCTTGTGTGTTGTTACTGCCTGTCATACTGTATGTATAACAACATTCAAGACCTACTGCAATAATACAAATGCTATTACCTTTAGGAAAAGGCAACCCTGTTCCATCTTTCCTGGAAGACTGTCCCCACACATATTTTCTTGGAGCGTGGGTACCCACCAAAGTACTACTTTTTGGGTTCACTCCTGAAACAGAAAGATAACTCAGAACACATGTTTTAGCAAGCGTGGCCGGACATTTAACATGGAACGAATAAATCAATCATCAAGCATCAATAGTTGCTTTCATAGGATGTACATTTCTCAGTGATACAAACTAAAGTATCGAACTAAAAACAACTTCTAAAAGAGTTCTAGATGTGGAAGAAAAGGAGGTTAACGATGCACTCTGACAACTAATTCTTTATTCAGTGTTTTGTCAGGTTCACAAAACACTCAGACCAGAAGCACCCTGTTGGGTTGATTCTTTAAGTGGGTCTCCAGGGTTTGGCTACAGTCTTACCAGGTAGGTATCTGGACTGTTGAAGGTAATGCTGTTTCACTGAGGGGGCCTTGGTGTCTGCTCTGTTCAATCCACTGTTGGTGGGTAGCTTCATAACTGTGTTGTGTTTATTGAGGGACTTTTGGTCTGTTAACCTGGATGAAACGGATCAATTAATTTCTAGTGATGTCTATATTAAAATGTTTTTATACTAGCGAGCACTGTCCTGGACGTTATGGATATAATCATGATATCTCAAGGAATGAATGTCCTACCGATAGTTGGACTCATCCATGAGCTTGTCCCTCAGAGTCTCGATGCTTGGTCGTTTGGAGAAAGAGGCGCCTGGATCGTCCAGGTCATCGCAGCTCTCGGACAATCGGATTGACGTTTGACCCCAACGTCTGCGGCCACTTCTTACCGCAGGCATGCCGTTCTCCGACCCTGCATGAGCTGCTCTCTGCATCAAATAAGAGTTGGAATGATAGAAGTAACCACTCTCTTAAAGCCGCCTTATGTTCTACTTTATGAAATCTTCCCTCTCGAAACTGAGATTACATTCTGCTCGACCACTCACCTGCTGTGTGCCCTTAACCAGGTTGAGTGGTGCTGGCTGGTCCTGTTTTAGTGCGTCAGTCTCAGGGCTATCATAGCTTCTGTTCTGCTGTGGCAGGGGGATCCGCTGTAGGGGCTGGTGGTGACCTTTTTCCTGGCTCTGGAGCAGACTCTGGTCAGAGGTACACTGCGGGTCTGCCTTAGAGAGGGAAGGAGGCTTGGGCTCTGTAGCTGTCTGGGCGGTCCTGGCCTGGGCCTTCCTCTGCTCCAGGTACTGAGGAGGAGGGCCAAGAGCCTGGCCTACATGGAAGTAAGGATATCGTAGAGCCTGGGGAATGTCATTACCGGAAAAAAACAAACATGTTTTCAACAAATCACTGGATCTCAGAGTAAATATCAATATGTGTGTAAGAATATATCAGACTTTTGAAGTGGTTCAGTCATGATGACTCATGGGTAGCAGTTCATTGGTCAGTTCAAATTCCATGTAGGCCTGAGAGAGGAGGTGACGCACTCCTGTACCTGGACAGCTGTAGGCCTCTTCTGGGGGTCCCATTGCAGCATGTCCTTCATCAGGGCCAGGGCATCATGGCTGGCATTGGGGATCAGAGCACTCAAGCTGGTTGGAACACACTGGGGGAAGCGGAAGTTCTTTGAAGCAGCCAAGTTGGATCCCTCGGGCCAGTCCGACTGTCCAGTAGTGGAAAAAATATCCTCATAGGTTAAATATATCAGTTGTTAAGACTTTTGACTAAGTTGGGCACTTAGCAAAAGCTATTGTTCAGGTTCAAAGAACAACAGGTGCTTTTTAAGTGTGTTTATTGAGGGCTGTGGTTTTTCCACGCAAATGCCCACCTTCTTCAGTGTCCCTAGCACTTGACAGATCTTGAAGATCTCATCCACTTCGCTGTTGCCAGGGAACAGCGGCCTGAGTGTGTAGAGCTCAGCCATGATGCAGCCGACGGCCCATATGTCAATAGGAGAGCTGTAGGAGCTGGACTTAAGCAACACTTCAGGGGCTCTGTACCTGGGAAGCCACATCACCAGAGACTCAGAGAGACCCAAACAAGTCAAAAGGTACAGACTTGACTGGGATGGTGGGATTTACCTGGCTGCTGTGTTAGCAGACATTTGATCCAATCACTGCCTTAACATACATGAACACACATGCTACCTCGACTTAGAGCTATGCCGTCTTCATTCAAATGCGAAAAGAAAATTGTCTGAACATACAATGCCTGCAAATCACAGGCTGTGTGCGTGGTATATGGTATCCTGAAACATTTCTTACCATCTTGTGGACACATAGTCTGTGTAGGGTGGCTGGGAGCGTATTTCTCTGGCTAAGCCAAAGTCAGCAATCTTAACCAGTTCTGGGCCCATGCACAGCAAGTTTTCTGGTTTCATATCCCGGTGGAAGTAACCTTGGGAACAGAAATGATTCAAGTTAACAACTTGATTGTTTCCAGTCTACAGCAGAGTAGCAGTTGGGTGAGTTCCTTCTCAGTTTTCCATGTCAATTTCAGCGACCGAAAGGATTCAAACCAGGTCAAACACACCCTGCAGTGACAGGAGAAAGATGTACAAAGACAAGGCTCTTACCATGCTTATGCACAAGTGCTAAACCAGACAGAACTTGGAACAGTATGTTCCTAATTTCATTTTCAGAAAACATCTTAGCTTCTCTGGCAGCAGAAAGTTGGAAGGAGAAAAGGGGAAGAGGATAGATAACAGAAATCAATGGAGAGGAAACATACACTGCTCTCACAGGGAGGGATACCATTGGACAGAACTCAAACAATTGAAAGGCTAGACACCTAAGGTCCATCGAACTTCTTGAATATTTGAACATCCTGACATAATCCCAGGCAATTCAGGGTGTATTTAGGCTTGGTATCACTTTCACCTTTTCATCTCAAAGAGGCCCAAGAGAAAGTGAGTCTTGGAAGGGTCTTGTTCTTAGGTCTTGAAAGGATTATGGATTCTTGTCAAATCTCATGTCAAGTGACCGATGTTCACACCTCATACAAGTCAGAGCGTGTAGTTTAACAAGATAGATTGCTTGATTGGATATTAATGTTTCAGATTATGTTATATTCTATTAAAGCCCATGATGAAGGAGTAGACTCAGGTTTTTCTTGCAGCTTCAATGAGGAGTTTGAGATAAGACACTTACCATGTTTATGAATAAAGGACAGTCCCTGTAAAATCTGAAATATCATGTTTCTGATGACTGACTCAGGGAACAACTTGGTTCTGTAAAATGAAGATGGACAGATGATGACTCAATCTGACACAAAAATACTCCTCGTAGACAAGAAAAGTTGACCTCAAAATCACCTTAAAAAATGTATATGTTATTTCTCCATCTTCTTTAGCCAAAAATGAAAATAGGATGAAATGAAGATGCCTTACCTGTTCCTCATGAGTTGATGGAGATTTTCTTTCATATACTCAAAAACAAAGTAGAGGTGGTCGTTCTCTCTGATAACCTCTTTCAGTGTCACTACATTAGGGTGACTCAGCTTCTTCAGAGACTGCTCACATAACATAAACACATTGTTACGTTACGTTTTTGAACAACATAGTAGAGAATTCACTAACTGAACTGGCAAAATTGTGGCCAAACTTCATTTCCTCTGTCTAAGTAAGTTGCCCACCAAAAGTTCATCACCAAAAGGAAATGAAGGAACTCCATAATTAAAATTGTAACTCAAGCTGAAATAAAGTTTTTATTTTGTGAGAGTATAAGCTTTAATAATCTTTACCTTAACCTCTCTCAATTTCATACACTCATCCCAAGAATAAAACTTCCTTTTCATTCTAAGGGAAAATGCACACACACATTGCAAAACATTAAATAACATGCTTAATTGTAAATTTCCATGACTGGTTGAGCATGCCTATAATGCAGTAGCTATATTTGGTGTTGAAAGGCTTTCCATATGCCTTTCCCACACTCCAGAGGCAACATAACACTGTGTACTTTCACTCCTTTCACTGTTGTCACAGGTATCACCTTGCACTATAACCTTACATTTACAAACAGTGCTAGCAGAGCCTCTGTGAAACATTCATTATTCACTCACCCCTAAGACGGCAATCGTTTGAAAATAAATGCAATTTCAGCATGAGGAAGGTAGGTAGAAGTAAACATTTGGAACTTTCGCAAGAATTCACAGAAGCATCTCTAGGCTAATCGTGTAACAGTTCCACTGTGCATGCAGCAGTGGTTTACTGATGATAAAAACTGTGGTTTCCTAAAACAAAGATAATTTCTTCTATTAAGAAGTGGTGTAGACTCCAGATAAAAACACACAAACATAAACTCTCACCTTTTGATGGCCACCAGCTCCCCAGACTCCTTGCTTTTGCCCATAAGCACGCTGCCAAACGTGCCATCCCCCAGCTGTCTCAGCGTGGTGTAGCGGTTCATCTCCCACACAGGGACTACACACTTCTTTCCCTTCTGTGGGCAGCCTTGGACAGTCCCACACAGTCCAATAGAGTCAGTCATCATAATTAGCAACAGGGCAACATCCACTCCCTCAAGAGAATACTGCTGAAGCTCAATGCTGGGTCACAAGCACAGTGAGGCTACCGTTTTCCATCTCCTCTAGGAACACACAGAAATACTAACATGAAACATACTATTACTTTGACCTCTTTTAAGATGTGACTTGTGGTTGAGCAGAATGCCTAACTGCCTAACAAGAGCTGCTCTGGCCTGCATTTGATCTCACAAGAGAAAATCACACTGTGGCTCAGGTTAACCTACACTACAGAGGGTGGAGGGCTACCTAGATGGCATCAACTCAGAGAAGTGTCCAGAAATGGGTTCACAGATGGGACTTTGACCTGGAAGCTGAGCGCCTGTTACTAGTGTGCATCATCAGTGTAAGACACAAGTTGTGTTAGATTTGTGAAACAACAAAACAGATACCCCACAGTTTCTATAAAGCAAAATTAAATACAACTCACAGTGCAATAGTTCTAGCTAATTAATAACGTTATGTCTGGATCCGAAAATAATTATTTGAACCAATACAATAGGCTAGTTAATTACATTACAGCTAAAATACATGGGGTTAGAAGTAAAAATCAACAAAGGGTGGAATTTAACACTAAACGTTGGTCGCTGGATACAATACCTAGATACTGATATACTGCACTAACTTTAGGTACAACAGCCTAGTTACCAAGACTATTAACGACGTTACCGTACAGTCTTGTACTCTAGCTACAGTACATCAAAACTCTCAAACGCAACTGTACAGTACAGTAATGTACAGTACAGTAGAAGCTAGAGTACTGTAGCTAGCTAAACAGATTACGTTGTCTATTCAGATTAAGAAAAAAGCATATCTGCTCACCATTAAACCCATTTATCCCTTCGTAAACCCGTCGACAGATACATAGTCAATACAGCTGTGCTATCAATAATGTATTGTAGAGTACTAGCAGCACTACCAAGATAGCTACTATTCTTCCGTCGTCAGCAGGGGCATCCTTTCTCCATGGCAACCGAGAACCAAAGCGTTGTGCTTAGCTTGGTAGCTAGTCTACCATACTTGTTGTGAAGATGAAGGCCAAAAAAGACTAATGGTTTATCGTATTGAAAACATCTACATTTAAAGCACGCTCTTATTCAATTATCCGGCTTTTGTTATTTTTGTTTCAATGTTTAAAGTAAGATCCAGTTGACTTTCACTTTGCCATTTGTGATGCCTGAGCGCCACCTACTGGTAAATTGGATTACTAGTAGGAGGAGTATACTGATTGGATCATAGATTGGACTGTATCAGAATTATGTAACACTGTTACATAATTAGTAACAAGGCAGCATACTTTGACCGAGACGGTTTGAAAGTGCCAAACATTATTTACCGCACGCCTTAGTTACGTTTCGAAGTAGAAAGCATGCACACGATGCATTATAGTTGCCTATAATGTTTGTGTGAGTGTGGGCATGCTAGGGAACTTTGAAACATGCATATATGAAATGTGTGGAATGAGAATCATGACCAGCATTCTCGAAATGGCCATACTGTAGTAATATGACGTGCAATACATTCCTTCTAAATACTGGGCAGATATATTTTCTTCTTACAATACAGTCTTTGGAAGCGTTTTTAACGGTTGTGCTTTTGGTTTAGTTACGGTAAGGTGGACCCGCAGTCCACTAGGATCAGGTGATGCACTAAATACAGAGCGTAGGCTGACCGGTGAAAATGCAAAATGACATATAGCAAATGTCGGAGCATAATTCATTCACATTTTCGGATCAAATTTGAATTAAAATCTCATCATTGGTGCTCCAATATAATGATGGCGCGCTAAGATTGGTGTGTATATGCGGATTTTAATCTTTTAATTTATGAAAAAATATATACAGATATTGGCTACAACATGGGGCTGTGCTACAGTTTGCGTCCCCGGCTCTTCGGGGACCTGATTTCTAACGCTACCTCGGACTCAGATCAGCCTCCCGAACCCCCTGTACCTTCACGCGCCGGGGGACCTTGTCAAGAGGACACAGGGGGATGCGGCGAGACATCATCGCTCCGCGGCGGTAGCCAAGTACGCCATGGGGATTCGGCCAAGCTCCCAGCCGGGGAGCTCCGCCGTGGAGACACGGTCACAGACGGAGTGCTGATACAGAATGGGGGTGGCAGCAAGGGGACAGGGAAGGATCGTGGTCGACGCTTACCATTGTTGCAGAAGACCAGCACTCAGAAGCAGAAAAACTGGGATAAATTGTTGGTGGAGGAGAAGGAGGCCGAGAAGGAGGCAAAGAAAGTCAGTAAGAATATTGACAGAACGCTAAAGGAGCTAAAACGGGAGTATAAACAGACTCATCGGCTGCTACTGCTCGGTAGGTTATTGTTGACTATATATTGAACTTTTAAGAAATGTAAACTGCTTAAGGGTTCTGTGTTTCAAGCTTTTACATGAGTGGAAAATTTAGCGTGGAACCTTGGGAAATACGCTACACTGAGTGTGTGGCCTTTAAAATGCGTGGCCTCTATATATTCACAGATGTCCCTCGGTGTGTAGCCCATTAAACACCAAAGAGGTTGACTGGTTTTTCAGAATAGGTTACTGTACCTCCTTAACGTGCACACACCCTATAGGGTTAGGGTTATGTACATAGGCCTAGCATGGTCAATGCCGAGTGAGAAAGGCTGTGTAGGCTAGTGTTCCCTTTTACGAACAAATGTTTTTCTAAATGTTGGTATTTATATATACACACACACACACGCACGCACGCCGCACACACACACACACACACACACACACACACACACTCGCAAGCACAAACTGAACTGGGCGTATCTGAGTTTCTGCTAAACTGTGTATTCTCAGAATATATGGACACATGGACACAAATTGACACACTGTGGGCTTATTGTAGGGATTGCCACTACTCAATTGATGATTAAAGTGCACTGTAAAATTTGTATTACAGTGGTTGTGGGAAAGATTACGTTTGCTCATCACTTTTCATATTCCTTTCTTCCTCCCAGGGCTTTTGAATTTTGAGATTTGATTCAGAGGGTCTAAATATGATAATTTAACAATTACTTGTTTTCCTGGAGGTTTCACAAAACTTGTGTGGTTTGAGGCTTTATGTCAGTTTTATAATGAATATCCTGGCAGGATATTCAGGCTATGACTGGCTGCCCCATCCACACCTGTCCTCCACATCTACAGCGATTTGATGTTATTACAGTTAAAAAGGCAATATAAAAAGAACACACATGAAGACAACTGTCGGCTACTGTTTTAAGAAGCCAATACTGAACCAACTTCCTAGTCATAGACTTGGTAGGTCATTTATTTTATTAACACTGTAAAACATCTTGTTACATGGTAGGCTGTTTTTTTTGTTGCTATGTGTACTGACAACCTTCTCTTTAATATGTCAGTACAATGAGGAGAATTTGTTAATCAGCGCCTATTGCCTAATAATGGAGAAACATGTAATTTCTCTAAATTGCATTACCTCCTACTGATCCGAGATGACTAATGTTTGTTGCATGTTGTGTAGATTATTATCGGACATCACAGTTAGTTTGTGTATGATGATTTTTTGCCATTATCTGTTCATCTGGGACCACAGTAACAGTAACTTTAGGTTTATTTTAGAAGCTGCTGGGGGACTTTATACCCTCCAGTTCTTCATTAAGACTCTAGTTGCATGCCAGTGGACTGTGGTGTGTCTCTGAAAGAAGACACCTTCCAAATAGTGTTACATTTCAGGGCCAAGGTATGGTAGCTAATCTGGGTCACTTTATTTGTTTACAGCCAATGCTTTATTGAAATACAATTTTTTTTCTAAGTATTAATACTACGATCTAGATCACAATCGTACTGGGTCTCAAATTATTAAATCCAGAATGTTCATTATGATTTTTACATTGCAATACTTTATAACAAAACTAGGTCACTTTCTACTTGAATTAATTGATAGGGGATTTTCCGTCTGTCGTTGTTTATGTTAACAGTGAAAATCACTTTACACTGGAACATTTCATTGCACTCTGTTTTGGTCCCAAGACAAAAATAAAAAACGAATTTCTTTGAAAAGAAGCAGTCTCATTGTTAGGCCTCATGGATCAAACTTCAAAGAAAAGGACTCATTGTTAGCATCTGATATTAGTTGCTTTCATATAATGACTATTATGTCTAACTCAACACACCTACCAATAGCAGACTATATAATGTATAGCATACTTCACAAGCTTCTAAAGAGGCAGTATCTAATGATACTCTATTGGGAAACATTTTTGATGTTCTAAATTACCAAAATCCCATCCGAATATTTCAAACCAAATAAGGGGCTTACAGATGTATCTATTGACACACACAGTGAGATTCACAGCTTCCTTAGGCCTCCCCTTTAAATGCTGGAATGTCTCACTGTAGAGGCAGGTGAACTTTGCTTCTTTTTAAATGGGTTATATCATTTACCATAGATGAACTTTGTTACCATCTACACTGACTTTCCAGTTGCTAGGTTGCTAGTTGCAACGATCAACAGAAGTTATTGGTGCTTATGCTGAATGAATACATTATATTCAGTTATTATTCCAGTTAAATAATATTAGGTTTAGGCATAGAAGAAAAATTATTGGATCTGTATGTAACATTTTTGTTTGATCAAATATGTGTTGTTTGTATGACCTAGTTAAGTCACGCAGGCAAATTGTGTGATATGACCTGTAAATCAAACCTATCAGTTAGGCCTGTACCTAAACATAAAATGTTTCAGCTCATATAAGTCACATATGCTTCTTGTGGCCACTAGGGGATGATATGGGCTAGTTGCTTGTTTTGACCTTGCATGCTAAGGTGGGAATCCTGGTTAAAATACCTTGTGCCAGTTTGTATCTGCATACAGGATGATATGGTTCCATACTCCATACTAACATTTTACTATATTAAATAGGCTATTAAGCACAATACCAGCCGCAGTTTCTTAAATGCAGTTTTCTATAAAGAGGCATTAGGCTATATTAATACATGTTGAATCGTTAGAAAACAGTTGACAGGGATCTAACACCATGTTCCTTAGGCTACAAGTCTAAAAATGTTTTTCTATACAGGCTATTTATTAGACAGGCAATTGTTAATTGGCAATGTAGGCTATATTCCTAATTATAAAACGTCATTGTAAAAAGTTTCTGTAACGTTGCAGCAGACAAATATCCCAAATTCTCAATGTTATAAAGGCAACAAAGTTTGTTCAATAAACTAACGCCTAATTTGACCACTAGACCCACTTTTAATTAATCGGGTGTCTCCCATCTCCCTTCTTATGTCTCTCTCATGAATAACCTATGGCCTTACTATTGGGCTATACTGTCAGTTGCGCGCCAGTGTGGAGAATTACCGCGGCGCCGTGAACCCGCTTTCCCACGGGTGCTCGCGAAAATGTCTTGACAGGGAGCTATCTTGCTCACGCGCACAATAGAAAACAGAATTCAATAGGGAGTCATCACAAAACCGTGGCCGCGTGAGTTGCGGATGCAAATTCAAATATATTTTAGTTTGACATGCACTTTTAGACGTTGTAGAAATCGTTTGTTTTATTTTCATGCCAACTTTATTTCATCTTTAATATTATTTCTTATTTTTAGTAGATTTTTGAAAGAGATAGTTTAGAGTTGGCTAAGTTTAGAGTAGGCTAAGCATATGCCTGACAGATAATTAGCCCGTGTTGTATGTTCCGTTTGAAAACAAGATTTGACAACCTAAACCCGAGGTCAGGGCCACCTAGTTGACTCCCATCGACAACAGAAACCCAACCCTCCAACTCTGTAGTTTCCTACCGCCGTAGTTTTGGCCTGGCTTGTGAAGTTTTTGAGGATATATGTAGGCCTTATTTAATTACCCCTCTACCACTGTCATACCAGCCATAAAATGATAGCCTATCTGAACGGACTGTAGGTGTGAGTGTTACATTGTATCGAAGGTTTTTTCCGTGGTTCAGGGTTACTTCCTGGTGCCACAGAGAGAGGCAGTGCTGAGTTAAAGAGACAGAAATACTGATAGAAATTTAGATAGAAAAATACAGAGAGAAGAGGGGAGGAACGGGAGACAGGAACAGTTGACTGGTTTCCAGAAATTGAAACCCTCTTTCTCTTTATAGGGTTTTGCCTCAATTATTTTAACGATCGCTTTTTGGTTTGTAAATAAAGAATTAATTTGGATGACTCGGATGCCAAAGGTCCGGTTGGTTGCGGCTGAAACGGAATTGTAACGGGGAACATATTCCTCCCTCCGACGGAGAAGCGTCGCACAGATTTTCTTTAGCCCCATTGCTTTTTCATTATATCATCTTAGGTAGCCTATTATTTCATATTTTCGATTGACGAGGTAGGGTAACGGAAGATGGGTTGTTTGGGCAACAGCAAGACTGAAGATCAACGCATCGACGAAAAAGCACAACGAGAGGCAAATAAAAAGATAGAAAAACAATTGCAAAAAGAAAGACAAGCATATAAAGCAACACACAGGCTGTTACTATTGGGTAAGGTTTGTATATGGTTTACCGATGACTATTTAAATATCCTTTCGTTTACCCGAACACGTAGCCTAGCCTATTTGACAGCTCTCGCAATATGTCATGGGGGTGGATATTGATGGAAGCGAAGCCTACAGACTACAATTAGCTGCATTTCAAAGATGTTCTATTCATTTTTTGATAAGCCCAAAGCCTTTAACTCAGTTATTGGTGACAATCTAATAATTTTGTTCATATGGTTAATTTCGAAGGTGCCGGAGAGTCCGGAAAAAGCACCATTGTGAAGCAGATGAGGATTCTACACGTCAACGGTTTCAACGCAGAGTGAGTGTTATTGAATGGCCTACATATTTCATAGCATGTATATATGTATATATTGCCTATTTTTATTATTTGTGTTTATGCTTTTGGTATCTCTTTCAATGAGTGAGACTGTCGATGCGAGAATATCGGCTGAATGGATTTGCCTTAGGCACTGCAGCGCCTGTTGGGCCCAGTGTCCAACGAAAGGCTATACCATTAGCTCTGCCTCATATATATTCCCAGTTATAAGACACGACATTCTTCAGAAGCCTATGAAGCATGGGATCAAATTCAGTTTTTGTTTACACATTGTTATTTAGTTCCATAACATGGTGGACTACTTTGTATTTGTGATAGGCTACATGTAGGCCCATGTTCTGTTGCAAGTCCATGAGATTGATGTTAATAGTGACCTATTTTTTAACAGGCCTACATGTTACAAGTGCCTACAGTTTTAGGAATATCTGTATTGACAGTAGTAAAGCTGATTTCTTATCTATACTTTTTATTCTGTTTCCATTTCATTCATTGTGTGGGTACTTATTTTTCCTGTAGAGAAAAGAAACAGAAAATCCAAGACATTCGGAAAAACGTGAAAGATGCCATAGTGGTGAGTGGAATAAAGTTTGTTACCTGAACACACATCACATTTCGATTATTAGACAGTCTTATGGTATGATTTACTCAGTATTTATTGCACCTAAAGCATTTTTTCTACTTCTCCTTTCTAGACTATAGTGTCTGCAATGAGCACTTTAATACCCCCAGTCCCACTAGCCAACCCAGAGGACCAGTTCAGAATTGACTACATCAAAAGCATAGCTCCTCTCTCAGACTTTGACTACACACAGGTAAGATGCCCAGTTAAGGGTGTGCATGTGTGAAAGAGGGTGAGAAAATAAAAGGGAATGGATACGATATGTTCATGTCCTGAGACTGGTGGTGAATTGCGTTAAGAAATGTTTACAGTTTCTTAAGATTCAAATTGAAAACAAGATGCACATTTTATATGATGTTATTTTAATTGAACGTGTAGGCCAATAAGATCAACAGTTGGGATGCCTTAGTTTTGTTCTCACTGACTAAAGCAGACATTTTAATTTGATGTGGAGGGACATGGGATTCATTTCAGTTAAGATCAGTTATCTGATTAGGTTGATTGCATGGGGTTGGAGTACAGATGTTTTACATAATTTAGAAAATCTTGGTTCCTGGTTTTAAATTGAACTGTGCGCAATGTGAATAGTAAATTAGAAAGTGCAAAACAAAAAATATTTAGAAAGGTTTTTGAATATGTGTGTTAGTGCTTGTGTCTTGCTGTCTGCGCTAAACTATTAAATAGTGTCTCATTAGCCTTATTGGTTATAGTTACTAACTAAAGCTATCCTAAACTCCCCACATTCAACCATACTATTACTTGATATATATGTCATAGCCAGTAGTGATGTCTCCTTACTTTGTGTTGTGACTTGTTCCTGCTCTAGGTGTGTGAGGACACATGACAGGCATATATAGCCACATTAAAAGCATTAAGCATGTAGGACAAGGCTGCCAATGAGTAAAGGGACAGGGCAGGACAGGGCCACTCTGTGCTGCCTGCCCTGGGATTGTCTGTGGGATCCGCTGGGCCATGGGGAGAGATGCTGTTCAGTTCCCAGGCCTGGGCTGGATAAGGGGAACAACATGGCTCTGTTTGGTGTGTCTGTGTTTGTCATCAGTCTCTTCTCTTATGACGTCAGTGTCACCACTACATTGTCACTTCGTGCCACCGAGTTTGATATGGAATACAGTGCCACCTCAGAGCCATTTGATCTGAAGCTGCCTCTGTTTACCACATATTAGGATTGCTAATTTAGATTATGATAGAATCTTAAGAAAATCTTTTTTAAATCAAGCATTTTAAGCTTTTTAAACCTTTGTCTGGTGAAGTATGTTACTGATTTAAATGGATATATTGGTCATTGTTTAGTATTTTATTTTTTTAATATTTAATTTTTTCAGTTTTAATCTCATCACACAAAAAATACTAATTATCCAAAACAGATATGGGAATAACCCTTGTCTCAAGTAATCTTGAAGGAAATAGAATGTACTTTACCTTTGTGTAACTTGAGCAAACAATGATAAATCAACAGAGAGCTCTCTAGACAATATTGAACCGTTGGTAATTTGGAATTGTTTAGGGGTTATATTGTAGGCCTTTTTGTTCTTTACATGTTTATGTAAAAGTTCACTACATGTCTGGAGAATGAAGTTTGAATATTCGTTTTAGTTAACTTTATTGTTTTCAGGTTTCCTAATGGCAACTTTTTGAGGAAGTAGATCCTAACTAGTGTCCAGTTTAACGGCTCTGATCACAGCCAAACAGCAACCAATGGCACTCACCTGTTGAAGCAATTACAATTGTTTCTGGGTTTTTGCGACCTGGAAATGTTGGAGCCTTTCTTTGGAGAGTCTTAAGTTTACCAACAAAACATTGCTTTTTATATAAAGCCTTTCTTACGTAAACATTTTAGATGGGAATAGTGCATGGAAAATGACGGGCTAATATGAACGGTTGTCTATGCAAAATGGAAACAAATATGGGCCAGAGCGCCATAGCCTCCTCCCAGCGTCCGTCAACTCAAGTGGAGCAAATTCAAATGAGCTCCTGCTCCTGTTTGACAGGGTACAGCTCTCTCTCTCACTGCCATGTTCAGTCAAAGATGAAGCCTTCCAATTTGATACTTATAGTGACAGGTGACAAGGACGGATCAGTGACCTATATTAGGCTCAAACGTAACCCGACAAAAGCTATGGGATAGGCCTAACTCCTGTGTTAGACAGAGCAATGTATCTTATTTGTTTTAGATATGAATAGCAATCAGTTTGTTGCGTCGCTTTCAAAGATAAGAACTGTGGATTATTTACCCCTATTGAACCCCACCCGTCGTTGAACACATGCATTTTTATGCTGTGTTCCTGAGGAAGTGTTTGCTTGAGGCGTCAGTGACCCTTTGTGAATCAAGTCATCGTAATTTGGCCGATGTGTAGATTGACCCATAATTATGTATTTCTTTTGAAATCACACAAACTATTCTGCTTTGTCCTGGTTCTGTTTTTTAGCTTCCAAGAAAAACACTACCTTAACTTTCCCTGGTAATGTGATTCAACTTTTTTTTAGTTTTCTGGTCAAATTTTAGGTCTGACAGAGAACTTGTTATTCTATAATTGATTGTTTGATACTTGTGCTGTTTAGTGGGTCAAAGGGAGACAGGAAGAGATGTTCTGTTTGTGAGTAGATGTTATGAAAGAAGGAATCTTGGAACAGTCGCTCCCTCTCTTTCTCCCTTTTAGCTAAATTTGTCTGTACTCTTTAACTGAAGTAACACATGAAAGTCAGGTCTCTGTGCCGGGTGCCTGTTACCTAATACAGATCTTTTCCAATCTAATAAAAGTAGTGATGATGGCTATCATGGGTTGAGCAGTTGAGCTTGCTGCCTCGGCATGAAGGGAGTGAAGGTTGCTGGCCATTGATGTATGTTTTCTCCAAGGGGAGAATAGAGGTCAACCAAACTTCTAGAGTTGAATTTCAAGCAGTGCAGATTAGGATTCAAATTGGTTGCTTTTTATTATTGTTTGTTTTTGTTGTACGGAAGCGGTGTGTCAGGTTATTCAATATGACTAGAGCAGGTTTCCCTTGTTTGCAGACATTTATAGGAATGCCGGAATAATTCAAACTTTTACTGATGAACTTGGCAGAGTTCTCTTGTATCTCGTGATTAGTGATGGATGATGAGTGGAAGGATTATGACTGGAGCAGTAAAGAGTTAATAGCTTGTTAAAAACTCCCCCCCTGGTTTCTCTCTGTTATCAGTTCCTCTGTAGGGCACTACAGCACACACTGCATTTATTCAAACGCCCAGTGTCACACGCTTCTGTGGAAAAGAGCCCTGAGGACCATGCTCTGCTTCTTTTTTTCTCCTCATCAAGTCCCAACATTGGCTCGCATTTTCAAGCCCTTCCTTGTTTATTTGTCTGTCTGATGCTGAAGGAACGGGAAAAATAAGCTTCATTAGTACCAGAGAGATGAAGACCTGGCCTATAGAAGCCTGGTTGTCTGATATGCCTGTGCCTGTGCATGAGAAAGAGTTGTAGGTGTAAAGTGCACCTGAGGCAGTTCTTTACATGCAATTATGCACCTTAGAAAAGTTGTCAAGCCAAAAGAAACCAAAACTGTAACCAGTAAAAATCATTCTCATCTCGTTGTACGTTGCAACCCGTGTTTAACAGTGACATTCGGTAGCCTTGCATTTATCTGTGAGCCTTTACTGAAACCCATAGATATTTAAATGGCTCAATATAGACGTCTGAATTCCTCAGTGAAGAATTAATCTCTGCATCTATAAGTGGGAATCTTAGAGAGCATGTGATCACTTATCAGAATCTTCTCCCTGGTCTCTACGTCTCCCACCCGGACTGTAGTCAGAGTGCAGAGCGAGTGTGGAGTGCAGAGGGTCATGTGGTGGTTTTAGGCCAGAGGAGGAGTCCATCTGAAAGGCATGTGCATAGTCTAGGAGGCTAGGAGCCTAGGAGGCGAGGGTGAATATAAGAGCAATAATCTGTTTCAGGCATGAGAGTCCTGGGAAATGTCTCATAAAGTCATTGATAAGATGAGCTCTCTACATAATGCAGCCCATTGTTTGGGGGCAGGAAGTCAGCTGAAGAACTGAGCCTATGTATAGTAATATATGATGTTTATAGTATTCTGTATGCACTCTCTGCAGTAGACCTTATGCTTACGTTTGCATTTAGGGAATGTCACGAATTGTTGAAAGAAATTGAATTGAGTGGGAATGTTATATGGAGAGAAAATCGTTGTGATTGTCAATGTCGTGTATGTGACTCCTAATTGTGGAGGAACTGATGCTGAGCCTGTTGTGAACATGCCTAAAAAATGTTGGTCAATATTTAGCGTCAGTGTTTTAGTATTTGCAAAACAGATGCAGGACTAAGAATCACATCAGTACTACAGAAAATACTCTATTTAATATTCATTTTGACAAATAATCTTTTAGTTTTTTAGCTTTTATTTAATTATGGTATATTAGTCTAACTAATGCCAAGACTATGGACTATTTGGAACACCGGAAGTCTAGTAGTTTGGGTGGAGGTTTGCACGTCATTCATAGAACACCATATTTTAAGCCGTTTTACCTCCATGACCTCGAGGTTTTTCAAGGCAATATATGAATGCATATCAACACATGTATTGTATTGGTCTTTATACAGGAAGTGGAGCTAGTATGTCTTTGGAAAATAATATTGGACGCTGAGAGAGAGTTGGTGTTGACAGAGTGCTAACTTAGAGGGGTTTAAGAGCTGCAGCAGGCCGTCATTCCTCTGAGGAATCTGTGGTCTGGCTGAGGAGAAGTACAGGTTAACGCTGCTGAATGCTAAATGTTAGCACTCAAAGGGGTCCATCTGTTACATAGACATAGAATGATATGTAATTTATGCGTTGTTATTAATGGCTTTTCAAAGTCTGTAGGGGGCCACAGTGTGGTGTAGGCCTAGGGGAACATAGAGGAGATTTAGTAAGGTTATAAGTGAGACGCATACAACTCTTGGGACAGTCCCATTGTTGACCACCTGTAGCTTGAACGCTCGCAAATCAGCCGGAAATAAATCTACGATCAATTTTTATCTCCATCAGTGTGTGTGTGCGCATGCTTGTGAGTGTTGCGCACATGTGTGTGTTGTTAAGAATGATACAACAGGCCGTTAACACTGCTTACCTTGTCTCTCTCCCCCGTCAGGAGTTCTTTGACCATGCGAAGAAGCTCTGGGACGACGAGGGAGTCAAGGCGTGCTTCGAGAGGTCCAACGAGTATCAGCTCATCGACTGTGCACAATAGTGAGTTCCCCCTCATGACCTAAATGTTGCCATTAAGATATGGATTTCAAACACTGAACAAAGGGAAGCTACCCTCACCATTACCTGGAATATTGCCAGCAGTAATGTATTGTGGGCAAATTGGTGAGATGGCTTTGCATTGCAGCCGTGGGGTTGATTTGGTTAGTTAGTGTACCTGAACAGTTTTTTCCAGGTCGAAAGGACTTGAATATCTTCTGTGAGTAATGTTTGGCCCTGAAGGTTTCGCTGTATGTACTAAAGGCCTACCAACGGTGTACATATGTCTGAAAAATTTAGTTTACATAGGGTGTGGTACACTGTTGTTGTGTCCTTAGGAAACTGCAGAACAGGCAAAACATTAGTACAACTAGTGTACAGGCCATGTTTTGCATGTCCAGTACAAGTTATGGGAGTTTCTCAGTGATTGTGCCTACAGTGCCATGAAGATTGTTTGCAATGCTGCCCAAATGTATAGACGTTACTAAGTCTGTAAAGTGGGGCAGGCATTATGATCTCTGACTAATTTCAAATTCTTTCAAAGCGGAACTGTTGTTTTTAGAGTGACATGTCGGCTAGTCTTGCCTGGCGATAGAAGTTTCCTTTACAACGTCCTTGTTCTCCAAGCTAACACAACTCACCTGTAGAGGAACTCAAGATGTCAACTGCCTCTCTTACACTCCTAGGCCCCGGCTGTTTAAATGGTCTGAACAGTATCTGTCATGTAGTTCACTGTTCACGCCATAGTGTAAACTCATTTATTTCTTTGACCTAATCTATCATAGCATTACGATGCCATAACACGTTCATATTCAGGTTATTGCTTTAGTTATTAAGATGTTCGTGAGCATTATAACACAAATAAGTGCAACTTCAATGAAATCAAGTTTTAGTCTCATGCTATGTTAGTGATCACCAAATGGTCTTATTGCTCTATACAGTAGTTCATAACATCACTATATTCCAGCATGTGATCCAAACTACAAACCTATCTGGCCTGTAAAAGGAAGTTTGAATATGCAAACTGAGGAACTGTTCGTACTGCCCCCTCCTGCTTCCTCTCCAACTGGATGTACATGTACTGTAGAAATGATCAACACCCACCTACGGTCTGCCACTCTGGGGCAGAGGCTGCAAACCTTGTTTTGACTGAAGACAATCCAGCTGTGTCTGCACTTGCCTGTGTGGTTCTAAATATGCCCATCTGCTTTGGTATGCATTTGACAAGGAGGAAGGATTCCCTGTTGCCCTCCACAAGACCAGTTCTGATAGAGGAGGGGGATCAGGTGACGGGTGAAGCCACGTGAAGTTGTAAGGTGGAGCTGATACTGTGGGTGTGGGGTGGGAGGGCTGAGTGTGTGTGTGTGTGCGCACGTGTGTGTGCAATGTGTTTAGCCAAAATAGTTTTGCATTGACTTGGCATGTCTTTCTGTCGATGGGCTTGTGTGATGCCTGGAACCTTCCAGACGGCATGCCCTCTCCCTCACTTCCTCTCCAAGCCATAAACTCCATGTGACCTCGCAGGGGAAATGTCTGAAGATACCATGTCCTACATGGCACCAAGCCCCGCTGTGTGGAAGGGCCTCTGAACCCCAGTGTATGTCAGGGCTGCTATTTCAAGCACAATCGCGCGACTTTTCACCGCTTTCAATTCAGACACTTCATACTCGTTTGTCACTCGAGTTCCTCGCGAGCGTTCGGATGTTATTCTCCTCTATCCCGCCTTGTCGTGGGTTTTCTTACCATGACACCAACATCAGCCAACAATTGCTGGCTGACTTTCAGCGTCTCCAACTTGGTAGACACTGTGACCCCAGAACCAGTGGAGTCCATTCAACGTCTCCTTTTCAAGTGAAGCGGCCTGTGAGTGCTCCGCAGGTCCACGTTGAGCTAGCTGGGGTACAGGTGCCTATTGGTGAGGAGGATCTGCCTGGCAGGCGCCAACATGATGTTATTGAGACCGATGATGTTAAAGCACAGTAAGAGTTATGGCATACAAAAAAAGGCTCAATCTCTAAATGCCTCAATTCTATTTATGTAGGACTAAGTTCCTTGGATAAACAAGCACTTTAAAGCCTGCATCTGTCTCACATGTTTATAGTTAGTCCACTAAATGGTGCTTTGGACATAACTTGAGAGTTCACTAATTATTTCTCACCTTATTGCAACAATTCTGTTGGATTTAATTGTCCTTTACTGTCCTTCACAGCCCTTGCCCGTCAGTGTAGTTTATAGGCAGACATGTTTTTTTTCTCCAACTGGGCTAACAATGAACGGCCCATTGAACAAAGGGACTGGAAAAACGTATAGGCAGATTGCGAGCAGTTGTTATGCCAAAGAGCATGTCCGTATCGATGCTTTGGAATCCAGTCACCGATCAATGCGGACTCTGCATTGCACATTTCTACGTTTTAAGAGCACAGATATGTGTCTGCGTGTTGATTGATTATGAGCTGTTTTCAGCCATGGCAGGCCAGTTCCATTGTAAAGCATTCATGTCACCTCCAAAAATCAAATGCTTTATATGCACAAAAACTGTCTTTGCTCACAGGCCCTTTTTCCTTTGTAGCAAATGTTAGTTACACTCCTCAACCCAACATGACACAATCCATATAATGAGTTATTTTGAACTGTAGACTGTGATTGTCACTCTGTGTTAAACGGTGGCTGGTTTGTTATGGAGCTCAGTGTTCAGCTGCTCATTGTTTGGCTTATGGCTGTGAAGCAAGGCTACGGCAGAGTCAGAGACTCACCCAGACCCACATGGGACTCGGTCCATGGGTCTATAAGACTTGGGGTGATGATAGGTGTTTAGAAATAGAGGTAGGGCAGGGGGAGAGATTAGAACTGATGGTTGGGCGCAGTTTAGAAGTGACGCTGGGTTTGGGACTGAGATGAAAGATCCGCCAGAGGCATGAGGCCAGTGGAAAGGCAGAGCCTGGAATGGGATTAGGGCTCGAAGCAGGCTAGGGATGGTGCTGGGACGGGGCCCAGAGCTGGGGATAGGGAGAGGATGTTGGTAAGTGTTGATGAGTATCGACTAGGATGTGGGCTCAGGCTCATGCTGGGGCTAGGGCTGGGAATGAGCCCAGGCTAGGGTTAGGGCTGGGGCCAGGGCTGGGAATGAGCCCAGGCTAGGGTTAGGGCTGGGGCCAGGGCTGGGAATGAGCCCAGGCTAGGGTTAGGGCTGGGGCCAGGGCTGGGAATGAGCCCAGGCTAGGGTTAGGGCTGGGGCCAGGGCTTGGAATGAGCCCAGGCTAGGGTTAGGGCTGGGAATGAGCCCAGGCTAGGGTTAGGGCTGGGGCCAGGGCTGGGGGAATAGGCTTGGCTCTAGCCGTAGTGAGGGATGGGACTGGGGTGTTGTGGTGGTCACGGGACTCTGTCACCAGCCTAGGGGCCACGGACACAGTCATCTGGGACAGTAACGCATAAAGAATGGCCGCCATTGTCACTGAGTGCCGGCCCCTGAAGGGCCAAGAGAAACAGAGGGGCTACGCTTCACAAACACTGGTTCTCCTCAATAAGGACCCTCTTCTGTTCTAGGAAGAGCCTGAGAGAGGGATATTTATACACTGGCTGCATGTCACTGTTGCTTTTTCCTGTCTCGATTTAGTTTCATTATTTGTTCATATGTTGGCATTCTTTTTTGCCTCGACTGTGCTTTAGGTCAGAGGATGATGGAATTGGTCTGGGAGGGATTTGAGACTGGATGCAGGGGTAATTTAGTGCACAGAAAGTTTGTCTGCCATTTGATTCTATCATTTGAAGATGATCAGTATTTGAAGGTTAGTTTGGAAGCCAACTGTTTAGGAGAAGTCCATTGCTTTATACAGGTGTTTGTAAGTTTAAATTATATAAATATAAAATTATGTTAAACACTTTTTTGTTTCATCCAGATTAACAAAAAGCTTTGTGTCACTTGCGGAAATCAGATGACCTGCCCTCAGCTGACTGTGAAATATTCAAAGGAGGCGCTATGAAAGTGTGTGCGTGTGTGTGTGCATCATCTCCTCCGAAAGAGTAAGGAGTGGCTCCCTTGTCTGAAGCTCTGTTCATGTGGATGCTCATCATGGTGGGAGACCGTCCTTTAGGGACAAATGCAAACCTCGTCCTTAAGATGGTGTGAACCCCCAGTGGGGCCGTGCGCTCCCCTGGCCTTTCCCTCTGGGCCAGGCCCTTACAGAGGAGGTTTTGGACCACGCTTAGATCCCTATTCTAGACTCATCTGAAAGAGTGTGTCAAAGGTTGGTTTTAGGAGAAGCCCTGTGCGTCATTTGGCACAATAGGTCTGATTCAGTCAATGGGGTGACAGACTATGTCTGCTTATTGGGGCCACGGTTGGAGTTCTCCACTTGGGTCAGGAGGACAGATGTGATTCCATCTATAGATTTAAACATTGTTTAATACAGACTAGTGCATTCTGTTTTTTTTCTGATCTAGATAGACAAGGATTATCAAAAATGACAATCCTATAAAAAAATGGGATTTGGTCAACCATGTGCTGGGCCTGCTTGAGTTTGTCTAACAGTACTTTTTCTATCCACATTAATAGTTTGATTCTGGAAAGTTATTTCAAGTTTGAAGATACATTCTTCAACATAGTTTACAAGCTATGAATACAATCATTAGCTGGTTGTAAAGTCTGTGTTAAACAAAAATAAAATGTTGGGTGTTAAAATCTGTAAGTATTAATAGTAGCTAATGGCTACCAATGTCACGATTACATTTATGTTTAGATTTTATTCACAGAGACATTTGTAGCGTACAGCCATGACAACATGGACCAAATCCTATCCATGATCACACTTACACACCAAAAGGGCTCCTTGTAAAAGTCAGACATTCAGCATTTTTCCACCAGAATTTAGATTCTTTGAACAGATAAATAGCCTGAATCTTCTATTCAGTTTCTGTTGTTCAGGATTAAGCACCAGCATATAGTAACAGTGATTTATAATTTGCGCAAAGTTCGACTTTTGAGATTCCCCTTCGCCTACTGTATTCCACACTCTTCTAGGGTCTTGATTGGAAGGTGACATGTTTTATGCTTTTACAGTTGTAGTGCTGTGTTCTTATCTACAAGCTTTATGCTTATTGCTGAACTACAACCTCAGCAGTATCAGATGGAACTTGACTCCACCTAGGTCATACAAAATAGGGTGTAAAGGTGACACTGTGTATGGTTGGTGCATGACATTATAAAAGAATTGCATTTCAGGATTAGAAAAATGAATCAATTTTAAAGACGCAACTGACACACAGAATGGGGAATAAGGATGGTGAACGGTGGATATCTGCAAGCCTGTAAAAGTGTGCAGACCGACATACACACGCATGCACAAAATAACATGCACACACACACACTCACTCAAACACCCACTGCCCTGGAGTATGAAGGCATAGACTGCTGGAGGACAGTAGTGGCGCTGCAGGTTCCCTGCTCAGAGATTGTGGGATGGTCGTCCGTAGCTAACCCCCCTCCATGGAGGCCCCCCCTCCTCCCCTCCCCTCTTTGCCTTCCCCCCCACCCCCCTTAGAGCTTATGTAAACTAGCTGTGGAGCCAGGGCAAGCTGAGGCTATTTTTAGCAGCAGCACTGCAGAGCAGAAACTGGCGGAGGGTCACGTGTGCACAGCCGAATCAAAGGGAGTATCCCGGCAATGCGCTGTAAACAAAGGAAGGTCAGTAGCAGAAGGTGAGACACAGAACGCCTCTGTGTGTGTTTTGTGCGTGTATATGTGTGTGAGCATTGCCAGTCCTTACCTGCACTGTAATGTGCTGACACAAAGCACATCTATTAGCATAGGCTCATGTCTATAATATGGATACATTAATGTGCACTCTTTCTCTCTTCCTCTCTCTCTCTCTTTCTCTCTCTCTCTCTCTCTCTTTTTTTCTTTCATTGATCTTTAGACACCAGAGAAAACATTTTGCTGTATAATCATGACAGGAACTCCCAGCCCATAGTTACTCACGGTTACGCGTAAACCAACCTATCAGAGAGCAGCAGATTTCGGCATGCAAAATCTATCAAACGCACATGACCGTTTGTGTTAGCATCAACATCAGCTAGTTACACATCACATAGGATTTTAAGCCGCCCATGTCGGTGTGAGTTTGGCTGACAGTCGTTCAGGTTTAGCTCATGGTCTGGTCTGGGTTAGGTTAGACTAGCCACCACCACCCACCAGCAGCAGCAGCCCCACCCAGACCACTTATCCCTCTGCCCCACCTCTACTGGTCAAACAGGACTCAACTTTCACCCCCTGTGGAATGTGGTCAAAGGGGGCACACAGGCTATTTATAGTAACCTTTATATTTTGTCCCTAAAAGTGGTATGTTTACCAAGATGGTTTGAGCTGTAGACTTTTTCAGTGTATGAGATAAATGAGTTAGCTTGTTAACTCATGTAAACTATAATGTGTTACACAACCTGGTGTTTAAGTCTGCAGTGGAGTGCACCTTACCACAACCAAGAACACGTAGTCCCTAAATGTATTCTGGTGCAAGATATTGGTGACCTATGCAATTTTATTCCTCTTCTTTCTACTGAGCAGACCATTTTAGATTTTTCTTATAAAACTACCCGGCTCTAGATTGTTTTCCACTCTTAAAACTATTGTTGCTTCTATTTATGATCTCCTCATCAACATGAAGATAAGGACAGAGCTAAAGTCCAAATGTCCAAAAGGAAGCAAGGATGGACGGGATTTTGCAAGGGAGGCTTATCATATTTATTGTCATACATTTCTAGACATAGATTTCTTATGAACACATTTCTATACTCTTACCCATGACAGTTTAAACCAATATAACTTAAGAGTGCTTGCAAGTAATGCAATTGAGTTTTCGGGAAACATCTGTTACCTCTTTCATTGACACTTTTAAGTGTGATGGTAGATTATCACTTCATAACTAAAATACTTAAATATAATACTATAATGGGACCTCTGACATTTGTGCATTTTTCTCATCAATGTATTCTCACAAGAATTCTATTAAGCTTTTCGATTTGTAAAATCTTCAACCCCGTTTCACAATTTGTTTTTGCATTGCAGTCAGGCTCAAAAGTATTGTCCTCAAGTTTTGCTTTATTCCGATTTACATCAGCTTGTGTGTTTTTACATGCATTCTCTCCACTAATTGTATCTCTCTCTCTCTCTCTCTCTCACACACTGTCTGTCTCGCACACACACACACACACACACACACACACACACACACTGAGGGGGCCGCAGAGATACTGGAGTCTTTCTCTCTCTGTGCTCGGAGACAGAAAGATGTGCTGTGCTGTGCTGTGTGAATGTATGTGAGTCTGGGAATGGAAGGATACAAGTATGGCCTGGCTTAGGAAGAGAGAAACGAAAGGAGTGGTATCGACCGACCGGGGTTACCATGGGAACCCAGCTGCTAAAAGCAGGCAGGGTCAGTGGAAGAGAGCCGTCTGTAACGGGGGAAAAAGGGATGCCATCTGGAGGAGGGAACAGGAACTACACAAACAGTGTTAAGAGCAGATTCAGGTCTCTTCCTCAGTAGGGACTTTTCAACAGCTAGGTTATGGGAATGCTGATTACTCACCTGTCTTCTGATAACTGGGCTATCTGATCCTGATAACCTGGTGTCGGGATTCTTTAGATGACCAAGGATTCAGTAACTATCAATAACACTGGAAAAAGAGAACCAAGCTATATTGAGGTTTTTATTTTAAGGAACTAGATGCTTTTAATAGTTGATTATTGAGACATATCTGCTGTCAACTTTAATTTCAGCTTTGAGAGCTGGGTTAAGGGGTTATGTAATTCCCAAGTACAGTAGACTCCCTGTCTGACATGGACTTTTTGTTATTGACTTCTTATTAGGGAAATTAGGAAAATCTCATTTTCACCGGGTCAATAGCTTAGTTCACACCAGAACAATCTATCTAGCTTTGAGGTTGTAACCTCATAAGAATTCAAAATAAAATGCTTAAAATGCAATTAAATGCACCTGAATTCCGTCTGTTTCCCTTTTTATGTTTTTCCGACTTTTATATCAACTTGTAATGCTGCATTGATGATTTGTCCATTTGCGTTGGCTGTTTTGTGTTATTTAGGCGCGAGGAGTGTTAATAAGCATACAGTATTTCCCGGAGACCAGATAATCACAGGATGGAGTCAAATCTGAGACCTCAGGTCCTGAAGACTTGGGTATTTTCGGAAAGGGATGTAAATGTTCTCCTAGGCATTTAGCAAGGACGTGTTACAGGACAATGTATCTGAATAATTCTATTCAACACCTTTCAAAACTGGGTCTTGATGCGGCTCTGGAAACTGTATTCGTAGAGCTGAAATAAAGCAGGTACTTCTGTTTACACAGTGTTGGGTTTGACTGTCAGGAGTGTCTCCTTTTTCACTCCTATATGTAGGAAGCGCCCACTGAGCTGTTGATGGATTTGTCTCGTTTCAGACCCATCTCTAAAATTGTACAGTGTTTTTGTCTGGATGGAGGAGTTCAAGCCCAGCTCAGATATCTCCAGACTCTCTAACAAAGACTCGAGTTGTTCAGGTATCGTTGTGCTGCCTGTAGCAGTGCCTTGGGGTTGTCCTGCCTACTCCATACGTGGTACCAGGCTTTATGGAAATCTGTCAAACAAGAAGAAAATGCTACAGCCGTTGGGGTCAATGTCGAAACATCAAAGAATGTTTGTATAAGTAAACTCTAGTTATTGTACTAAACATACTGGAATCCCAATACCTGAAGTAAAAAAATGTTTTCACAGTAAGCTCACGAGAAGGAGAGTATAAAAGTCAGATGGAGTCAGATGGCTGAGCGGTGAGGGAGTCGGGCTAGTAATCAGAAGGTTGCCGGATCGATTCCCCGCTGTGCCAAATGACGTTGTGTCCTTGGGCAAGGCACTTCACCCTACTTGCCTCGGGGGGAATGTCCCTGTACTTAGTGTAAGTCGCTCTGGATAAGAGCGTCTGCTAAATGACTAAATGAAATAAAAGGATTTTGTCATTTATTACCTACTGAACGATTATGTTGATGAGCATTTTGGTGGCAAATCCACACTGTACCAGGGACCAGCCTCTGCTTTGTGTTTGAAATGGTTCTCTTTCTGCTGTGAGTTGCAGGCTGGAGTGAAGCGCTAGGCTGGACCATTATGCTAGGCCGAGCCGGTCAAAATATGGAAACTATTGATCCTCCTCTCTGCACTGCTAATTAAAGATGGTCTACTATTTGTAAAAAGTCAACCCAATTATCAAATGAGCACATGAGGCTGGGTCCACTGTCATTGACATGAAGGTTGTCTGTCTGTGGAGGCCTATCTCCGTACAGCTCGACATGCACACCACTTTAGTTATGCTGTGTTTATTCTAGGATTCCCCAGCTGGTATTTATCAATAAATGCATGTCGGGCACTGTATATCAGAATTATAATACAATAAAAAAGTAAAGGTTATTCCCAAACCTGAGGTTCAGAAGTGGAAGACGTGTCGTATGTCGGCATCATATTGGTGGGCCCAAAAACATTTGATTATCTCCAGCTCAAATCTCCTGTGTTCCTCGGGCTTTTGTCACTTAGCCTGTCGTCTGTTTTTTTGTCTGTTTGTTTTTGGCCTCTCTGTTTGTTTGTTTGTTTGTGTGTTTGTCTGGTGCTCCGTAACTTCGAGAACATGACCTCATCAGGCAGAGCAACCAAAACTGCTCTGTAGCACAGAGTTCTCTGGTTCCTTTTTTCTCTCTCGTTGGTCTCTAGTGGAGCCCCTGGTACCAAGCACCAAGCACGCTGGTGTTTCGGCTGTCATGTTGGTTCTTCAGGTCAGAGAGTTACACTTCCTTATCTGATCATCTGCTCTCATCCTCCTGTGATACTGTAAGTGTTGCTGAAACCAGCTATGGTTCACAAGTGGACTAGCTGTGACTTGGTTTAATAGCCCAGTTGGACTATTGACAGTGTGTGTGTGTCTCATCGACATCGAGGTTGTTATTGTGAGTCCAAAAGGACTCCTTCTGGTGTGTGTGTGTGTGTGTTGGTGGGAGTGTGTCTTCAGACAGGCCTGGGTCTGATGCTGGCTTGTGTTCATGGTTGTGGGAGTGTATTTCCGGCCAGGCCCAGGCCTGGTGTGGTGTGTGTGTGTGTGGTGAAACTGTGCTGCTCTGGCTGCTGAACAGCCATGCTGCTGCCTGCACCCTGCACATGCTCCCTCAGCACCGGATCAGGCAGCAACAGTCAGCCATGGCGTCTAACCTCCACAATAACCACCTTATGTAATCATTCCAACAAGAGACGGACCAAAATAGCTCGGGCTGAGCAGTCCTGCCCTCTAGTGGTCGCACAGATGTATTGCCGTTTGCACCCAAATACCTCCCGCTTAAAAAATCTGACCTGGCACCGGGCCTGTGGACAGTAGGCCCAGAGTCCCTACCGCTGATGTGATCGGCTCTTGTCATACATCAGTCTCTGTGTCCATGGAATCCCGATGGTAGCAAAGCCAATGATAATGCAATGATATATATATATATATTCTACGTTCAATTGTATCATTCCAAAACTTGATGTTGGGTCTTATCATTTTTGAGGATATCGGATATATGTAGGCAGCTTAGTCAGCTCTGTCTGATGGAGGGATTGTTATAAGTATGAGGTCATAAGCAGGTCATCCACTCTCAAGTACAAAAAATCAGCTCATTCTGTGTGTGTGTGTGTCATTGCAGTTTCCTGGACAGAATTGACTCCGTAAGACAGAGCGATTACACACCTACGGACCAGGTAATGCACCGTGTAGATGGATTTGTAAAGAGGTTTTGCATTTGTAAAAAATATCATTCATTTCCTTGGCTTCTTACACGACCCGACAACCTTCTGATCTTCCTTTCAGGACCTGCTACGCTGCCGAGTGTTAACTTCAGGGATTTTTGAGACGAGATTCCAAGTAGACAAAGTGAACTTTCAGTGAGTCTCTTTCTCTCTCTTTCTCTCTCTCTTATGTCTGCACATTTCCAAATCACATGATGATGGCACACCCTTAAACTGACTAGTTGCTGCTTGAAGACCGCTTATTCCTTCAGTTACTTTTTTATAACGGTCACTGTATCTCCAATGATTGTAATGATGTGATTATGTATACAATGAGGGTGATAGCAAACGGTACCATAACAATCTGAGTCAATTCAGTGCAACTACATGCATGTTACATAAAAAGCAGACACTCAATAGTCGAAGGTATATGATCAACCATTATCTCTTCCATCTGAAGACCATGTCTTCAGACATAATAAAAAGATTCAAGTAGGTTGAATAATCATTGTCGCTTCCAACCCTATGACTCTAGAGCCCACTTCCCTGACTGTCCACATGAGGGGGATGTTGTTGTAGTCGGTGTGTCATAACATGTTTGTGTGACCTAATATTCCATCTTCTCCACAGTATGTTCGACGTTGGAGGCCAGAGAGACGAAAGGAGAAAATGGATCCAGTGTTTTAACGGTGAGACGGATGGACACAGTCCTACAGTCTGTTTCCTACAGTCGGTTTCCTACAGTCAGATGGCTAAGCGGTTAGGGAGTAGGGCTGTTAATCAGAAGGTTGTTGGTTCAACTCCCGGCAGTGTCAAATGACATTGTGTCCTAGGGCAAGGCACTTCATCCTACTTGCCTTGGGGAGAATGTGCCTGTACTTACTCTATGTTGCTCTGGATAAGAGCGTCTGCTAAATGACTAAATGTACTAAATGTTTTGCTGTTTGTCACACACACCGATTGGCCCTCCAAGGAAGCAGGGTGTCTGAACACGTTTCTCTTGTTGTTTGTAGATGTCACTGCTATCATCTTTGTGGTTGCGAGCAGCAGCTACAACATGGTCATAAGGGAAGACAACAACACTAACAGGCTACGGGAAGCCTTGGATCTCTTCCGCAGTATTTGGAATAACAGGTGCGTCAATGTCTCTTTTTTTCTGCTATTCCTGTCAGCCAAAACCTAATGTTTCAGTGGCCTCACGAATATCGTTTTTTTCTTTTCTTGTTGTTCCTGTTTGTCCTCCAGATGGTTACGCACTATATCAGTCATCCTATTCCTGAACAAGCAGGACATGCTGGCTGAGAAAGTATTAGCTGGAAAATCCAAAATTGAAGACTACTTCCCTGAATATGCTCGCTACACCATACCAAATGAAGGTTTGTCAGAATCCGTGTCATAGTGATACTGAGTTAGTCAGAACACACTGAAGGCACTGTAATCTTGACTCTAGAACTATGTGCACTCACAGGAAGTGCATGGCGGGGCCATGATGGCACTGTAACCTCGTGGCTAACTTAGTTCTCAGGTGTCAGCCCTGGGTATTGTATCAAGGCTCTCCTACGAGGGTTGATCAGACAGTTGAAACTGGTGTTTTTCTTCTTGTTTTCATCAGCAACTCCTGAACCTGGTGAAGACCCTAAAGTGACGAGAGCTAAGTTTTTCATCCGAGATGAGTTCCTTGTAAGTATTTGAGCATCGGGGGACCAAGACACAAAAGCCTTATGATACTATAAATGTTTGCTGTGTAGCCAACATCCATAATCCTAATTTCTCTCTCCTTTTCCTCTCCTTTTCCCCTCTTTTTCCTCTTCCCTCCAGCGGATCAGCACTGCGAGCGGAGACGGCAGACATTACTGCTACCCCCACTTCACCTGCGCCGTGGACACGGAGAACATCCGGCGGGTGTTCAACGACTGTCGGGACATCATCCAGAGGATGCACCTGCGGCAGTACGAACTCTTGTGATGGGACAGCCTCCATCGGCCTTCTGTGTTTTCTCAACCGTTCCGCATCCTCGACCCCAAAAAACCCAACCCAACCCAAGCCCCACCTGTCGGGGCAGATAAAGTACTACTGAAGTGTGTCAAAATCCTCTTCCTCCTTTTTAAATTGTTTTTAGACTGATTCATCCCCATTTCACAGATGTAAGGAAGGTTGGGGAACAAAGTTGTGCGTGCCGCTTTTTATCCTTCCTTGTTTTTCTTCAAATGCCTTGATTTTTTGTCATTCCACTAAGCCTCGGGCTACCTCCTTATTTTTCCTTAAGACCTATTTTTTGGCTATGTCATTGGACCTGGACTGGCTGAGTGGGTGTGGGAGGATGTGATAAGCACCCACAGGACCTCAGTGTAGAGGCATGTGGGTGTCTGTGTGAGAGCGTGTGTCTGAGTGAGTATGGGCTTGTGTGTATGTTTCTACAAGTGTGTGTATGTGTGAGTGGACATGTCAACTGCCAGTCGGAGCTGGCATCACCCCCAGACCTTTACCCTCTCCATCATAGTGGGCGCTCTGCTTCTCCTCTCAACTTGAAAGACGGCTTGTTCACGAATAGACAGAGAAGAGAGAGAGGAGACAGAGAGAGAGAGAGACAGATAGAGAGACAGAGAGACAGAAGAGAGAGAGAGAGAGAGAGAGGGGGGGGGGGGGGGAGTAGACGATGAAGAGATAATGCACTTTGCATCAGGTTACTTTTTTGGAGGACGTATACACACAATGTAGCATCACAATATTTATTACTCTTTCACAAATGTTAGTGTTGCCGAGTTGCAGGCGGGCTGAGGGAGGCATCCCGCCTTTCCTCAGAGACGTGAGGAAGGAGGGGGGGGGGTGAGGTGGGGGTGTTGGAAACGACAAAACGAAGGAATAAAGGAACAGGACAGAGCTCTGTGCACCTTAGTCCTACCGCTGCTCTCAGCCCAGGTGTCCTAGAGGAGTCCACCACACTCACCTGGACCTGTCTGTTCACAGAACCATCCTTTTAGCTTAGAGATCTTATTGGGGGTGGGAGGGGAGGGGGGGAGAACATGAATCGTTGGGTTTTTTGTTACCTTGTACAGACTGTGCAAGGTTGATTTATCCTGTACAGACTGTAAAATGTAATATTATTTTGTACAACTTTATTGAAAGAAAAACAAATCTACTTGTAGATCTTTGTGCCTTGATTATGGCTGTACCTGTAAATGAGCTCAGATGTAAGTATGGTTTTGACTGCGCTGTACAGCTTGATGTCAAACTCTATCAGCAGTAGAAGACTGCGCGTAGGGACTTTCTCTGTAGAGTTTAGTTTTTTCTGGTTTATAAAAAAAGGAAATGCTGTTTAGTAAAAAAAAATAAAAATAAAAAATATATTAAAAAAAATAGGGAAAAATCCTAAAAACCTGTATACATTATGCAAATTAACCACTTACCTGCAGTGAAGACCAGACGTTGCAGCGCCATGCCTTTTCGTTTTTCCTCCTTTTTGTTTTGAATTTCACAGCTTTAAGAACATTGGAAATCCATTGAAAGTGTCCAAATTGCAACCTGGTGTTGTTTTAATAGGAACCAACTTTTTTCGATATGAAGTATGTCTGAAGTCTGTAAATGTGTGCGCATGTGTACATAAAACAAACATAGACTCACAGACACATTGTGTGTGTATGCGAGTGAGTGTACGTTGTGTGTAATCTTTTATAAATGTATGTACATGTAAATTTATAGGTCTATATAAATATATATGTACAATTATACATGTTTAATTATGTGTGTGCCTAGGTGTATACATACCTATGTATGTGTACGGTAAATATGTATACATACACACATAGGAAAGCATGATTAGAATGGAGATGAATAAATGAGAGCGTGCAATATTAGGAATTCTTTGGTCTTTTGGAGCCATACACAATGGCACAGGCACTATGAATGTGTGAACAGCGCCCAACAAGACAAGCTCTTCTCCTTGTACAAACAGCATCAGCCTTTTCTTCTACAGTACACGTCTATCCTGAAAAGAGTGTGAACTGACTGGAGGTGTGAACCCTTGTTTGGCCTAGGAGGATGATTAAATGACATTTTTATTTTCTTTAAATAAAGAGGCACATTAGAGGATTTTGCGTTATTTCCATGTCGGTGTTGACCTTTGTTTGTATTTGTCTTCGTAAGGTTTTGATTTTTCCAATCAAATCTCATTTGTATTAGGTAGGATGGAAGATGAATAGTTTTGCACACAGTAGACCTGTGTGTCTTACTGCCATATAATAATAATCCAATCTGGGCTCATTTAGCTTTATTTTGTACTGTACATCAGAAATAATTTATTGTACAATAGTGGTGATTGGGGTGACACAAATTTGGCACATAAAATCATCAGAAATACAAATTTGGCACATAAAATCATCAGCAATATAAAGTTAAGAATGTGACTGTCCATACTTGTGCTTGTGTCAGGAAACAGCATAAGTAGAAATCAGGGACGTGAGAAGCTGGGCCAGAAATACATCACTGAGAATGTCCGCGAGGGAGAGACGGCAGTCAAGTAGACGGTCCTCAGTCTAGATCAACGCATATTCACTTAAAAACAAGTTATGTACAAACTCTGCTTGGCTCTTGTTGCAGTGGAACAACACATATCCCTCCATCGAAGGAGCGAAACAAGTCCACTAGGAGGACAACATCCATGGCCCTCCAGAGGGTGAAGTTGCCCATAGGCACTGGTCAAAGATCAGCATATCCGTCTGTAGGTAATCCTGTCCTCGTCACATCCGGAATGCCAACCTGACCTGAGACCAGTGACTGGGGGCGACATCACCCTACTCCTCTCGTCAGAGGGACTTGTGCTTCCCCAGAAGACACAGGCTGAAGCACTGAAGTAGGCCTTTCAGCCACAGACAGTGAGCCAGGAGAAGCAACAGCAACCCCGCACCAGCTGAACAGTAGAGGACAATGACCGTGCTCTCCTCAGGCAGGAAACACTTAGATAGAGCATAGCTGCCTGCTGAGAATGACCCCTGAGAGAGAGAGAGAGAGAAAGAGAGATGGGGAAAAATAGTTAATCAGCTGAAAACGGCAACAACAGGAAGTGGATGGTCCGATCAGTGAGTAAGTTCACCAAAATGAAGCTGGGGTTGTTGCGGTTCCTCCAGCTGAAGGAGGGCACACTGATCTCTGGGTACTTGTTGTCATGGAGAACCTCACATCCACTGTGAGTGTGACCACTCAAGATCAGACGGGGCTTGAACCACTGCAGCAACTAGGAAAAGAAAGGATCAATTCAGCTAAACTACGCTCTTCACACTATTTTTGATCCATGTAGTATGGACCTTTGGCCTCCTGAAGTTAATAATGAATGATTGTTGTTTAGTATCATACCAGGCCTCAGCTGCCACCTCACACACCTCCTAGGCTTGTGTACTAGCAATATAACAGGTGTAAGCGCACGCAAAGAAAGGTTCGATCGTGGAGGGACTCCATCACATGCACCTACCCTCTGGGAGGCTTCCTTAGACAACACGTCATACTTCTCTCTGAACAGCAGATGGCGCTCTTCTGGAGGGGCAGCGTCAACGCCTCGGCAGCTGGCGTCACTCACGCGGTACAGGGGGTAATGCTGTGGAGAGGGTGTTCAACATGTGTTCACGCTCGAGCCTCTGAAAGTCTTGCTACTGAAGTGTATTGTGTGCGTTTACCTGCATGATGATGGGCAGGGCAGGAGGATAGCTCTGTGAGTCTCTGCAGTACTCCTTTATTATGGTGGATTGGGTATACTGTCAAAAAGGGTCGATCCATCAGGTTGGTATACTTTATAATGCTTAATTCATCAACTGGAATGCCATTTCATGAATCTCTATTTAAGCCTTCGGCCCAGGCATCCACATACTGTACATGGAGAGTACATTGTGACGCAGATTCAATACAGATTCCTGTCTATAGAGCCACAGTGTAGAGAGGGGTTGTCCTAACCTGGAGAGAGCAGTTGAGGTCTTTAGACAGACGGAGCAGTTCCTTCTCCACAGCCTGGCATATGGGGCACCCATCGCCATGCAAGGCCACGCTATTCACCAACAAGAAGCTGGGGAAGCAGAGAAAACCACAGATGGCTGTGTAAGCGCGTTGAATAGGTAAAACTCTCAGTATAAAGAAAGAAATATTGCCCATCCGCAACATTGAGGGCTAGCTTTTTTGGTTAGGTTAGGGTGGCTGGTTAAAGCAGTGTTTTAGGGATGGTCGTCCCATTCGCAAGTCAGGAGACCCGGATTTGCACCCAAGTATGGGCAGATTGGGAGGAAGCTCTACTGACGAGTGACACAAGTAAACGGCCATCCTTGAGAATGACAATGTAAAATGTCAGCCCTATCTTCTACTTAAATGATTGTGGTCCTTTTATTGTGAGAATGAAGAGAATGTTAGACACGTCAAGGGTACAACATGTTAATGTGTCCACACTGGGTTTCACGTTACTCACTTGACTCCTTTCTGGGTGACGATCCTGGTAGAGGTGGCATTGAAAACCTTCTCAAAGCGTTGTAACTTAAACCAGTCCATCCTGTTCGGGGAAATGAAATAACGACCAGTCACTAGACTTGGACTGGTTGTGCAGTATGTGCTCCTGTGTATTTGTTGCCCTTTTTCCCAGTAAACACATTTGAAATCAATCAGTTGCCACCAGTTATCACCCGTGACAAAGGAGTTTGTCAAAGTGTTTGTATTTGAAATCAATTCAATGAATAATTGACTTGACAGCAGTATCATGTACAGACTGAAATGAAATCGTGCTATCGAGACAAAGGAGTCCCAGCTTACTCATAGTGAAAGCCTATATCATGGTTTCCAACCAGAACTATTAGTTCTGTTTCACTAGTGTGCCTGAACATTCGCTGGAATCGCCGTACGTCATCCTCCCAGTCCTGGCGGGTGAATGTGAGACATAGACGCGTTACTTATTTCATATTCAACATAATCTGATCTATAAAGCTACGGTGGGCACATGCCTTAGGTGAGCTCCACTTTCCCTCATCGAAAATATCCCCCAGTATGAACACGACCTCTGGTCTCAGCAACCACAGCGCAGTCTGGAAAGACCTCTCCATTTGCCATTCCCTGTGCGGTACGAACACATGTCAGGTCACCCATCATGTTAACACATTGTGTTATTGTTGACAACTGAGCAATACTGCTTTATCAACATCAGCTGCCTCGGAAGTCTTAAGTCATTTACAGATCTAAATACATCCAAAACGTAGTCACATACATACGTATTCAAACGTGTTTATTACCTTCGCAATTTATCAAACCAGTGTCCTCCGATAGCTCCAAGGAGATGAGTGTCTGAAAGCACCATTGCGCGGAGAGTTGAAGCCGCTGGCTGTCCGTCTCCTCCTCGAACATTGTCTATCTTCGGCCAAGAACACTTCAATATGGCTGGGAAATATATGAGGTATTCACAGAAAAGAAAAACAGTTGAAACCACTCCAAACAAAACAACTACAGCGGTCCATTTGGCGCTAAACCCCGGCATATCTGTTTTGTTTGTCTCTTTGCATTCTCTGTACTGGCGCACTGATGGAGCGATTCATATCCCCTTTCACCAGAATGTCAGCATGACAGTTATTGCATTGCATTGTTCAGAATTGCATTGAATAATTTGTTATCGATATAAACTAATCCAAAATTATTTTCTTCGAACTGATGACAGCATGGGCCTGTGAACTTGATTTCGCAATAGGTCTCTATCATTCAAGTATTCGCAGAGTGGGTGGGGGTGGGGTGTCTGTGGGGGTGCTCTCCTCTGTCACCACTTCCGGGGAGAGGAAAGAACTAAATGGTGACACTGTCATAAAAAACATCTGTCATTTGACGTCTACACAATTTACGGTGATGTACAATAGCAGACCTGGGAAATAATATAAATCGGATAGATAATGGACACTGATGTCACAGAATATACTTACATAACTTCGTTCACTTCACAGCGTGAGAAACCAGGCTCAAACAAGTGTTGACTAAAACAGTATGATATTGTAGACTACACATTGCCGAAACGACAATTTAGCTTAATACAATTGAGCTATGTATTGGTTTGAAAATCCGAGACAATAGGCTATGTTGGGATTTAACCAAGGATTTATTTGAGCAGAGTGGTGGTATTAGCCTTTAAATGATTCAGACAGAGATAATCAAGATTAGTTTCCACATGGCTTACCAGTGAACAGATTCCAGGAGTTACACCAGTAAATGTACAATATTGCTTCACAGTCCTGTTCATCAAATCCCCTACCAGAGAAGAGAACACTGGATCAGTGCTACCAGGGGCGCCGCCTGAAATTTTGGGCCCCATGAAAAAGAAAATACATATTTATATTTTTTAATGATTTCTATTTGTTTTTCAATTTTTGGGGGGCCCCTGTCAGTCAGGGGCCCATAGAATCGTCCTAGCTTACCCCCCCCCCCCCCCCTATGCGGCGCCCCTGACTGCTACACTACAGTAAGTAGAGCCTACAGCGCTGTCCCTCGTGCAGCACTGGGTCACTCTGACCATACCATGGTCCATATAATTCCCGCATACAGGCAGAAATTAAAGCTCTGTAAATCTGTTATGAGGACATCAAAACAGTACCCTCACTGGTCCTGGCCTCACAGGACCAGTGAGGCCAGAGGCGTTGTTAGACATCAAACTCTACTGGGGCACAGGCCCCTAATTCATATCCCTTTTTTCTTTCAAGCTTGCTGTGCACAATGCACTACTAGGCTATAAAAACTCCCCTTGCTTAACCCACTATACAACAGTTCAGGGATGCATATTTGATATCAGCTTTGGCAAGGACATCAATAGCTAATGCAAGCACGCACATTTATTCGCATTAGTTTGAGCGCAAATACTGTTTGAGCTTCATGTAATATTGTTTTTAGGTTTTATTCAAAATAAGATGAACAGTAGGCCTATCATTTAGAAACTATCTTTAGTTTTGTAATGTTTTCTTAGCCTACCTCAATTCTGACTTGAGTGCCGAGTCCGACACCTGGGGGGTATTCCAGAAAGCAGGTTATGTGACATACCCGGGTAAGTTAACTCCCAAGCTGACACCCAGCATTGTAATAACATTAGTGGTGGGTTACGGGGTTATGTTGCATAACCTGTTTTCTGGAATCCCCCTGGACTTGTGTGTTGGTGCTGCAGTGGCTATTTGGCAAGCTCAGCAGAGGGCTGACATGGAATTCTGCATGCATATAGGTTTGGGTTTTCGGTTAAACGTTTTTACAAGCGGTGATTGGGATACTGTGTAACTGTTTTTTTGGGATTATCAATCTAAATGAATGCACTGACTTTTGAAGTTAATTGTTAAAACTGGGGCACGTGCCCCAGTAAAAAGGGTCTAACGACGCCTCTGAGTGAGGCTATGGAGGATCTGCGGGCGTGCTTGGACTGTACTGACTGGGATATGTTCATGACTGCTACCAATAGTCTGGATGAACTCACAGAGGCTGTGACATCATACATCAGCTTCTGTGAGGACTGCTGTATTCCAACACGCACCAGGGTGAACTTCAACAACGACAAGCCCTGGTTCTCAGCAGAGAAGGTTGAGGTCAGAGAAGGAGGAAGCTTTTAGGAATGGGGATAGAGACAGATTCAATGAGTTGGAGAACAGGTTTAGCAAGGCGGAGAGAGAGGCTAAACGACTGTGCTCAGAGAGACTGAAACGTCAGTTCTCTGCTAACAACTCTGCTTCTGTCTGGAGAGGACTCAAGCAGATTACCAACTACAAGGCACAAGCCCAGAGCCCCCCACTCCACTAAAAACTCCCGCCTGGCCAACGACCTGAACATATTCTACTGTAGATTTGAAAGACAATTGGACAGTCCTCAACTACCCCTTTCCACCCATGATGCCTCCCACCTCCCCCCTCTACAGTGACAACTCTCTCCATTCAGGAGGGTGAAGTTAACAGACTTTTCAAGAGGCAGAACCCCCGCAAAGCAGCTGGGCCGGACTCTGTCTCTCCTGCCACCCTCAAGCCCTGTGCTGACCAGCTGTCTCCAGTGTTTACCAACATCTTTAACACCTCCCTAAGAGACATGCCATGTGCCAGCCTGTCTCAATTCCTCCACCATCATTCCTGTGCCCAAAAAGCCAAGACCAACAGGACTCAATGACTACAGACCCGTCGCCCTGACCTCTGTGGTAATGAAGTATTTTGTGGGCTTTGTTCTGGCACACCTCAAATCCATCACAGACCCTTTCCTGGACCCACTGCAGTTTGCCTACAGAGCCAACAGATCTGTGGATGATGCCGTTAACATGGCTCTCCACTTCACCCTACAGCACCTGGACTCCCCAGCATCCTATGCCAGGATCCTGTTTGTGGACTTCAGCTCTGCCTTCAACACCATCATCCCCGCCCTGCTTCAGGACAAGCTCTCCCAGCTGACCGTGCCCGATTCCACCTGCAGGTGGATCACAGACTTCCTGTCTGACAGGAAGCAGTGCGTTAAGCTGGGAACACAAGTCTCTGACTCCCAGTCCATCAGCACCGGACCTCCTCAGGGCTGCGTCTTCTCTCCTGTGCTCTTCTCCCTGTACATCAACAGTGCTGTTGGTGTACAGGGAGAAAAGCACAGGAGATGGATGACTGTTGCACCAGTCATCCGTCTGTCAACTACTGAAGTTTGCAGACGACACCACCCTCATTGGGTTAATCTCTGACGGGGACGAGTCTGATTACAGGTGGGAAGCTGACAACCTGGTGACCTGGTGTAGCCAGAACAACTTAGAGCTCAATGCTCTTAAGACAGTGGAGATGGTTGTGGACTTCAGGAAGAATACAGCCCCACTCACCCCTATCCCCTTGTGCGACTCCCCAGTCAACACTGTGGAGTCCTTCCACATCCTGGGCACCATCCTCTCCCAGGACCTCAAGTGGGAACTGAACATCAGCTCCCTCATCAAAAAAGCACAACAGAGGATGTACTTCCTACCGCAGCTGAAGAAATTCAACCTCCCAAAGACAATGATGGTGCACATCTACACAGCCATCATTGAGTCCATCCTCACTCCTTCCATCACCATCTGGTATGCTGCTGCCACTGCCAAGGACAAGAGCAGACTGTAGCGTATCATCCGCACTGCTGAGAAGGTGATCGGCTGCAATCTGCCTACCCTCGAGGACCTGCACACCTCGAGGACCCTGAGGCGTGCAAGGAAGACTGTGGCCGACCCCTCCCATCCTGGTCACTCCCTGTTCCAGCTACTGGCAGAAGGCTGCAGTCCGTCAGGACCAAAACCTCACGCCATAAGAACAGTTTCTTTCCATCTGCTACTGGCCTCTTCAACAAGGCCAAGGACTCCAATTGACATTCATTCACTTATTTAACTATTATGAGTCCATCTAATGGCAATTACAGTATGTATAAGCCACCTTCTCAGTATCCGATTGCCCACTCACGCTGCTCATTCTTATTCTTATATATATTTTATTTTATATTTAAATTGTTGTATTCTTCTTAGAAATAGTTAAACTTTTGTACTTTCACTTAATTTAAGATTCGTATGTTTAGTGTTTTGCACTTCCCTGCCTCAGAAAATTCTGTGTTTGTATAACATACATGGCGAATAAACCGAATTCTGATTCAGATTCACATTTTTCGAATAGTCTTACATTTTACAATTTTGTGGAATTAGGTGACTATGTCCTATCTTGTTCTATGTTTTCCTTTTTGCCTTTTAATGAAAAGTATTAGGAGCAACAGTTGGTTATTTGTTGATGTAGCATATCAGAGCCTTCATGCAAAGAAGGCTTGGGCTTCCTCTTGCACTGGCAGTTCAGTGAAGAAGGTTACAAACTGCATTACATATACAAACAAACATTTTGTGAACAATATCATTTGATTTATTTCAGTAAAAGTATTTAATAAATCTGCAGTAAAGCTAAATGGTGGATTTGAACAACTACCATAATCCTCTGTTTACAGTGAGTTGTTTAGCTTAAGTGTTTTGTGTTCCAGTGTTAACATTTGGTTGAGGGGAAAGTTTCCTCCTTCTCATGCAATTATGAAACAACTCGCCATTACCAGAGGGTAGCTTATTTCTTTAAATTGTGAATGTATATGAATAAAGTCCCTTTGCTTAAGTATTTTTAATATACAATTTTGTAGACTGATTTGCCTTCCACTATGTTACGATGGGGTCTCCATATGCACATCTCTTTTCAACTGCCAGGTTGTAAAAGTTGCCTTTTCCTCCTTTGTAAGCACTAGTGACGATTCTTGCCCATCCATATTCTCCCTGCAAGTAAAAAACAAACACATGTAGCCTTTAAGTACAAGCACAAGGTGAATGCCTCCAAGGATGGTGAACAGATCTGGGAGATGCCGGGTAGACTCACCCAAGGTTCTCCCCACGAGTTCCTGACAACCCAGTACTCTGTCCCATCCTCAGTCACACCCCAGCCCGCCACAGATATTATGTGGTTCATGAGAGAAAGAGGGTGGAATTCTGCAAATAGCCCTCCGGTGTACGCCTCCAAGCCAGCAGTGGCCATTACTCCACAGCTAAGAGACAAGATACAGACTAAATGTAATGTGGCACTATACAGAAATCACAATTGGGATTTTTCTGAAATCATTTAAGAGCATACAAAATAATATATTATTCTTATATATTTAGTACAAAGTCAAATATATAGCTTTCATTGTAATGCTAAAGAGGGGGCTTGCCTGATGGGCCCATTAGTGTAGATCTCTGCTTTCATCTTGTCCCGGCCAGACACTTCTCCATAGTCTCCTACTTTCCATAGTGTGTAGTTCTTCACAATGTCACAAGACTCGAAGAAAGAGCATGTGCCACACTGGTTGAACAGCTCACATTCTGTTGGTCGGTGACAGGATGATTCCTATTTCATTAATATGTCAAAGCAATAGATTTAAGAACTAAGACATCTAAAACATGATTTTATAGAAATATATAGATAAGGTCTACGTTACTCTGATTTTTGGCCTGGTAGTTATTGCACGTTTCATCAGGGATTCCTTTCTCGTGCGCATAGGCGTACACTCCTAGATGATCCCCTCCGTAGCAGGATCCTGCCCGTCCACAGTCAATCACATTCTGGACTGACAGGTATGCAGACGGCCAGGCTCCTTTTCGTTTAATGTTGATTCTGTCTTGAATAGAACATAAAACAATGCGCTTGACATCGCCTTATGTTACTCATTACATACACGTCATATTCCTGTCCAACTGGCAACAATTGTACGTGTTAATTTTCACTTTACTAATGTTCTTGATGCGCGACAAAAGGTAATTGTTGGAAAAGTTACACGAGGCAAATTGTGGTAGGGAGACACACGACTTGGTTTATTAGTGATTTTATGGTGACAGTGGTACCTGCGAGCGCACTGGTTGCTCCCATGGCCCAGCACGAACCGCAATACTGTGGAATATGTTGGTTGCGCGTGATGCTCATATAATTTTTGCCATCGATGCTTCTCCAGTCCCAAGTTAATGGGAGATTGGAGATGTTCACATACTCGTGAGGTCGGGGGGATGTCCTGCGAATGAAACCATGTAGGCTATTAATGTATGACGCATCCTAGGCACTCCTTTTTTTACAATCAATGAAGTTACTTCAGTTGGGGCCAGGAAACCTGAAGATACACAATACACTATGAATTTTGTCATAATTCTAGTTGAACGATGCTTACTTTACACTGCTTGGTCTATTGTCCCTGATGGGTTTGTAACATGATTCGGAGAGTTTGTTCATGTCATTGCCAACCACAACCTTTAAAAATAAAAAACCTTGTAAAAACGACAACAATAACAATGTGATAGGCGACGCCATGTTTCCCTGTGTCTTCTTCGGCAGAAGTCTGATTCCAGACTTCCAGACACTGCCCTCTATCAATAGACGGCCAAACAACAGCTCATGAGGTTAGGCTGCTGTGATTCCAGATGGTCAGATCCATTATAGTTGTAATGTAAGTGTTTTTAAGACGTTTAGTTCTGCTTGCTCACAGTCTGCAGTTTAGGAATACAATGGTCCCACTCTTTCTGCTTCCTCGTTCACTTCCTTTATGTGTGTGTGTGTGTGTTTCTTTTACATCCAACAGAGTACCTCAAAACTCTTGCATAGACAAACGCAGTCATGAATAGATTTTCCATACTCAACATGAAACTTGTAAAACCATATCCAAACCCTATTGACCCTATTGAGTGCATTTCCTAATGTACAATTAAACTTGAAGGCTTGGATGTACTAATTGTTAACTATATCAAAGTGACCAGTTGAGGTCTTCATGAACCATGTACAGCTCTTACGGCGGAGTTAAATGATAAACCCATCCCCACTTACGGATTTGTGATGTTGGAAGTTCTATTAATGACAAATAGCATATAATCAAATTGCATGTACATTAGGTAGGTAATGAACACTACAGGAGCATAACACTAATTATTAAAATGTCAAGTAGTATTTTGTATCATTGTATTGTTTGTCTTTACACGATGGTTCATTTTTATATTTATATATTTCCTTTGCAACTGGTAACTATAAAACACCGTGTACATCATCATATTACATTAAATTAAAGGTATCTATGCAATTGACAACCTTAAAAATACAACAGGGAAGATACAAATGACTATACTATGATCAGTGTATGTATTGCAACAGTATATTGATATTGAAAAAATGTCCCTGCAACTAAACAACAGCCTCAAGGTTGGCAGGGCTGGGGGTTCATAGATGACCCTTGGTCTCTGGGGTTAATGCTGTGCTGAGAGCTATGATTACTGAACACTCTGCACAGGAACTTGCTAAGATACACAAACAAGCTTCAATAATGCAGGACTTTAAATGCCAACTCAGTCCCATGATAAATCTAAATGTAGTAAATGTTTTAAGATATGATGTTGTTTTACTCAACATAGGCAATGAAAGGCTGCTTTTAAATAGCCATACTTGATGATTGGGTAAACATCCTGAACTAACTGGATGCATTAACAGGAAGTTTATGACTGAGTTGCGACAATATACCTTGACGCGTAATTGCTTCATCAATAAAAACTCTGCATCATCCATCAATCGATTTAGATTTTCAGAAGTCTACATAAACATAAGAAAAGAGTATATTCAGATCAATAACTATAACTATACGATAGACATCAGTCATATACAAAAGTTACGCAATGCAATATTGTGTTAATCAATACACACTAAGTGAGATAGACTGCTTTTTGACATTTTGATTTTAATAATATTTCTTTCATGATTTAAAGCCGTTTTTAAGTGTTGAATTTATTAGATGGATTGAGAATTGATGTCTGACATCTCTTAGGATGTGAACCTTTATCTTTAACAACCACAGAAAAAAACGATAAAATATCTATTTTAACAAGGGTGTGCGAAGTTTATGTCAAATGAATCCATGTTTAATTGAACACAGTTGCAGATTCCACACACAATGTCTCCAAGTGGTAATTCTTTTTGCATCTGTGACTTCCTTTGGTACATAAGTTTCCCGGTCAACGAGTGGTGAACCAGAAGTGGTAAATGACCAATATAAGGTCCCACAGTAAAATGTGAGTCATTAGGAAATGTATTTGTCTTGTTACTTGTCCTAACTTGGGAACTTTGCTTTTGATTACCACCCACATCATGCACTGATGTTTTATTTTCTTTTGAGGTATTTCCTTTGAGACCATCTTGACCTTTCAACAATTCTGTTGCTCTTAAAAACATTTCCTAACATTGGATTTGATCAGTAACGAACGAACAGGATTTCACTGAGATGCCTGAGACATACAAACCATAAACTATTCACGTCACAGAGAGCCTTAGATTCAACATAAATGAAGCCAGTTATCCCGTACCTTTACCTTTGCCAAACGTAACATTTTATATGTTTATTTTGCTGTACATTTCTCTGCCTGATGACGTGTTCTCAAGGAGACTTATATCCTCTGACATGTATATGCTTGATCTGGATGTGCATTGGAGAAAAATACAGACAGGATGTTTCACATGCCTTCCGACCAGGATTGAGTACCTGAAGCTGCACCCTCTGGCTCAATAACTACCTCTTAAGGAATTGATGAATAATGGATCAAAGACAAATGGTTGCTTTAGATATCCATCTATTTGATGGACTGAGAAGGAGAATAAGGCTGATCTTCAAACAATAGAAACAAAATCAATGTCTAACATTTTTGAAGTATTGATTAAGAGGATGCTGCTCAAGCACAATGTAGAATGACTTGAAACTCCCTGGACATCAAATGTCATTTGAAATTAACCTCTTAGCTTTAAACTGGGAATCAACCCCCCACTATACAAATTATAACTTCCCCGTTACCATTTGTTTTATACACGTATATAATAGTGATTATTCATGGTGCCACATGTTGTGCAGTTAAATGCTCTACAGGTGCTCATCTCGGTGTTCTGTTTTAAAAAACTCTAAAAGGCCATTCTATGACGCATTTATGGACCTAACGGTCTAATGCACCTGGAGGATTTACCAGAATATGTATCACCATGTCAATAAATAAACATGCAAATTATTCATGTACATTAAAAGTGACTCATCTTAAGACCAATTTACAAAGATTTGCTGTTTCACAGGTGCAGGCTTAATGAACCAACTATCAACAACGTAGGCTACGTATAAAAACAACGTTCGCTATATATTCCCCACATGTGCTATGTGTTTTTGCTTTGTGAATTTATGCGCTAATCATCAGTGGTGATATAATGACAAGACAAGATCAGAGCTTGTCTTGCTGGAATGTGTTTACTACTTCGTCAACTCATACACACTACAAAGCTGCAACCATAGGTGTCGCTCTCTTAACTCTTTGTAATACTGGAGTTTACACCGTTACTAGAATTTCAAATAATAGAATGTAGCTAATTTGCACCCAAAAAATTACATAAAATAAAATTAAAAAGAGACTAAACTCATCTTATATCCATTATACATTTCATTAAAGAAATCTCGAAAACGTTTTAAACACCTATTATACTGCATGGTAGCTGTATGTGTCAATTAACACAAACTAATCACTCTTGAACAATAACAACAATATACATTTCGGAATCAGATGCATGGGAACTGATCTACTCCCTGACACCTTATGCCTTTGACGGATTGGGCTTCTAGCGATTGTTGGGATGGACGTGGGGAGTTACAGGAAAGGGTCCCACCTCTTGCTCCTAATTATCAGAGAGCAAACCGTTTACTCACTGTAAACCTCTGAATGGCTACCATAGCTGTCAGTCAGAAGGTGGTCCACAGTTAAACCAGAAGTCGGAAAGTCACATTTCTCCAGTGCGTCAAAACGAAAGACCGGGGAAGATGGACTTAAGAACCACAGTTCTTTTTTCGTATATAGGGTAAACCAGCTACTATACCCACACTACCTTGAAAACTTGTTGACTGACTTTGGAGATAGCCTGTTGTGATATGCCTCGCGCACTGTTACTACTGTGCGCGCACCTGAGGCAGGAGACAATGTTTGTATAGTCTGACCATGTTGTGAATTAGAAACATTAGGGTTCAACTGTGGGAACAGTTGATTTTTGAAAGCATTAATTTAATCATGCAGTCCGATAAAATTGATGGTGTGGAGACCCTTGATAACGCTTCTACATTTGGAATAGTTGAGAAGATAGTTAAGACAACCGGTGGACAGATGTTGCCGTATGGACCGCTAGTCTGGAAGGGTCTAAATGCACCTGCATAATGCCGTCATACATGGGTTTTAAGAGAGAAGAGGACTTTTTAACAGGGAAGCCAGAAACCAGTGCGTGAGACTACCCTGTCCAAGTTTACTTGGTTACAACAAACGCTTTCCAAAGAGATGGCTTCCGAAGTGGTGTGTGGACTGATCTTCAGATTGCTCCTTCCAGTATGTCTAGCTTCAGGTAAGTTGATCTTGTCACCAGGTTACGCATCTCGGCTGAAAATGCCAAAAATCAAGGTAGTGGCTAAATCAGCTACAAACTCCCCCATCCAGGTTGCTTGTAAAGTTGTGACAGTATTTGGCCAATTATACTTAGAAGTCTCCATTTGATTTATTGTGTTGTAGTATTATTGTATGTACATGTTGTGTTCAATTGCTATTAAGTTATTAAAAAACAACAACGATTGTAATCATATTTCTCCTACATAATTCACCTCATTAACTCATAAGCGTTACACTTCTTTCTACTCACTATAGAGCTCAACATTTCGTATCTGATACAGGAAGAGGCATTTGGATTGATACAAAAGTGCTACAAAACTTAAAAATTACTTATTTTTATTCACATGCACCTTCCTATTTCCTGTACTAAAGCCTGTACTATAATTCCAGCCTAAGAATCTAGCTGAAAATGTGCTTGTTTGTATCCTTGAAACAACAGTATATTTATTTGATATAATTATAAACTTTATTTTCTATTTGTCTGGCAGACAAGCAATTCTCATGATTGTATCCTTGCTGAACAGTTGTCACTGGAGTTAACATTTAATTATTGAGAAAATGTGTTTCTCTTGAATGTGCGTGAAATAATTGACACCCTGAGGGTGAGAAGCTTAGTAAACTCTTTGTTAACACCCAGCCTTAGGGACATATTTTGCTATTGATACATATGGGAATTTGAACATATTGATCCGCTGCATGTACTTAGCCCTTTAGACTGATTTGATAGCATTTGTAATCCCTATTGATCATTTGTGTCTTAAATTGTTATGTTGTAAATAGATCCATGTTGGATCCCCGTTGGGCTGTGATTGTGAAACTGTATTTATTTATCAATTAATACAAAGGTTAATCTTGCTATTAAGCATGCTATTAGTGTGTAATGATAGTGGTCACATTCACAGAGGTTTACCCAATGTGTCAGGATCAATTTATACTGCGGTAAGACACGATGAAACAGTATTAACGCATAACCAATAATGAGGTTTCACCATGGTGAGTGTAAGCTGTGGCTGAGCTGCACCAGGGTGCTTGCTGGAGATAAGCCCCGGACAGTATGACCATAATGCATCACTTGACAGTCTGAGTTCAGCCTTCTTTTCTAGAAGCAATTGTGAGGCTATGCAGAGTCTCCATTAATTTGTGGAAAGTCGTTTTAACAGTATGAATTAATAATGCAGTTGTAAGGGGGAGAAGAATTGCCTTCCCGTTATCGTAAACATGCCTTTAATATTTTATGTTTTTTCAAAGTGCCAATAAGCAGGAGTCAGTCACAAGAAGATCTAACAGTTGTTGAAATTAAAGACAGAGCAGTCAGTTTTGCAACATATGGGATGAGATTGTTCGTCACATATGAGATTGTTCGTATTGATACACCTTTATTGATAAAAAAGTCAATATGTATGCCATTTGGATGTTATTTCATGTATGTGTAAATATAATAATTAATATAAGTTATGACATAAAAATGCAAGATGAGTTTCAGAGTTCCTGTCAGGTTTTGAATGTGAAACACCACAACAGGTGTTATTAGGTGACAGTCATCACTCAGCTCTTTTATGCAGTTGTGTGTGTGTTTGAGGGTGTGTGTGACAGAGATAGAGAGAGAAAGAAAGAGTGTCCGGTGATGCAGTGAGAGCCTCTTTCCCTCTTCCCCCAGGTACTGTGAAAGAGGCAGAGAGCAAAAGAGAAAGGGAGAGGGAGAGGGAGAGAGAGAGAGAGAGAGAGAAGTGACGTTGCTTCTCCTGTGTTCCCTGTTGCTCGTCTGACATCACCTCTATTGAGAAGCAGAGGTCTGCCTGGCCCATGTGTACACAGTGATAGCCCTATAACCACATTCAACCTGCATTTGTCTGATGAAATATGTGGAGAATACTGGAATATGACCCTTGTGTCCGGATAAATTAACATCCAGTTATTACACATAGATAAGGGGGGCCTATGATGAGCAGCAATGTGGGTCTAATATCCAGTAGGGGGGAGATATATTGGACATCATCTCATTTTTATGCTTTCCCTCTGGAGCTTTGTATCTTGTTCAAATAGTTTTACCTCACATGACACATGTAGTTGGTTACTTGGTCAGAAGTTTAGACCTATATAATGTAGAATATTTCCTGTGATGGCGACATTGAGAGCCCGCTTGAGGGGGGTGGCAGCAGATTGATGTTGAGGATGACTGGCTGGAAGATTGACTGTCTGGATTATTGGCTGGCTGACTGGCTGACTGTTTTCCTTTGCCGACTGTTGTGCTGGCAGGGTGACTTGACTGGTGTCAAATGATGTGCACATGATTGTCCCCCAGCAGTTGATCACTGGTCCATGTAGATCCACTATGCTGGTATGGCTTCTAGTATCTCGCCTCACCGACTCTAATTCTCTGTGCTATCTCTATATTATATTATATACACCATTGGATTTAGCTCCAGACAACAATGTCATTAAAATGGTAAATCTCTTCAAGGCAGTTAGTAAAGCCAAGTGTAACCTCCTCTTTTGTGGTGGTTATAGGACATTCAGTTATGTTTCTTCTTGGTCAGCCCGACCCTGCTTCTTCCCATCTGTTATCATAACATTTATACCCCCACACCACGTATTTAAATCAGCTTGACTGGTTTTCGATTCTAGTTTAGTGTTTTTTTCCAATTTGGAGAGCTGGTTTTTCATCTGCTGTAATAATAAGGTTTGTCTTTTAAAGACAAAGAATTGATTCATGGGTGGAAAGGGACTTTTCAGTAGTCCAGTGTCTCAGAAACAATGGGGTTTATTTTAATTCCTTGTGTAAGAATCCTTAGATCATGACTCATGAAACCAAATGGTCAGACCAGACTGTGGTAGTGTCTGTCTGGGTGGTATTGTGGACTACCCGAAGGAGATAGAAAAAGACTGTGAAACATCCAGCGGACGAATAATGGGGGAAACACAGACGGGTTACGAGACTGTGAACAGCCCTGGGACACACACCCAGCCAGGCTGTGAACAGCCCTGGGACACACACCCAGCCAGGCTGTGAACAGCCCTGGGACACACACCCAGCCAGGCTGTGAACAGCCCTGGGACACACACCCAGCCAGGCTGTGAACAGCCCTGGGACACACACCCAGCCAGGCTGTGAACAGCCCTGGGACACACACCCAGCCAGGCTGTGAACAGCCCTGGGACACACACCCAGCCAGGCTGTGAACAGCCCTGGGACACACACCCAGCCAGGCTGTGAACAGCCCTGGGACACACACCCAGCCAGGCTGTGAACAGCCCTGGGACACACACCCAGCCAGGCTGTGAACAGCCCTGGGACACACACCCAGCCAGGCTGTGAACAGCCCTGGGACACACACCCAGCCAGGCTGTGAACAGTCTCTATGTTTCCCTAATTTACCAGCTTAGTGTAGTAGTTTGCATCGGCCTATGTACAGTAAGCATGGAGATGGAGAGAAAGAGAAGAGAGACAGAGGGAGAGAGGAAGAGAGCCAGATGGAGAGAGAGATTGTGAGACAGAGTGAGAGAGATAAAGAGAGAGAGAGGGGTACAGTAGGTTTAGGCCCTATATACCAGCAAGATAAACATACAGGGAGACAAGTATGTAAAGTATTGACTGTGCAAAGACAAGTATACGGTATACATCATTTTCAGCAGTGAAGTGTATCTTTTCAGTCCAAGTCTGCTTATTTTTTATATGGCCTCTATCCCAAACAGCTGGTAAAATGATGTTCACATTTCTATAAACATACTATACTGTTCACTCTCTCTCACAGGGTTTTGGTAATTTATATCCTTATGTTGCGTGAATATGTCATATTTAGGAGTGCTTGGTAATTAGTAATGCTGGTCTTCATTATCTGCTAAAAGGGACAGAATGACATACATGTAAAGTTAAATAGATCAATTAACATTTTGTTAGTCATGTGTCCACTTAAAAGAACTCAATAGCTTTCAACAAGATGTTAAGTTACAAAGATAATGTTAAAGTCCTGGGAGAATCGACTTCAGAAACTTGAGCAAAATACACTTTGAACCAATGCCCTCAGTACGGCAAGATGAGAGTCTGTGATCAACGCCTTGGCTCAGGCAGGTAGAACCACGGGATGCCACTCTTTAGATGAACTGTTTTGCTCATCCTGGTGCATGAGTGCAGTTCATCCTCTCTGAGCAGCGAAAGGTTAACTGTCATCTAGAGTTACAGGGTAACGGTAGTTGTTTTTCACAGTTAAGAAAACGGAGGGCGGATGTCTACATAACTGTTATCACTAAACAGTGAAAGGCTCTCACACAAGAGTGCACTGAAGCTGCATTGCAGGCATCTTATTCAACACAAACAGCCTTTAGCCACAGCCTGTACTGTATGCATTTGATTCATTGACATAATAAATCTCTAATAATTGTTACGTTGCAAAACACTAGCACTAAAAGATGTTTGGCCTATATTGCACGTGTTGATGTGATTCAGTAGTTATTATGTTTAAAAAAGCTAAAATCCATATTAATTGTAATGCCAATACTTGTCAAATAAGTGTAATTGTAAGCAGGATTAATGAATTGCAGTTGTGTGCTTTTTTGTACTATATTGCTTAGTAGCTCTAGTGATTTGACTTGTTTATTAACCCATGTTTTGTTGTGTTTGCAGCTTGCTTCTTCAGGTACAACGGCCTGTCCTTTGTCTACCTCATCTATCTCCTGCTCATTCCGCTCTTCGCAGAACCTACGAGCACAACAATGCAGGGTATTTCCGCTCACTAATTCTTACTTAAGTGTCACATATTCAATGGTGCAACGTCACTAATCACTTGTTCTAGAAAGCTTTCCTATTTTTGAATAGCCAATGGTTCTCGGTAATGTTATTGTTTTTTCCGATATGTCAGTGACATCTCAAGCTTAGATAAGGATAAGGCCTTGCTGAGGGTATTTCCAGAAATAGTTTAGAGCAGCTCAGTTGAGTTCTGAACTTAGCTACTGATATTGAGTTGTTGTAGTCCAAGCTAGAAATATGGCCTAATAATTACTACAATGGAAATGTCCAAATCAGGCGTCTGTTGGTAATTGATCTGTTTCAAATATGTATCTGATACATAAAGTATAAGTATAATAAGGACAGGCAGGTGGTAGTTTTTATTGCTCAGCACTCTGGTTATTGGAGTGACCTCACAGAGCCCTCACAACAACACCTGAGGGAAGGTCAGAGTCAACGACCTGATGAACGTCACCAGTCTGTCTACCTGTGGTTGTGGTTGGGAAGAGTTGAGCCAGGAGAGGTTTCAGTCTCGGCCGGCACTTCCTTCACCACAAGCAGTTAACAGGAGGAATCTCACCTCACGTCGCCTAAACACTTCTTCTTTAGTAGACCACACGTTGTCTTTAATAATACATCAAGCCATATAGGTGCATCCAGCGAGTGAGCTGTCTCTGTCCGTCTCCTGCACATAGAACAGGAAATGAAGGAGGAGAGACAGAGTGGAACACTTACACTCTCATCAATAGTTAAATAGAGTACGGTACATTCTGTCACGGATAGCAGTTTGCTTCACTTTATCAGTTTGATATAGTGATGCTTTAGCACTTTTATTCTGAGGTACCACACAGTTATTTAGACCTAATTCAACTATCAGATATGATATGTTTACTTTATTTAGGTTCCCACAGCCCTTAGACAACTGTTTTAATCCAGGAGTCCCCACAGAACATAGGAGGTGTAGCTGTTGGACTTCAGGTGGTTTACAGTTGCTGACATTTCTATAGCCACAGCACACATTGTTTAGTCTGTGTAAACAAATAAAACTGAAGGATTAAAAAGATGAATGGTCGCAGGCGTAGGATGGTAATTGATCTCGTCATTCTTTTTTTCAGTGGGCAGTTAGTCAGAACCATGTACCATCTGTCTGTCTCGCCAATGGTCTGTTCTGGGAGAAGGATATAAGGATATAACCAAATACACTTCATGACCACATCTATAGACTAATTTACAAATTACATGAAGTAGTAATATGCTACCTAAAAGTATATGTTTTGGCAATTGAAGGATGAAGATTCGGTCCAAATTGCTGTTAAGCAAGCATTGTTTATGTATTTTGAAGCAGAGGCCACACATACTTTCAACAGGTGTGATTCATATTTTAACATTGTTTTAACATCTCTGTGAACTTGTTGTGTGTGCTTAACTACTGTTTGTAGTTTAGTAGAATAGGGATTCAAATAGAAGATCAAAGCTATAATCTCTAGGTAGTGCTTTAGGGCAGTTGAGATGATACTGTGGGATTGAAGCTAAACGTTTTTTTTTTATGGACCAGAACTCTTATGGGCAATTGAACCTCTAATGCCTTCATGAAAATGTCTGTCTGCTATTTTATACTGTATCTCCTTTGCAGAGGAAGTAGTTCTAGCAAACCCCCAAAGGTATATTCTGTAGACGGTACAGTACATTAATATTTCATTGTATTGTTTAGTTTATCATGTTTGATTGGTTGCTCGGAATTCATAAGAATTATTATTCTATGTTTCAAACTTCGTAGTTTTATATCTTTCGTGACTATCTCAGGATAAAACTGTTTGTAAAACTGGTACATTTGCATGCTGTTTTAAATGCCCCAAGTTGGAAGTCAGTGAAATAATGAAAGAATTCTGAAATATTATGAGGAGGAAAAAAGGAACAGAGCCAAAGTATGGGCATTGTCTAGAGCTTAAGGACCCATCTGGACCATGCAGCTCACAAACAGCCTCTCCAATCCAGCATTAACAAGCATTCTTATTCCTCCTTATTACTGTCTGGGGAAATACTATAGGCGATTAGCACAAATAGTTTCACTTCAAAGTTTAATAAGTCTGGCATGAATTGCTGTTGTTGAGCATTTGATAAGGTTAGCATATGATGACCTGCTGCTCCATGCTAGGGCAGCTACAGACTCCCACTATGGCCAGGATATGGTTCTGTGCCATTGTGAAGTCTTGCTGTAAGTGTTCCCTGCAAGGATGTAGTAAAGTTAACGAGGCTAAGGGCTGGAACAGTGGAGTTGTTGTCCCATCGCAAAGCACTTAATGTCCATCCGACCAAACTTTGTTTTTGAATGTCCCCTCGGAAATTAAGAGACAATAACATACTGAAGCCTCTTTAATTCTCTTACGCCTGCCACTTTTGATCAAACAAAGTGTCTGTGTTTTATATAAATGAGTGGGCCCTGAGGATGAGAGTGCTATTCTCCTCGCTTAAAGGGGGTCCGTAATCCTACTGAATCGAATTATCACCATAACAACTCCTGAAATTATCCCAAATACCTGTAGGTGTGCAATAAAAGCCCATGTGTTGAGCAGCTGTGAGCGCTTCTCAATCTGCTGATTCCGCTCTCATCCTCCTCATTCGGAGGTCCAAACTGCTTGAAAAACACTACATTTCTTAATCCCCCCTCCCCAATGTTGAAGTTCTAACTCCTTGTTGTTTGTTTGTTTGTTTGTTGTTTCTCCAGGCCACACCGGGCGTCTGCTCATGTCGCTGTGTTTCACCAGTATGACATTCCTACTTTTTCACATCATCTATCAGATCACCGTCAACAGCCTTTTGGCAGCCAACTCCATCGACCCTGGCTTCAATTGTGAGTTAAAAAACAACAACCTCACCACTTCTGTACTGTATGTTGAAATGTAGTGGAATATGAAAACAATGCATGTATTGTGCTCCCAATGTTCTTTTCCACAATATAAATAACATTGATGTGCAATTACAGCACAGCATCAATCCAGTGTCTTTCAAAAAGAGGAGCTCTGTGAACAAGCATCAGCCTTACTATGTTGACAGCTCATGTTCATTCTTGGGTCCCATTCATCACAGAGGTGGATTCCTAACTGAACCCTGACCTGTAGAAAAGGTGTAGCAGGGTTGGCAAGCGGCTCTCTGGCCTCAAGGGGAGTTTCCAGTAGTTGTGAAGTCAGGATATGCCTTCTACAAGAGAGCGGTACACTGAATAGTTGTAGAAATACCCTTTCATTGTGATCAACAGCATGTGCTAATTGTTTCTTTAATACTGTCCATAGATTGGTAGAAGAATTTGTATAAACTGTATAATTGCATGGAAAGCCCACAATGTATGAGATAACTTTTAGGCCACTTGGAAGGTGTGATTAATGGCCCTGTGTTGCTCATGAAATTATATATTCAAACTATGAAACTCTGTCTCGTCTAGACAGGGCAGATCTTGACCCCTGTGTTGTAATGATTTCGTCATTTTAATAGAGGCTGAATAAATGTTCCAGAATGCGGACACGAGGACCAACACACAGCCAACCTTTGTGATAGTAAAATAATTCCATATCTCTAGGAACAAACACTACAAACACTAACCAGGACATATAAGTTAACTATTTTAAATAAGATCAACGAAATATGTATTACAGGCTACTGGTTTAACAGGATAAAGACTAATTTTGTAAATGGACGTGGATTGTTATTGTTGTATTGTAGTCAGGCAAAGTGGAAATTCCTTTTCACATATTTTTCTGTGTATGCCTTAAAACAACACTTCAGTTTATGTTGGGTGATACATCATCCTCTTCTCCCAGCACGTTTATGCTAGCACGCAGCTCTGCAGTTTAAAATAGAAGGAATAGCTTGAATGTCTGGCGTCTTTTTAAATTATGTGCATTGTGCATCATTTAACAAGGCTACTCAGCATATTTTAACTGCCTTTGAATCCCATGTTTTATGAGAGGCGTTGGGTATTTGTTCTTAGATACAGAAGCAGATCTGAACAAATGAACAGGTGTGTCTATATGTATTACATTATTGTAGATGAGAAAATACAGAACATTTCATAAAAGCACTATAGGCAACACATAATCTTACTGTTTGTGTTTAAATGCACTTACAGTACATTTTAATAAGGCCCCTTTTTATAGAGTTTCATTGTTTCTACCACACATCCGAACTGGCTGCCCAGATAATTTGCTGTGGATACTTTAAACTAAGTCGCTATTGTGTGACTTACTATCTCCCAAAGGAATAGTGAGTTGTATTTAGAATCCTGTTCTATTTTCATGTCTGCTCCCCCATTCCATATGAAGTTATTTTTGGTACAGATTGTACACACAGGATGTCTTACATTACAGTCCGGATCACTATTACGCTGTCTGGCGTCTCAGGGTAATCTCAAGCACTGTCACTCCTGGGTCTCTATCTGATCTCCGACCCCCTTCACACCCTTTCCTTTTGGATGACCAAATATAAACACGATCCCCTCCTCCCCCATGCCCCCACCTCGTTCTGAGGCAGTTCAGCTGATAATATATAACATTTCCTCTCTGTCTGTATTCGCCAGAGCCAAATAAGCCATTAGAGCTGTAAACCGAGTTAAGCATGAATGGGCTAACTCTCAGAAAGCTACCATCTCAGCTAAGTCTTTAGATCAGCCGGGTCAAACTGGCTCTCTTGTCTCCACTTACGTCCTGCCTCAGTGCCCTAACTTCATGCTGACATTTACAACACTGCAGAACTCTAGGAACACATAAAATCATCACGGTGTCCTAAATATAACTTATCATTGCCATTTGCAGATAGTCAACCAGATTAAAGTGACTTTGTTTAAGGTGTCCATAGCAAATTATATGTCTTTGTGGAAACGGCAGACAGTACTTAGAAAAGACAGAGGGAAGGAATAAACAAGGAAACTCAATAAAATAGGGCAGAATTATTCATAAGACACATCAGGGGTTACAAAGAACATAGCTTTGATGATGTTGAAATAAAGTTGTAGGACAGGTACTTTTATCTTCGTAAAAGATTGACTATAACCTGGCCTCGAAGTACTACCTGATAGTCACAAGCACACGTTCATTGTGTTATTTCTGACCTCCATTCATCATCCCCCTCACCCCCCTCACCTTCGCATCCTACCCAGTAAGGCATGGCTCTCCAGGGTGTCTCTGCTAAATCAGTTCACTTTCTACATAAGCTCAACATTATATCTTAAATAGGTAAGTCATGTCCTCCACTGAAGGTCTAACATTATTGACTGCCCAAAATGATCTGGTCCTCTAGAGCCACTGACACGTTTATAACAAGGGTTTGATCAGCGTGTTATTTTACAGTACACAAGTGCAGGGAGAGCTATAGACTGCTCATGCACCTGTAGGCTGCGTTTGGGCTGGGTGAAGTTAGCTGTTTCAAATGTTTGGACATGGGCATTCCTAAAATAACTCTCTAGTCCAGGGCTGTTTCAGCGACTTGAAGTTTTCTTTTTGAAGACATTCCTTCATTATTCTGAACCACACAAGAAGAATGTTTTTGGTTTGAGAAAAGAATAGCCCAGCCATTACTTTTGAAAAGCCCTGTTACTATACACTAAACTCTGCCATTATCTTACTATTACTGTTACATTATCTACTGATTTTATAGTGTTGCGGTAGCCATATACTCATTTCCAGTTACCTGTGGCTGTTAGCATTGATGATCAAGCATCACAAGCACAAACAAATCTTAACTTACTGTATCTGCATGTCCTACATTGATCCCCCTTAATGGGAATTTAGAGGATGTTTCCTATAATATGACTTATTAGGTAGGTATGAAAAAAGGCTGTGAAGTGTTTCTTAAAACTATATTCTGCATGAACTGGAATGTTTTACTCTTGTTGGGACATGTTCTTGCAGCATTATATAGTATAAATGGAGGTTGATTGGATGAAGTGATGATGAATGTTAGTGTCAAGTTCAGCTTGTCTCAACCTTTTCAGATTACATTGAAAACAGCCTCCATCCGTTGAGCAATTCAACGCCTAATAAATTGCTGGCCTAACAAACTGCCAAAACACCGCCATACTGATTTGTCATTCATTTAGGTTCTCAAGTTGAAGAGTGAAGCTATGCTTTCCTTGGCACTTTAACAAAAGCCAAATCAGCAATGGGTTGGTAGAATACCTGGAAATTAATCTCTTAACATTGGAATGACGTTCAGGAACACTATGACCACTGAAGTTGTAAGGTCTACTGTCCATATCCATTATATGGTTGGCTTTTGTCATCACTTTAGTCCAGTGTTAAAACTCTACAGTTGTCTGAAAGTGCCTTAAAGAAATGTTTCTGGCAAGACTATCAGTAAAAGTTCTCATTTATAATACTGAAATATTATGGTAAAAACATGTAATTCTTTATGTCTTTTGAAGTGAATGGTAAATAATACAAAGTTGTTTTTGTTTATTTTCAGGTTCCATGTGGGAGAAATCCATAAGACAAATAGGCTTTGAGAGGTATGGCAAACTGTCTCTGTGCGTTTCTGTCTTATATTCATGAAAGAAATAGATAACAATAGACATATTTTATTTTTCCATTAGAAAATTTGATCAAAGCTATTGATACTATTTTGGATCTAAACATGAAAGACAGCCCAGGTTGGAGTTGAACGGAGCATCATCTCTGTTACAAAGAGGATGTCTGCAAAATGAATTCCCCTGCGGCTACAGTATCAGGCAGCTTGAAATATAGAACTGTGGATTTTGGTCAAATGAGCATGAAAGCTTTCCCCAGCAGAGCAATTCTGAGCCTTTGCCATTTCCAGGGACTGATGAGTCTCACCCGAATGCTCATGGATAGATACAAGCAAAGTCAGCGCTGCAGTGTAACTGCCCTTATGACGGAAACAATGTTTCTCTTGTATGAAGCAGTAGCTCCAAACTCACAAAGAAATTCTTGCAACACCGCAAAAACGATACCCTCGGACTGGGGAGATCATAGTATAGATGCATATAAATGTTTTACTCATCACTAGATGTACTTTGTTTGGAATCACATATTCCTTTGTGAAATGTTCACAACCTTTTGTGGATGATGAGCAAAGGAAACATTGCATGAATGTCTCAACAATAGTCTACCTCTCCGACATGCACTAAATCTTCATCCCACAATAACATTAAACACCACTTATGCATGGCTGTCTTCTGACAACAACGTGAAATGCTCCCGACATGTCCCCTGTCAACATGCGGTTTCCTTGATGAATGCTCAACCTGATTACGTCTGATAATTTGTCGGCAGACAACATTTTCAAAGCCTTTCCCGCCATATCTGTCTACTCTCCTCCTGGAGATCCTATTAGATGTGGTTTCCTAAGTACAGGAATGTACAAACTCACCGACTCTCTGACGTTTCCAGGACTTTGAGGCCTTGCCTAGATAGCGAACTCTGAGTGGCAAAAGCTAAGCCTGATCCAATTTGTCCTCTCAATTCACTTGTCTACTTTGAGGGGCCCATTTATCTGCTACATAACAGCTCTGCACTGTGCCCTGATGCCCCTCCTTCCTCCCTCCTGTGAGACATATTATTTGCGGAATGGCTGCAATTGTCTGCGTGTGATGATTCTGAAGAGAGGCTTTAATGCAGATATTTGTGAAGGCTTCAAATATAGATCTTTGTAACCGAAAACTGTTGTCTTGTTGCATGCCATTTAAAGCAGAAATGTTCTTGCTCTCTTACTATGGAGAGAGTCTGTGGTTTTGATTATTTTATGAACTCACTGTCTTTTAGAAAGTGGGGACATGGCCCTGTCACTTGCTATAACGTTGCTGTAAACCCCCAGTAAAGGGGGGGGAATAAGGGTTAAGATATGTCTGTTTGGCCTGGACTTGAGTGTTTCCATCTCTTTCTTCCATTTTTGAGAGAAACAACTTGAGGTTCATAACAATAAAGCAGCGGCTGTATGGAAACGAGCAGGCTTGATTGGGTTCATCTAGCCTGCAGGAGCCAAGGAGCAGGCCATTCATCTGACTGGGCATTTTCCATGGTGTTGATTAGCTCTTGGTTTTCAACTTGTTAACTTTTATGAGGATGATATATATCCACACAGGGCCAAACCAGGACGTGCTTGGGTGCTGCAAGTCTTTTGAAGGCAGGCGGTTGTTAATGGCAACTCTTTTTAACTCTATAACCTGTACGACAGCACAGAAACAACTTTGTTTATTATTCAAAAAAAAAAAACTTTTGACTCAGTTCACCATGAAAAGACAACACTTTTGCAGAAAACAGGATGTCATGAAAATGCAGTAAAACAGGTTTAAACTCTACATTTGCTATTTTAAAAGCAAATCTGTCATTGGTTTCAAGGGCAATTGTATTCCCTTTGATTCCATGTGAAATCCAAATCATATGCTTCTTATAACACATCATAAAACCTGGATTTAATTATTTCAAACATGTTACCACTGCAGCTGGCTTGGCAAATATTGGTACTGTTGGTGAACTTCCGTGAGTGCTGTTGGTGAATTTCTCTGCCCATCCAAAGTGTCTCACTGCTGTGTAGTCCATGCAATGTTCCAAACACTTTGTATGAACATGTACTGTAGCAAAATACAAGCTGACCTACTTAAGCTCATTTATAAAGGACAGCTGATATAGAACATTTACACACATCTGACAAATATTTATAAAAAGATGAGCTGCAATATAAGTAACTCACTATTACTCAAAAATTATCTGTGAATTGTTATTTTAAAGTACTGTGTTAACATCCAGCTGTCCATTTAACCGAGTAAAATGTGTTCAGGCCAGATAAACAAAGATAATGACGGAATGATCCTGTCTTAATAAACATGTTTTGCAAAGTTCCAGTTTCATTGTTGCATTTAAATACCACTTTTTAATCATAGCTGTTACAGTGTTGTTTTGATGGATTTTCACATTTAATGAGATTATATTTACTATGGGGCAACTCTAATTTAATTACTGGGTGGAACTCCCTATAAAACCTGACTACTGAAGCATACAACAAAAGTTCAAGGAACATTCACATCCAATAAACTGAAATACAACTTGATTCCCAGGCACCAACAGGTGGTGGTACACCTACAGTAATAGGAGGCTGAGAATTGAATTCTGTTTAGTAGTTTTGGGTCAAAGGTTTGTGGTGTCAATGAAATTCACTGACAACATCTTTGCAAACTGTATTGAGTTCAAATAAAAAGCTCCTATTATGCCAGACTGTAACCCAGCCCTTCTCGATTTGCTCTCTGTTCTAGTGTGATTGGGGCGGATGCAGGGAATGGCATCCGGGTGTTCATCCCTGACATTGGGATGTTCATGGCTGGTCTGGCCACCTGGCTGCTGTGTCGCAGTCTGGTACACCACAAGAGGCCTCCTGAGGAAATGGCCCAGGACAACACAGAATACCAACCTGAGGACCAGGTGGGTCACTGACCGCACAGAGACGTGTTTACTCCACAAGCGTTTTAGTAGAACTATGTTTCTTTGTCTTTGTGTACAGCTGTAACTGTGTTTAGCCGTCTCTCTCTCTTTCCCCCCCACACACACTCCCCACATACTCTCTTTTCTCTATCTCTCTTTTTACTGCATAGCAGGCAGTGTGCCATGGCTTATCTCCAGCTCCAAACTCTCCCATGGTTCATAAAAGTTGGGGAGCGTAGAATACGAGTTTAGGAAAGAGTTTCCTGTGAGTGTTCTTTGGAGTGATGAGGAGTTGGAGCTCTGCCCCCCCTACCCTTGGCACATTCTAGACTTTCTTCATGACTCAGTATTAATTAAATTCAGAGTACTTTATGCCAATCAGACCTTAACAGATGGTTAGTCCACACAAATAGATCTTATAAGGAATCACCAAAGCCATATTTTTTTGTAATTCGCTAACTGGAATAGATGGTTCATCTCAAGTAATTTAAGGTATTATCATGTGTTTACAAATTTTACTGACAACATTCAGGTGTTGACCGGAAAACTGATTGATTCACCAATGCAACACTGTGGGTTCAGAACCATGGACAGCTCTTTTCATCATCCTTCCACAACCTCTTCAGCTTTGACTGACTTTTTGTTCATGTTCTGTTTGTATTCCGTTTCCCAAGGAGGAAGAGGAGAAGCTGAGCCTGGAAGACAACATCTTGTTTGAGGAAGACTTTGAGGCAGGGTACGAGGCAGAGGAAGAGGACGAGGAGCGCGGGGAGGGGGAGGAAGAGGAGGACGAAGAGGAGGTCGAGGAGAGCACCAAAATGAAGATCCTGCGCCGCGTGGCGGGAGTGGCGTCCAAAGCGAAGGAGATCATCGGCAACCTGATCACCACAGCAGGGAAAGTGGTCGTCACCATCCTGCTCGGCTTGACAGGTCGGTGTTTTGCTTACCTGGCGTCAGGACCTTTTCCAGTGGTTTTACAACCGTCATCTACAGGACATTTCCGCCGACACCACTCCAATCATTCAGGATATTACCAGCTATGTCCTCTGCCTCTCCGTTCTACACATTGTGCCTCCCCTGTACCTCCGTGTGTTCCCAGGTATCATGCTCCCCTCGCTGACCTCAGCAGTCTACTTCTTTGTCTTCCTGGGCCTGTGCACCTGGTGGTCCTTCTGCAAGACGTTCGACACGCTCATATTCAGCTGCATGTGCGTGCTCATGGCCATCTTCAGCGCCGGACACCTCATCGTGCTCTACCTTTACCAGTTCCAGTTCTTCCAGGAGGTCATTCCTCCACGGGACAGCTTCATCAGGTCAGACCGTGTGGTAGAAATGTTGGTCATTTGCATAGATGTATGTGTATGAAATCTATAAGCTTCTATGTTCATTGGTAAGAGACAGGAAGGGAAGATAATTAAGTTGAGTTCAAAGGAATGTGAGGTGCTGATGGCTCTGTGGGCAGCTTGCCCTGGGGGATGGGTGAAGCATCTTATATGGCCTTCTGTCCCCTAGTCAGTATAAGGGGCTATTGAGGCAGTTGCTCTGAACTTTGGCTAGAGAAGGACTGTGTCCTGTTTCATTGTTTGTGTTAATTCAAGTAATGTTTGAAGATGACCACACAAAGGACTGTTGACCATTTGGCTGGCCAACCCCTGTGGCTTTATTATCTACTGCTCTGGAGAGAGCTGTGACATCAAAGAACTGTGAGACAATTGGTATGGAGATGTCTTGTTTCAAACTATCACTGACTTGAGTTAGCCAATCCCTGAGTTTGCTACATTGATTGACTGACCTTATAAAATGCCATTTGATCTAAAGTTTATATAAGGCAGTGCATGTGTGATAGTTCTCTATCACTGTTGCGAACGATCTGTGGCTAGCACACCCTTCGTAATGACTGATCAGAAAGTACTTTGTTTAATCTTAAATTTGTGCAAACTAAATAAATGATATTGAAACCGCCATTTTGACTATGTTCAAATCTACACAGTGCCGTTAGAAGTTTCTATGTCAACCGAGAGGACACAAGCAACCGTAGAGCGGTAGATTCCAGAGTAGTTTTCATGTGCCACTTCAGATGCATGCACAGAAACAGAAACAAACCTGCTTTTGATGGCTTCTTTGGTGCTCTCAACAGTGGTACACATCTGCCTTCTGCCTGCTCTAGTCACATCTGCTTGCATGAAGTGCGTTATGCATTTATGTTGAACCTATGCAGTTGCTGTTCAGTATAGGCAAATAACGTTCAGGATTGTATTTTACTAGATAAAAGACTAACACAGTGGGGGGGAAAAGACGTGTTCCTCTCAGTGTACTACACTATATGAGAGAGAGAGTCAGCCTGCAATCTTTCACCTCAAACCGATAATGTATTATGCATGAGCAGTGAGTTTGTTGTTTGTGTTAAGATGTGGTTTAGCCGTGGTAAGCCACATTTCTGCACCTCTTAGCCAAACTGTGTCTCTGAATAACGGAATTGGTTCATGTTATTTTCTTCATACATTATTATACCCTTTTTATATATCAGTTGACTATATGGAACAGGATATACATTTTTTCAGTCTTCCCATCTGTTTTTATGGCGGAATTACACAAACAAGACTTATGACATAGACTCCCAAAAGTTCTAGAACTCTATCCCATATTATGTGGGAATGGTAGCCCAGTGGTCCGCCATGATGATTTTTGAAGCTACTTATATTTCACCCTGGTGGCTGTCCTCTTGTCCTTGCTTGTTTTCTGGAGGCTATTGATTGGACGGGCTTTAATCTGAATGTTGTGTAGCATCCTGGGCCTGGGTGTCAGAACCTGGGCCTTTATGGCTATGTATAGCTTGCCTCACCTTGGGTCAACTCCATTTCCCCCCATTTATTTGGCTCAGTCGTGGAGCAGATAAGTGCTGGTTATTATGGTGTATTGACATGCTGCTTTGTGCCAAACGAACTCATTTCAAATTAGCTGGCTTCAGCCACGGAGAATAGCCTTTGATAACAGTTGGGGTTATAGCCATGGCGAGGATAGCCTCACACAAACAGAACTACATAGTGTAATCAGATGTTGTATTTTGGATTGTGAAAAATATGTCATTAAATAGTATATAAGGTCTATGCAGTTGCACACAAATCGATAAAGGTTCCCTCAATGATAATTTCTTTTGTGCATCTTAACTTGCATTTTGTGATGTTGTTTTTATTTAGTTTTGTCCTCTTGTTCACACTTGTTGACTTTCCACAGTGTTAAAAATACTGTGTGAAAACCTTGACCTAGCTTGTTGATAAAAGAATTGCCCAGCTTTCTAATCTATACTGTAGCTCAGCTCCGCAGAAGGAAACTCATAGTCCATAAATACGCAATGTCCCTATTGGAATAAGCCAGGTCTCATTGGTTCCCCTAATTGTGGTTGTTGACAGTGCGCTGGCCTTGCTGTGTGTTGGTGTTGAATGAGAGTGTTGAGAGGCCTGACTTCCACTCTGCTTCCTGCCTCCTGGCCTCACAATAGATGACCTCTGTCATGTGACCTTGCCATTCCCATCTGCAGGAAGTGCGTGTTCAGGAAGTAGCGTAGGGGGCAAGACTCCTTGTATATGGCATAGATAAAGGCTGCTGCTGTCCTAACTGGAGTGTTCAAAAGCCTTAACTGAGTAAAAAAAACTCAATTAAAGAAGTCAATTACATAATATAGTGAACATTAACAAATGCAAATTTTCTGCATCGTAACATGTATACTGGTCATTTAAATTCCTATTGCAGGCCTAAAGAAGACACGTAACTTTCAGTTAAATATAATGGATTTACCTCGAGGCAGAAATGTTGAATCCAGTGTTTGTTTATCCAAAATATTGCTCCCTTTGGAAGCTTGTTTACTGAATTCTTGCATTAAGTACTCACTGTTACAAGCCTTGTCCTGCTTCATAATTAATGTTTAATATGGACATTCTATATCCTCTCCATTTGATTTGAGCACAGTTGATATTATATTATTTTCTAATCTTAATATGTCCTTCTTCACGACGTCTCCCTCCTCCGCAGCCTGTTTGGTGTCTCGTCCATCGTGCAGAGCGACTGCTCCCAGACGTGGAGACTCATAGTGAACCCTCAGCTAAAGTGGCACCACTTTGTCAACCCCATCATGCTGCTGGTGCTGTACTACACCCTGGCCACCCTGATCCGCCTGTGGCTGCAGGAACCTCTCGACCCGGTAAGAACATCCAAATACAGAGGAACTCATGTGTGGAGTCAGGAGCGATTAGGGAATCGGGCTACTAATCCGAAGGTTGCAGGTTCGATTCCCGGTCCATGCAAAATTACGTTGTGTCCTTGAGCAAGGCACTTCACCCTACGTGCCCGTACTTACTGTAAATCGCTCTGGGTCAGAGTGTCTGCTAAATGTAAGTATGTAGGATGGACTTGGTTGGAAGGAAGAATATTCAAAATGGCCTCCATTTCCTCCATGAGTTAGATAGCCTCACATACAGCGCAGTGAGCTGGGAAGTGTCTTTTACGAAGACCGCTGTCCTCCCGTACAAAGGTGACCCTGAGCCGTCAGGTCACGAGAATAACCCGTCTCTTCTTTCTCACTCTTGGTCTCTTTCTCCTATGCCTTCCCTATCTCAGACCTCGACTCAAAGCTTTTCTTTTCTTTAATGGAGTTATAGATTAGCATTTCATCGAGAGGTCGATTCCCCAGTGAAAACCTTGTGGCCTCTAGCGCATATTGATCTCTTGCATGGTGCTTTCTCTCTCTCACTCTTTAGGTGCTAATAATAAAACATGATCACAGGGTCAATCTGCTGTTGACAGTTATGATCAATAGAACAATATATGTTTTTGTGGTTATATGGTTCATCATATAGAGCCAAGCTTTGAATTGTTATGTACATGCCATTCAAACCCTGGTGGAAATAAGTGTCATCAACTTCATTTTACTGACTGTTTTTGCAGGAGGAAGAGGAGGATGATATAAATGAAGAGGAGGAGGTTATCGTGAATGGCACCAGTAATTCAGCCGACAAGAAGAGGCAGCTCTGGTGGAAGGCACATCAAAAAACCGAGGACAGAAACGTAATATCTTCACTTCAGCATTTTCATACAGGCTTTTTAAATGAAGTACCCTATGCAGTAGTAAGCAGAGAACTATTTATTATAAAGAATTGATTGGGACTAAAGTTATTTACCGGCATTCCTCGGTTCAGCAATTTTATATCATGCCATTTCCAACACACAATGCACTGTCATTTGATACGTAAAACAAAGTAATACAATTATACTGTATGTACCTTACCATTGCTGATAACATCCTATCAATATAGAAAGGGTTTTAGCCTCAAGTCAGGCTTCAAATGACCTGGATGAGTAAACACAAACACACGTACATACAAACACATGCACACAGACACACATGCACTCAGACACACATGCACACAACTACACAGACACATTCACTGCGGCCATGCTCCAATTGTCTGACTCTTGAGGTTTAAAAGCTTTTAGACCTTGACGATTTATAGACTCGATTTAAACAGTAGTGCTGCCGGGCTTTGGTCCTTCTTATCAGGCACTAGATGGTCCAGAGAGGCCTCTGACTCCTGGAAGTCATCAATAACCCCACCTTGCCTACTTTGCTCTTTTCCTCTCCCCCTAGCTCCTCTCTACGCAAGGCGGCTTCAGCACCTCAGAGGTGAGCACCAAGCCTGCTGACACGCATACACAACACACCTGAACCCTTCCAGCTACTGTCAATGCATCCGATTTATAGAGCAGAGAACATTTATTGTTACTGCATGCTGCAGGGAAACTGTAATGATAAGGGAAAAGTTACAACTCAGCAGTTCTGTATTCATTGGTAATACATCAGGGTCTCGTGGTTACTTCCAATGGGACATCTGTGGACTACATGCCCACCATCAACTCCACTGAGAATGGACCACCCTGTCTGGACCTGTACTCCACCCCCCTGTACAAAATGGACAAGTCCAACGCCATCACAGGTTATTCTTATATCCTGCCTCCTTTAAGAGTATTGTGCGCTGTAGGTGCCTTTTATAACGGTGTGTGTTCTCAACGGCATGCGTCTCTGTGTCCGTCCAGAAAAGAGGGATGCGGGTGTGTATGAGGTTGGGCAGGGTCAGGAGGAGATCCTGATGGTGGAGGGGGGAGATGAGCCGAAAGAGGAGGAGGGGGAAGAGGAGGAGGCGGAGGATGAGAAGGAGCCAGGCAAGATCAGCTCTGCCGTCACCGTCTTCAGGTTCATCATGAAGCAAAGCTACATCTGCGCTCTCATCGCCATGATGGTGAGTGGGCTCGTACTTGGTCCCATACATGGCCAAACTGTTGTGCTCTCGGATTCTGAACATGGAGCTCTTCAAACCTGACCGTGTGTGTGTGTGTGGCGTTCCTGTTCCCCCCCAGGCGTGGAGCATCACCTACGTGAGCTGGCTGACGTTTGTCTTCCTGATCTGGTCGTGCACGTTGTGGATGGTGAGGGACCGGCGGCGCTACGCCATGCTGACCTCCCCCTTCATGGTGCTGTATGGGGACCTGCTGCTCGTGCTGCAGTACATCTGGAGCTTTGAGATCCTGGAGCCCATCCCCGGCCTCTTCCTCAAGAAGAAGGTGCCCTTCAGCGAGCTGGGCTCCAAGGTAGGCTCGGGAAGGCTTTCCCGGAAGTAAAAAAAAGCAGTGCTGCTTATCCAGTAGGCCCAGTTACGAGTCCTCCTTCAGAGCATGGCCGGTTGGGAATGTTTGTGTGAAACGGTGTTCCTTCTTAGCCTGTGTTTGATTGGTTTTTAGGACGTTCCAAATCCGTATCCTGTGTTCCAGAGAAAGACTGTTATGTTTTCTTTATCTTAGGTCCTGTGGTTCTTCAAATCCAAACCGTTTTGTTTTTTTGGTGTGTGTTTATGAGGTCAAGTAAGGATATATGGATTTGTGTGTGCATGTGTGTGTGTGTTTGTGTGTTTGTGTGCGTGTAGGTCCTGTGTCTGCTCAGTTTCTGGCTGCTGCTGAGACAGACTCTGACAGAGAGGCAGGACAGGCAGAAGGAGGAGGCTGCTGTCCTCACCAATGTCCAAGTGGACGACCAGAAGAAAGACCAAGGTCAGGACTCACCTGCAGAAAAACCACTGAACAATCCCTACTAACACCAAGCACATCTGCATCTCCACTGCCACTTTGTTTTAAAGGAGTTTTTTTTTTAAGGTGGTTGAAAAATTAAATTCTGAATATAATATATTATATCCAGTCTGCCAGCCGGCTGTTCATTCAGTTTCCCTCCTCTCTCCCCTCTCTCCTCTCGTTTGTCTCACCTGGTTCGTAGAAGTGGAGGAGGAGAGTGAAGATGCGGGCGAGCCAGATATCATGCAGGTCCTGGGGAACATGGTCATGGCTCTGCTGGTCAAGTACTGGATCTACATCTGCGGAGGAATGTTCTTCTTCGTCAGCTTTGAGGGACGCATTGTCATGTACAAGATCATCTACATGATGCTTTTCTTGTTCTGTGTGGCACTCTATCAGGTACACATGCAGGCACATACACACACACACACATACCCACACACACACTTGTGTACACACACGATGTTAACATATTCAGAGTGTAAATTCCGTCGATGAACGTGAGTGCCAATTCTTTTACAATGTCATAAAGTTTGTGGAGTAAAACCACATAACCTACAATGTAATTAAGAATAAGTCACCGTTTTATGTCTGCAGAACAACTTGCCGTTCACCATCTCAGCCACCTCTATCCTCTGTCCCCAGGTGCACTATGAGTACTGGAGGAGGATCCTGAAGTACTTCTGGATGTCAGTGGTGATGTACACCATGCTGGTCCTCATCCTGGTGTACACCTTCCAGTTTGAGACTTCTCTGCCCTTCTGGGTTAACTTGACGGGCATGAGCAAGGAAAAGTGAGCAGTGGGCCTCTTTACTTTATCACAATGACAAGACGTGTGTCTTTTGTCACCACGTTCCTAACTTTATTTTGTTTCTCTCTCTCTCTCTCTCTCTCTCTCTCTCTGTGTCTCTCTCTCTCTCTCTCTCTCTCTCTCTCTCTCTCTCTCTCTCTCTCTCTCTCTCTCTCTCTCTCTCTCTCTCTCTCTCTCTCCTCTCTCTCTTTCTCTTTCTCCCCCCCCCCCCCTCTCTCTCTCTCTTCTCTCTCTCTCTCTCTCTCTCTCTCTCTCTCTCTCATCTCTCTCTCTCTGCCTCCATGTCTCCAGGCTGAAGGACCTTGGTCTGGAGCGGTTCTCTGTCTCCGTGCTCTTCACCAGGATCTTCATCCCCACCTCCTTCCTGCTGGTGTGCATCCTACACCTGCACTACTTCCACGACCGTTTCCTAGAGCTCACTGACCTGAAGGCTGTGGCTGCCAAGCAGGACAGCAGCATCTACAGGTGAGCCGCTCTGACACCCAGGGGACTGGGTTCGTCCAGTAGGGGACCGTTCCGTCAGCAATCCTCTGATGTTTTGACTGTATAGGGGGGTCAGATGGCTGAGCGTTTAGGGAATCGGGCTATTAATCTGAAAGTTGCCGGTTCGATTCCCCGCTGTGTCAAATGATGTTGTGTCCTTGGGCGAGGCACTTCACCCTACTTGCCTTTGGGGGAATGTCCCTGTACTTACTGTAAGTCGCTCTGGATAAGAGATGAAGCTTATGAGTATATGAAACTCCTCACATTAGACGATACTGTGAATTTATGTCGATGGAAATATTTGTACTTCTTCAGTGGGGGCTGGAATTAACATGAATGCTTTCAAGGTTGCTCGCATCACCAATCTGTGTTTACAGTCATCATTCGTTCCTCATTCTATTTTCTTTTTCATTTTCTGGTGCGTGTCATCTTTATGTTTGGTGTTTTCCAGTTCATATTCTCAAGGCTCATCGTTCTCTCTGTGTTACTGATCATGGCTCACTTCCACCCTCTCTGCTTCCCTCTGTAACCTGCTTCCATCTCCCATCACTCCTCTGTCATCCTTCACCCCTCTCTCTCTCAGCCACGCTAAAGTTAATGGCCGTGTCTATCTGATCATGAACAGGTGGGTACCTGCACCTGTCTGTGGCCTCCACACCCTCCCTCTCCCTAATGTATCCCCCTGTCCCACACATAGGCAGCCTCCCCAACTACTAACTCTCAAAGGAATATATATTTTTGTAATGACCATTATATAATCTTCTTTGACAGACAATTGATCATGCTGTTTAGTTTTTTTCAACATTTTTTTGTTTATGTTTCTGCTTGAGCCCCTTCATTTCCTCTTCTCTGGACCTTTTACCCATTCTGCTGATCCACTTAGACCACAGCAGCCAAACATCCCCAAACCTTCGAGACATTATAACCTCTCTCCCCTGTCCTCCAAGCATGCCCTGAGCACTGCCATGAGAAGACCCTGTTTTCCTTTAACTGTAGTTACTTACTGCACTCTCCCTAACTTTCTCTCTAGTGTTGTAGCACCAACCAATAGTATGGATCTAACTCGTGTCAACCAATCAAATCTTCTGTCGGTCTGTCTCTCTCCCATGTTGATTTGTCTTCTGTGTAACTTTATTGTCTGAGCAGCATCAAGCAAAAAATCCCTTCTCCACAGAGCAAGTAAGTTTCAGACGTGAAAATCTTGCCTTGACATGCGGCCATTTCATGCAAGCCAATCCCAACCTCTAACCCTTCTCCATTGCCTGAGAAGACACTCCAGAGTGTAAAGGGTTAATGCTGCCTTTCTCCCATTGACCTTTACCTTATGCTAAAGGAAGATCCTTGAATTACTGAAGGCAATATGCTGGACTGTGCACTGCTTATCGATCACAATGCTCCACAATGTCACTATGTTCCTGTACGTTAAAAGACACAGCGCTGATTCCCATCCTCCTAGCATTACTTGGGGAACCTAAGAGGATGAAGTATGTTCAGCCAATGAGGGGGATAGTCTATCTGTGTGTGTGTGTGTGTGTGTGCATGGGTGTGTGTGTGTGTGCATGTGTGTTTGTGTGCATGCGTGTTCATGCATTTGGTGGAGCTGACTAAGATTTCCTATTCTCAGACTGGTGACCCAGGACGGCAGTCTGGCTGATATCGCCATGCTCAGTACGTCCTCCATGGACGGAGGGACCCCGAGGGACGAGGACAGAGAGATAGACAAGGAGCAGGCCTTGGTGGTGGTGATGGATGACATGGAGGTGGAGAAGCAGCAGAAGAGCTCTGTGGCCTCAGACCCCCGCCCATCCAGCACTGAGGAGAGCCGTCACACCAGCGTGGGGACCGAGCCAGACCCAGAACCCCCAACAGAACAGACCTCAGGTACTGGAGACGGGAATTCGACGGACTGTCTATCAGACTCCTTTCACTGTGTGTTGTCGAAGGCTATAAGTGCCCCACTGGACCGTAAACAGTAATGTACTCGTTTTATTTACCCATTAAAGTGCCACAGCCGGTTCTGAGAAAACATTTCACCCTTTCTACAGGAAGTCCTCATCACATCCTCACTCCACATCACTTCACGCCACTCCAAATATGAGTCTCTGTCAACTCTGCCTCCTCTTGTCTTTGTCTCAGATCTGAAGAACAAGTGGCACCTGGTGGTGGACCGACTGACTGTGCTGTTCCTCAAGTTCCTGGAGTATTTCCACAAGCTGCAGCTCTTCGTCTGGTGGCTGTTGGAGATCCACATCATCAAAATAGTGTCCTCTTACATCATCCTGGTGTCTGTCAAAGAGGTTGGTTTCCAAGCAGATGCCTGAAGACCATCAACACTTTGACTTTGATACTTAATTGACAATTTGGAGATAATAAATGTGTTAATCCACATGCGTGACATGCTGACATTTTCTCCGTCTGACAATTCAGATCTATCCCCTATAAATCTTGGGTTGTGTCTTCTGCAGGTGTCCCTGTTCAACTATGTTTTCCTGGCCTCCTGGGCCTTTGCTATGCCCTACAGCCAGTTTCGCCCACTGGCTTCCAGTACGTGCACAGTCTGGACCTGCGTCATCATCATCTGCAAAATGTTGTACCAGTTGGAGTCTATAGACCCACCCTCATACTCCAAAAACTGCTCCATGGTGCTTCCTCTTCATCTACAACTTGACCTGAAGAAAACCAAAATACTCAGTTGACACCCGTGTGAACAAAATGACGGCTTACACTGACTAAATTATTTTGCTCTGTTTTCTCCCCCAAGACTCTGAACTACACAGACAAGCAGGACGAGAAGTCTCTGTTCCATAAGGAGCTGGTGGACCCAGCTAACTGGGTGGGCCTGGAGAAGTTTGATCCTCTGCTGGAGAACCTGAGGGTGAGAACGACACAGAGGCGCCCGCAGACACTCAGTTTACATTTACATTACATTTAGCCATTTAGCAGACGCTCTTATCCAGAGCAACTTACAGTAAGTACAGGGACATTGCCCCGAGGCAAGTAGGGTGAAGTGCCTTTCCCAAGGACACAACGTAATTTGAACGGACGGCAATTGAACCGGCGACCTTCTGATTTATAGCCCGATTCCTTAACCGCTTAGCCATCTGACTCGAGTGTAGCACATGTCCATCAAGTGAAACTCAGGCTTAAATACACATCCAAACAAATCCCTGATATGTCCTCCTGTCTTCCTTCTTCTGTCTGCAGAACAACCTGCTGATGTTAGCCATTCTGGCGTTTGAGGTGACCATCTACCGTCATCAGGAGTACTACCGGCTGAGGAACAAGCTCACTGCCCCCGCTGCTAGGATCATCTTCCACAACATCACACGACAACACCTGGACATGGGCCTAGTCAACTTTGTCAAATACTTCATTAACTACTTCTTTTATAAATTTGGACTGGAGGTGAGATAAAAAAAATACAAATAGAACACAGTTACATTGTTACTGTTCTTGGCTAAGTAGTATGACAATAACACCTCATACAATTAGCTGTTCTAAAATATGAATTATTACAGTACATATTTATATCCACTGGTTTTGAGCTACAAACAAGTTTGCGAGAAAAAACATTTCTAACAATTTCTCACCATTTTAATCAAGACAATCTTCTCTGCCACTGACAGACATGCTTCCTGCTGGTGGTGAATGTGATTGGTCAGCGTATGGACTTCTATGCCATGCTGCATGCCTTTGCTTTGATAGCCGTCATGTACAGACGCAGGAGGAAGGCCATCGCTGAAGTCTGGCCAAAGTACTGCTGCTTCTTGGCCTGTATACTCACCTTCCAGTACTTGGTCTGCATTGGAATCCCACCTGCAGCTTGTAAAGGTCGGTTTTCATAACGTGGTTGTTTATTGGATGTGTGTGGGTGTTTTCAAGCGAGATGTGTCGGCGGTTAGTGCATTTGTCACAACTCTTTGTTTCCCCTCAGAGTACCCGTGGAGGTTCCCTAGCTCTACCGTGGACTCCAATGTGATCAAGTGGCTCTATATCCCTGACTTCCACACCAAGCCCAACCCAATGTTCCTTGTCTGTATGTCAACATGGACTTGTTGGATATCTTATTTTTCTGTCCACTTTCTGAACAGTGTGTTTTCCTCAGGGCTCGATCCATGTCTGAGTTCCTCGTCTCTCCTCTCCCCCAGATGACTTCATGCTGCTGCTGTGTGCGTCCCTCCAGAGGCAGATCTTTGACGAGGAAAACCAGGCCGCCGTTCGTCTCATGGCTGGCGACAACGTGGAGATCTGCCGAGACCTGGACGCTGCATCGTTCAGCGTTCACAACCCTGCCCCAGACTTCATCCACTGCAGGTACCCACATCACCACTACACTATTTTAGAGTCCTTAACTCTTCTACTAGGAAATCTGGGGTTATAGGGAGATCTTCGCTTCTCAATATACATAAGTCAACGAGGGCCATTTAGTTAGTTCTGTTGTCCCAGACTCTCATGTACTGTAGGAAAGTCTGGACCACAGATACTAACCTCATCACACATCAAAAATGAACTATAGATTTCTGAGAGATATTTCTGGTGATGATTCAAGGAAATGTTCCCATCTCAATTTAGGAATCCTAAAAGCCTAGAGCTGCTTGGTTCTTTCACTGGACTAGGACAGACAAGAAGAGATAGGAGGGGAGGAAGTGAAAAGCGAGAAAGATAGAGAGAGAGGATAGAGCATCCTAATCTGTCCACAGCCATTGATTATGTGCTTATCGCATTCCACTGTTTTGATGTGCAAAGTGGAGAACTCTTTTATTAACGCACTCTTTGTCCATCAACAAGTCTAGTGAAGAGGGCAGCCACGTTGTCCATGCTGCGCTCCCGGCCTGCACTTATTCCATTGTTTTCCTGAGGATCACATTACGGATACCGGCGGACAGAATCCATAATCCACAAAAAACCCTCTGTCTATCACTCAGACCCACTCTTCCAACTCAGGCGCTTTTCCCTGTACTCTAACTCAATAAATAGCTTTTAAGTACGGAAAATACGTTTTTTCCCCCTTCCCTAACATGATTTCGCTTGATGAAGACAGACGTTCACCTATTCCGGCCCATTGCACATGGTCATATCAAGACATCTTCCATTTCATCAGCCCTCGGCCCCAACAGTACTGCGTGCGGGTGTGGTGGAAGTCCTCATCCGCCTTCACTTGACCCATCACAGTAATGGAGGCCAGTGTCAAGAGAGCACTAACATGATCACCGTGATGTCCAGTAATCACACTTTTACGGTGCTGTGCCGTCTCCCTGTCTCACATACCTGTGCTCCTGAGTGACATGGCTAAGGTTTCAGCCCCAGCTTCCAGACATTGATCTTTCACTATCTGACTCTTACTGTAATCCTGTCACTAATAGATCCTGTTGATATGATTGAGGTGTCTGCTGTGTGTACACTTGTGATCCATGGTGTTGTTTTGAAGACTGCCATGCACTTAACATGCTATTATCCATTGCCAGCCTCCTACTGTATGTAATATAACAATTTTTTACATCGACTCTGAGTGACTCCTCCTGTCCCGGCAGATCATACCTGGACATGCTGAAAGTGATCATGTTCAGCTACCTCTTCTGGTTTGTCCTCACCATCATCTTCTTCACTGGGACCACGCGCATCAGTGTCTTCTGTATGGGCTACCTGGTGGCCTGCTTCTACTTCCTGCTTTTCGGGGGCCAACTGCTGCTCAAGCCAATCAAAAAGATCCTGCACTACTGGGACTTCCTGATTGCCTACAATGTATTTGTCATCACTATGAAAAACATCATGTCAGTGAGTGGGCCCTTATACGCTCCATGTGCAAGACATTCTGAGACGTGTCAGAGGTTATTGATGAGCTAAGACTCCCTGTCGGCCAGGTTTACATGATAGCATGATTCAGTGATTACACACCCAGTGCGCTATGTTACTGAGTTGGAGTCGTGATGGTCGTTGTTTTGCTGTGTTCAGATCCTTGCATGTGGGTACATCAACTCCCTGATGGTGAACCACTGCTGGCTGATCCAGCTGTGCAGTCTGGCCTGCACCATCAAAGAATACAATATCAACACCAACCAGGACTTCCTTAGTAAGCACTATAAGTTTCACTCTCAATTTGTTGGATTGCCAAACAAATGATATTTCACACGTTTTGTGTGAAATGATGTATTTACGTCCGTGTGTTCAATGGAACGTGGTCTGTTTGTTTCTGTGTGTGCGCCTGTGTGTGTGTGTGTGTGTGGTGTGTGTGTGTGTGTGTTTGCAGGTCCTGATAAGAGGTGCGAGCTTCCCAGTGATGAAGCTGGGATCATCTGGGACAGCATCTGCTTTGCCTTCCTGCTGCTTCAGAGACGCGTCTTCATGAGCTACTACTTCCTGCACGTGGTGGCAGACATCCGCGCCTCCCAGATCCTGGCATCCAGGTAACAGCCCCCCTGGTCCCCCTGCTCTCAGCAGCCCCCCTGGTCCCCCTGCTCTCAGCAGCCCCCCCCCGGTCCCCCTGCTCTCAGCAGCCCCCCTGGTCCCCCTGCTCTCAGCAGCCCCCCTGGTCCCCCTGCTCTCAGCAGCCCCCCTGGTCCCCCTGCTCTCAGCAGCCCCCTCGGTCCCCCTGCTCTCAGCAGCCCCCCTGGTCCCCCTGCTCTCAGCAGCCCCCCTGGTCCCCCTGCTCTCAGCAGCCCCCCTGGTCCCCCTGCTCTCAGCAGCCCCCCTGGTCCCCCTGCTCTCAGCAGCCCCCCTGGTCCCCCTGCTCTCAGCAGCCCCCCTGGTCCCCCTGCTCTCAGCAGCCCCCCTGGTCCCCCTGCTCTCAGCAGCCCCCTCGGTCCCCCTGCTCTCAGCAGCCCCCCTGGTCCCCCTGCTCTCAGCAGCCCCCCTGGTCCCCCTGCTCTCAGCAGCCCCCCCGGTCCCCCTGCTCTCAGCAGCCCCCCCGGTCCCCCTGCTCTCAGCAGCCCCCCCGGTCCCCCTGCTCTCAGCAGCCCCCCCGGTCCCCCTGCTCTCAGCAGCCCCCCTGGTCCCCCTGCTCTCAGCAGCCCCCCTGGTCCCCCTGCTCTCAGCAGCCCCCCCGGTCCCCCTGCTCTCAGCAGCCCCCCTGGTCCCCCTGCTCTCAGCAGCCCCCCTGGTCCCCCTGCTCTCAGCAGCCCCCCCGGTCCCCCTGCTCTCAGCAGACCCCCATCTCCACACACAGGCCTGGGGGTGGTCGGCTCATTCTTCTCACTTCCTAACCCTGTCGATGCTCAGGAGTTCCCCCCAAAACTGATCTTAGGTCAGCAAGTAGGGCACTGCTGCAGCTTCTTCTACATGGCGTGTTCTTGGGACTGTGTGTTTCAGAGGAGCTGAGCTGTTCCAGGCCACCATAGTGAAGGCGGTCCGAGCTCGGCTGGAGGAGGAGAACAGATCCATGGAGCAGCTGAAGAGACAGTGAGACACGCACCTACTATTTTATCTGCAAGCTAGTCGGATGGTGCCATACACGGTAGATACATCCTGTATTGAATTCACTTGACGTGATGTTAGAAACACTTCTCAGCTGTGTTACTCATCTGATAACCCTCCTCTATTTTTCCCCTATCTCAGTAGATAGGAGCTCTAATGAGCACTTTTCTCTGACGCAAGACCGCTGATTCCACATAAGCCCTCAACCATACCCCGATAATGATAATGACCTCACATGTCTACAGGAGGGGTCAAAGTGATGGGCGGCGAGGCGGCCCGTCGATACGCTGTGTGGCTCTCCCTCTTTAAAACACTTTCCTTCCCTTCGTCTCCACCTCCGTCCCCGTGCCTCTCTCCCCCCCCCTCTCTCTCTGCCCGTCTGATCTAATCAGGATGGACCGTATCAAGGAGAGGCAGCAGAAGTTTAAGAGGGGGAAGGAGAAGATGCTCAGCCTAGCCCAGGAGTCTGGGGAAGGACCCCAGCTCATTCAGGCCGAGGAGGAGGACGAGGAGGATGACGGTACTGTAGGACCAAGGTTTCGTTTAAACAAATGTGCCAACTCAAGTTATATACACGGCACTGGAATAGTTAAGCTTAAATGAATGATCACTTTTCAAAGTATTTTGTTTTCGATTTTAGAAACTTTATTTTTAAAAGGAAGATATCTGCTTAAAAAAAGAAGAAGCTCTGAATAAGATATTATGCATTCGTATATAATTGATAATGTAATGTGTAAATTGTTTTATTATATTATTTTAGGAGAAGAGCGACAGAAAGCCAAGACCACAAAAAAGCAGTGGTGGAGGCCTTGGGTTGACCATGCGTCCAGTAGGTTGACCCCTTATGCTCTCTCCACTCTGATTGGCTCTTGTGTCCTTGACCAGAACTCAGCAGATTCCCATACTCTCCTGGGCTCCAGAGGACCCAAACCAACCACATGTCTCCTTTCAGACCTTAGTCCTATTCCATCTCTATTTAAGGACCTTTCATGCATACAACCCTCTATGTGAAGCACAAACAATATGCCTGCCTCGGTTATGTTGATAGAATTATAAATGAACAGTCTATGCATGATGTTAGTCGCAGCAAGGGTCACCTTAAATAGCAGAATTTTGCCATGAAACAAAGGAAAATGACAAATGCCTGGATGTTTGTGGTTGTGGTCATGTTGACAACTGAGGTTGTCTGACACACGTCCGTGACCATATTCATGGCTTTGTCCTCGGAGCCCACAGTAGAGAATCTCTCAGTTGTTTCTCTCAGAACATATCCATTAGCAAGACTTGAAATCCTTCACCCTTTCTCATATCTTGAGAACCAGGATAAAGGACCATCATGATCAACATCAGGTTTGGCCCTGGAGAAAACTGAGCAATGCAACAAGCTTGAGCAATACATTTTTGGTCACATGTACATTTGCTGGACAAATGTATATTCGACCAGTCACTTCTTACTGTGTTCTACAGTGCATTTGACATACATCTGCATCAGTTATTCTCTGAGGTGACTTGTCTTCTTGTTGAACTGATATCACCTTGATATCAATTCAACACGTTGAACTGATTTCACTTTCCATGTTTATGATTTCTGTTTATGATTTCTGGTTTTCCCATGCTTTGTCACACCTCATATCCATATTTCCCAGCATCCTCCCTTGCCCCCCATTCTAGTCTTTCTGTTCAAGGACATAAATCAGCTTTGTCTATATCAATGCTTCTCCTAGCTCCCAAATGCTTCTTTGAGGCAGGATTGGAATTATTAGTTCTATAAACCACAATGTAGCAGTTTTCTTGAACTAATGATATTTAAACATTTTAGCTTGTGTTTCTTTTTGTAATATTTATTCTGAGCCACTAAATTGTCTGTTCTGCTAACAGCAACATCCTTCTGAAACGTTCCATAGTCAGTCATGTTATTCCTAACTTTCTGTATTTTCAGTGTCTCCCAGCTGTGTTTCTGTTAACAGTGTGTGTTTGAAATTGTCTGTCTAAGATAGTATATATGTTTTTACTCGTTTATAAAATAGTGGAATTTTTATACCAACCCAGGCCATTTTCTTCCTTTCCTTGGCTCTCTCTAAGGAGCCAGAGAACATGTGTGATCCTTCTTCAACCTCAACTGTGCTTGGCTGACGTTTGCCCCATTTCATTAAACGTTTTGTGTCAGCTGTGATGAAATATGTCAACTGGTTTAACTGAGCCTTCCTCTCAATCCTCAGTGGTTAGAAGTGGAGATTATTACTTGTTTGAAACTGACAGTGAGGACAGTGAGGAGGAGGAGGAGAAGGGAGAGGACGAACCACCTAAGAAGTCAGCCTTTCAGGTGAGCACCAAAACCAGCAAGCAGTATTGTGTTGGAACGCCAATATGTCACACAATACTTGTCATTTGTGATGAAATGCACAGGAACATGTGGTCTACTCTCTAAAACACTGTGTCTATTTCTCTCGTATCTACTAACACTGTTTCCACTAACTCTGCCCCACTTTGTCCTTTCTCCATAGAGAGCTATTGGAAAGTTTGCCTCAGCTCTCTTGGCTTTGCCAAGGTCTATCATTAAACTGCCCAAAACTATACTGCAGTATTTTGTCAGGGCAGGCAAGGTATTCCTAGAAAAATTACACTTGATTTGTTTCCTTTTGCTGTGGAGACTTGCCATTTCATTGAAGACTTATGCATCACCAAACTGCCTGTCCATCCCATGTCAAGAATTAAATTCTTCATTTGAATACGACCATTGGACTGTACCTATTGTAAATCTGGGTTGTCTGCAACATGTACTGGATGATATGGAATGGAGACGCAGTGGCCTAGGACTTTTATCCTTTGTCCTTCTGTCATGTTGTCTGAATGTCCTGAACTGCACTGTTTCACTTTGCATGAACTGGGACCTTTTTAAACTAGTGACAGTAATGCATCTGCATTGATGTGTTTTTCCCCTTTGTACATTAAATGTTTTGCTCCGTTGATCTTGGATATCAGTCAATATGAAATAATAGAGTGACACACAATTCGATTATATTTCAGTGGAGCAAAACTGCTGTGTCAGTGGCATTTTGTTGTGCTATTCATTTGTTTGTATGGGGTTTAAAGGGCTTGATGTCATGTCATTACTCGCAGTTGTTAAACAACTTCTTCCGTCAATTTCATATGCCCAGAGGTGAATTGGCTCTTGTCTTATATCCCCCAGTTTCTTTACCATGCGTGGATCACAGATTCCAAAACCGCCATGAAGGAACGCAGCAAAGAGAAGCGTAAATTCTGGAAGAGATACACCAGAGGAGACAAACACAAGAGAGACAAGAAGGAAGGTAAGAGGGGAGCAGTTTAAGAAGAAAAAAAAGAAGTAATCGTAATGTTTGTAAAACGTGTGCTTGTGTGTGTGCTCAGGCCACGTGGCTATCGAAGTGGGAGAGGTGGAGGAGGGTCAGGAGACGGAGGAGGAGAAGAAGAAGTCTGCTGGCCCAGGTTGGTCTGATCTATCCCCTCTGGATCAAGGAAGCACTATCACCTCAAAATAGCTTCACTGCTTGGTTACCACCGCACGGGTCTGGACACTTCTGAAGAGCAACCTGCTCGACCTTACCTGCATACAACAGTGCATCGTCGTAGCACAGGACAAGAGGGGGGGACTGGGCAGGAACGAACACATACACAGGGACTGTTGTACTGTGAACTCTCCCATTTCCCTGTGCCTTCATAGACAACATCCTCAAGCGGGTCTTCAACATCATCAAGTTCACCTGGGTGCTGTTCCTGACCATGGTGGACAGCTTCACCAAGTGGATGAACGACATGTGCAGGGAGCACATCGACATCTCCACCGTGCTGCGCATAGAACGCTGCATGCTCACCCGGGAGGTCAAAAAGGTAACTCCCCCCCCCCCCCTCTCTTATCTTCACACAGTTTCTATTCCTATTCCGCTCTGATCCGTATCTCTTAATTGAACCGTGGAAGGCTCCCCGGGATCGATTATCCAGGGTATTAGCATCAGGTCAACATCAGATTGTGAATGACCCAAGAGAATGAGTGACATCACGGAGCCCTCTTCCGTGCAGGGGAATGTCCCTTCGCGAAGCAGCATCCAGGTGTACTACCAGAAGCAGATGATGATCAACATGTCCCGGGAGTCCAGCCTGGAGCGCCTCAGCGAGGACGGCTCGGCGTCGGGCTCCCGCAGGGCCCGCAGGAAGCGCGGAGGCTACGGGATGGAGAGCCAGGACAGCATGGCGTCCAGGGACAGCCTCTCCAGGTACACTGCTGGGCCTGTCCCCAGGGCAACCATCCAACACTAGGATGGCTCATCATAGTCAACATGATGAGACCCCCCCCCCCCAGTCTGTCTTTTACTTGATCTCGCCGCATGCTGTCAGGGCCAGTCTCAATCCTCTCATCTCTGATCACTCCATCTCCATCTCTCCATCCATCAGTGCCTACACTGAGGCCACCATGCTGATCTCCCGTCAGTCCACGCTGGACGACCTGGACGAAATGCCAGAGTGCATTCCCAAAACCAGCGAGCGTGCCCGCCCCAAGCTGCGCAAAATGTACGGCCTGGACGCCTCCTACTCCTCGGCCGACAGTGGCAGCAGCGCCGTGTCCAGGTGCCCCAGCCTCGGCATTCCTCCCCCCCCCTCACCTCACACATCCCCCATCATCATTCATTGGTCGACTAAACATTGCTTCTGTGCTTCACCGTTGTCGACATGCAGTTTGCGCTTTCTGTTTCCTTTCGCTGTTTTCCGAAAACCCCACGTTTGCGGTGAACGCGAACACAACGTTCTCTTGCTCGTTGACCAGCGTGACACCGTGCTCTAATGTCTTGTCCTGTGTCTGTCCTGCAGCGAGGCCACCCAGTGCGTCACACTCTACTCCAGACAGGGCACGACGGACACCATAGACGAGGTGGAGGACGAGCAGGACCAGGGCCAGCACGGGCCCCGTAGGGAGGGGTCAGACGGAGCAGAGGGCGGCCCCTGGGAGGGGGCTGAGTCTGGGGAGGAGGGAGAGGAGGGCCGGCGCAGGCAGGAGCGTCTGTGGAGCTCCGCGGGTCCTGGAGACGACCCCTCGGCAGCCCTGTCCGGCCAGGACTACACCACTGAGAGCGACGAGGGGGGAGGCAGGCAGGGGTACATGCCCACAGACGGGCGTGCGCGACAGCTGCACACACCCGACACCGACGCTCTGAACACCTCCGACGCGGACGTGCCGCCCAGTTACAGCAAAGCGGTCAGCTTTGACCGTCTGGCGGTCAGCTTCGACCGTCTGGAGGTCAGCGATGACGACAGTGACCTGGAAGACAGAAGGCTGATGGCGATGACCCCCGACAGCAGGTCGGACTACCTGTCCGACCCCCTGTTGCCCTCTGCGACCACGGAGTTGACCGCCAGCGAACTCCTGCTCAACAAGTGAGTAGACACGCTGCACAAACGCAAGCGGCAACATGCTCTCTGAACACATTTATGTCTTACTCTCCCTTCTAATCTCTTCTTCTTTCTCCCCTCCAGAATGTTCTATGACGAAGAGCTGGAGAGCTCGGACAAGTTCTACAACAGCCAGCCTCTGGTGTTGCAGCTGTGCTATGCCCTGTACAACATGCTGGTGGCTCACTCTGAGATGGTCTGCTACCTGGTCATCATCATCAACCACATGGTGTCTGCCAACTGTGCCACCCTGGTGCTACCCATCCTCATCTTCCTCTGGGCCATGCTCTCTGTGCCGCGGCCCAGCAAACGCTTCTGGATGACAGCTATCGTCTACACAGAGGTACTGAATATGTCAGCTTGAGTGACAGGTGCTAGGTCATGACTACCGACCCTGTTACGACACTGTAACTCTGGTCACTGTTTGTCTCTTCCCAGGTCACCATAGTCATCAAGTACTTCTTCCAGTTTGGATTCTTCCCCTTCAACCAGAACCAGAAGATTGACAAGAACAAACCTTACCACCCTCCTAACATCATCGGTGTGGAGAAGAAGGATGGCTACGTCCACTACGACCTGATTCAGCTCCTGGCCCTCTTCTTTCACAGATCCATATTAAAGGTAGCCTACTTCTGTGCTGTTGGTTCTTCAGCTGCCTTTATCTGACCCTTGGTGTGTTCCATAACTGGTTGTTGACCATGACTCTACTCCAAATCCCAGTGCCATGGCCTGTGGGACGAGGATGATCCCAAGGAGACTAAGAAGGACCCGCAACAGCGTGCCGAATCAGAGGACGAGGGCCAGGACAAGGAGAAAGAGAAGGAGGCCGTCCCACCAGCCGTCCAGGGCAGGAGAGGCTCCACCCACACCCTGAAGTCCATCAACCTGGGAACCTCGACAGACTCTGTGCACGTACAGATGCACTGTCCCCAACAGCAGACCTACCAACGCCGCAAGAGCTCCAGCGGGGCGTCCCACATCTCCCATCGCTCCAGCCACTCAGCACGATCTAAGAGAGGTAGGGGGAGGGGCTTAGGGGACATCTCCCTCACTTTCACACCCGGCATACACAGCTGTGTGGTGAACGGAGCCGAGGTCAGTCGAGGGGTTTCGATGTGTCGTTTCCGGATAGAACGTGCTCGAGCTCAACTGAAGAGGATGTGTGTTTGCGTGGTTTTTGAATCGCCAGGTAGCACGAGCACCCGGAACAGCAGCCGGAAGGACGGCAGTGAGGCCGGCGTCCAGCCCAAGACCCGCAAGCAGCTGATCATGGAGAAGATCAGGGAGCAGCTGATCAAAGCCAGGGTTTTCATCATGAAACGGTCAGTCCTCTTTGTCTGTGAATGTATGTGTGGAGTATCCACTTTCTTGCAGAACTCAAACCAAACTTGGCTCTCATGACACATTTTTTCTTTCCAGGGCTCTTGAGATCTACTCGCCCATTCGTCAGTTTTTCTACCACCTGATTCACCCCGAGTACAGCGCAGTGACCGACGTCTACGTGCTGATGTTTCTCGCTGACACCGTTGACTTCATCATTATCGTTTTTGGATTCTGGGCTTTTGGGGTATCTCATCTCTTTTGTGAAATTGTTATTTTGTTTCTAAAGAGTTTAAAGTAAGAAGAATAACTCAACAATCATAACAAAAATAGAGTGTATCTCTTTAATGTGTTCACTTGCTTACAAGTGCATATACCTCTACAGAATTGTGTTTATGTGTGAACAAAAAAATCTGGTCCTTGCAGAAACACTCAGCAGGAGCAGACATAACCTCATCGCTGTCCGAGGACCAGGTGCCTGGGCCCTTCCTGGTCATGGTTCTGATACAATTTGGGACCATGGTGGTGGACCGGGCCCTCTACCTGAGGAAGACGGTCATGGGGAAATGTGTGTTTCAGGTCATCCTGGTGTTTGGCATCCACTTCTGGATGTTCTTTATTCTGCCCGGAGTCACAGACAAGTGAGAACTCACAATATGAAGAACTTTTTTTTATTTTTTTATCTCTGTGTATGAAAGCTAGTAAGCCGATAACGGGTTTGACCTTTGTGCTGCTTTCAGACGTTTCAGTGAAAACTACGTGGCTCAGATGTGGTACTTTGTGAAGTGCTTCTACTTTAGTCTGTCAGCCTATCAGATCCGCTGTGGCTACCCTACGCGTGTGCTGGGCAACTTCCTCACCAAGAGCTACAACTATGCCAACCTCTTCCTTTTCCAGGGGTGGGTTTGATCAAAGCGTTTGGTGGTTGGGGGGGGGGGGGGGGGGGGGGGGGGTGGATGTGGTGGGTTCCGGCTAACTGTGTGTGCTGTGTTGTGTTTTCCTAAGGTTCCGCCTGGTGCCGTTCCTCACAGAGCTGCGAGCGGTGATGGACTGGGTCTGGACGGACACCACGCTCAGCCTGTCCAGCTGGATCTGTGTGGAGGACATCTACGCACACATCTTTGTGCTCAAGTGCTGGAGGGAGTCGGAGAAGGTTTGGTCCATCTTGCATGACAGGATTGTCTTGATCATCTGGCGAATGGGAGATGGTTTTGTCTAACGAGCGTAGAAAGACGGCGTGCCTCTCTAGGGACGAGACTTACGTTTCTAAACAACCATTAACACAGGACCAGCTTGTTTCCAGACCTCTGAAAGGGCCTGGGGTCAGACTGCGTTACAGACTACACCAGAAACAGGTCCATGAAGGGTACGGATGCCCATTAAATGCCAAACATGATCAAAGGGCCTGGTCTTTCCCCACAGCGCTACCCGCAGCCCCGGGGACAGAAGAAGAAGAAGGTGGTGAAATATGGCATGGGAGGGATGATTGTGGCCCTGCTCATCTGCATCGTGTGGTTCCCCCTCCTCTTCATGTCCTTGGTCAAGTCCGTGGCAGGGGTGGTCAACAAACCCCTGGATGTGTCTTTTACCATCACCTTGGCTGGCTTTCAGGTTCCTGACCATGAATTAGACTGTACTGCTGACTATAGTTAAAAAGACCTTAGACTTGGCTCTCCCATTGATGTTGTGTACTAACTTGAGATATTGTCCTCGCTTTACAGCCAATATTTACCATGAGTGCTCAGCAGAACCAACTGAAGGAGGTCTCCGAGTCAAACTTCAAGGGCCATTTCATGAAGTCGTACTACGGCAATGATGTACGTGGAATAAACCGTTGATGAGATTCTCTTCCTCTGCAGATTTGTGAAATACATTTGTCCACCCAGTCCTTGGTGGTGAGGTTGTGTGGTTGTTTGCCTGTATGCAGGAGGCCCTGCAGTGGCTGGAGGGCTACACACCAGAGGACCTGACCATTGCTGAGCTGGAGGGGAGTTCCAACTCCCTATGGACCATCAGTCCCCCCAGTAGGAATAACCTCATCAAGGTCCTGAATGACTCTGAAGAGTTCCCCATTACTGTAGCTTGGTCCATTCAAAGGTAAGACTTGGAAGTCTTGAAGAGTGAATAATAGCTACAAGTCCAAGTACTGGTATTGACTATCTTCTCCCTCTCTCTCTCTACCTCTCTCTCCCTCTCTCTTTTTCCCTCCCAAACTGGAAACAGGAACTTGACTCTGGGAGCTAAGGCAGAAACGGCGACAGGAAAGCACGTTACAAATCTGGACGACGAGACCAAGCAGGAGCTTGTGGAGTTGTTACTGGACGTAAACCCTAGCAGCACAAAGACAGTGTGAGCACATCCGCCTGGTTGTTCTGTTGTGTTCAGTGGTCGTTCTGTAGTGTCACACTGTTCTGAAGTTCATATTGATGTCTTTTTTGGGGGCTTTCCGTGTCTCTTGCATAAGTGACGGATCTGTGCTTCCCGATAACAGGCAGCTGTGCTCCTTTCCCTTCCCCTGCAGGGTTATTCAACATGTTTTGCCTCGTTATCTCCGAGCTCCTAGTGACTCTGAATCCAAGCCCATAGACCAGCTCTACAAACGGGATGACAGTAAGTCTATTTTCCATTCTGTCATCTTTTCCATATGTATGTACTCGGGTTCTATTCAAATCTATCTCTCTTCAGAGGACGACCCCGTGTGGTTTAACATCACCTTGACCCTGAAGAGAACCAACAACGACACAGGGAAGACACAGGAGTGGTGGATTGTCAACCAGACGGAAGCAGCCCCATTGAAAATCAGGAGCTCCAAGAACCAGTATTCTGCAGGCCTGGAGCTCTATGTGTTCAGCGACCAGGTCAGCCCTCCGAGCCTGGGATTCCTGGCTGGATACGGGTGAGGACACACAGGAAACGAACAGGCCCTGTGGTGGAATGATCCAAACTCACATTTGGCACGTTCAATATATTTTGCATTTGTTGTGTCTTGTTTCGAAATGTACAAAGCGGATTTCTCGCAACGAAGTGAGTTGCTGTTCGTCTTGACTCACTTAGGTGTGACCCTCCCGACCACACAGCTGCTTGTTAAAAGTCATTTCTCTCGGTTGCCTTGCAGGATTATGGGGCTGTACGCGTCCGTGGTGCTGGTCATTGGAAAGTTTGTTCGTGAGTTCTTCAGCGGAATCTCCCACACCATCATGTTCGAGGAGCTGCCCAACGTGGACCGCATCCTGAAGCTGTGCACGGACATCTTCCTGGTCCGAGAGACGGGAGAGCTGGACCTGGAGGAGGACATGTACGCCAAACTCATCTTCCTCTATCGCTCCCCAGAGACCATGATCAAGTGGACCAGGGAGAAGACCCAGTGAGCCTCACCATGCCCACCACAAGAACACGAGTGACATGAGAAGTGACCGTGGCACAGTGACTGGCACAGGCCTTTGAGACGGGGGGACTTCTCTCACGCTTCGAGTGGGGTGTATCTGGCACTGAGCAGTGTCTTAAGAGCTCTTGAGGTGTGTGTGGATTACTGTCCCTGCTTTCCCACGGAAGAACGACATGGGATGACCGACTCCGAGTGTTAACCAAGGGCTTCCCATTTATGGATAATGACCATACAGAACCAATGTGTGCTCACAATTTTGCAGCTCACTTTTCAGACGGTTTCCAAATGGAGTTCCTGGATTGTGGGGTTGTGCAATATATAACTCTCAGCCTCCAAGGCAGTCTATTACGAAGGAGGACAGAATCTAGAGGCAGCTTCTGTTCTGGCCAAGATACAGCAAACCCCTAAAAGGCACTCTGTCATGTCTGAGACTGAGACGAGCCAGTTTTGAAAAACAAAATACCGTTATTACACAATGTATACTTGCCTTACTTTGTTAGTGTGAGAGACTAAAAGTGTTTTAGTTATCAAATATATCTCTCAGGAAAAAACATCCCAAGACGGGGTTCAGTTATTCCATTGTCGGTTCAGAAAATAAAAGTGTTTATATTATTATAGCTTGAAGGACGACATAGGCAGAAAAATATGGATTTGCATTCTAAAAAGGTGGTCAAATATTAAAAGGCATGACATGATACAGGTCAAGGGAAAAATGTGATTGAGTTCTGGTGAGATTGATGGGCAAGGGACAGTTTTTGGATATGTTCACAGTGAATGTGATAGAAAATCTAATAACTTCTTTGTCCAGTTTGATTAGAGCTCAATCCAAGGGGGGCTATTTTTTAATCAGGGTATAAAGAAGCTACTCGTGCATCAACCGGTAGACTGTCGTACATCACCTTTTACAGTTATTAAAATGTCAACCTCATTTACATTCTTACATCCACAACAGTAACATTGGCTATGCCACTAAAATGGAGGTGGATGAGACAAGTACCCATTGACACAAGGGGCATACACATACCCTGTGGTCCAAACTATGCATTAGAAGACATTGTAGCATGAAAAAACTATAATAAAGTCATTTTCATTACATGTACATGGCATTTTATGGATGATAGTGTGGACAATTCAATGTGAAAGTGTACGTGTATGATTAAAGGAAATTTGCTATTGTGGAAATGTTTTTTTCCATTTACCCATTGTGAATTACCGCATGGCAGACAGTTTTTTTTGTGTATGTCTATATTTCATTTGCTGCCCATTGGCAGGTATGATACACAAGAGGTTTATAATTTAGATCTTCACTGATGGCAACATTGATGTACAGCTTTGATCTCTCTAATGCACAAATACATCATATGTTATTACTATTAAGTGACATTGCGTAGCAGGTAGAGAGCATTAGAAAAACGCTACACTCATCAAAAATAAATCAGGACTTTAAAAAGCTTTGCATCCATTACCTGACTTTTTTCCAAGTAACTGTTTTGTACCACTAGGTCCTGCTCCTCCCACATTCTAAACACGGCCAGCCAGCTATTTATTATTGTTGTTGGATGAAATTGACAGTATGCAAAATGACCACCACCAAATACATCAAATAATTTGTTTATTTCATGATGCCGTAAAAGAAAGATCTGAATATTTAGGTAATGCACAGGAAATGAACAAATAGCACACATAGCAGTGTTTGTTTCCATCTAATACAGTACAGCTTTATGTCATGGAAACTTTTGTTTTTGCAATTTCACCAATGTGGAATTATTTACATGATGTAATTGATTTTGATTTTATGTGCAGCCTTTACCATGTTTTCACTTGTTCTATGAACAACAATTAGATGCATTAGAGGTATAGAACAATAACATTGAGTAGGAAGGTTTTGTGTACAGTATACATTATTAGCATTTAAACATGAATAGCATAGTAAAAGAATCTGAACAATTCCACTAAATTTCTGTTCCCTCTTGTTTTATGTTCTCTACATCAGTCTATCAGTTACATACCAGATCATGATATACTTTTGGTCCAGTCACACCCTCTACAGTGCAAAAATAAGCTGCACTTTGAGACACATAACAGTCTAAAATCATTATGTGAGAGCAAACTTTCCTATGTTAGATCATATAATTTTTTAAAAATAACTTATCTTGTACACATCCACTATTGAAAAGACACTGAATGCTTTTTAAATATTTCACCAGTTATTTTACTTGAACAATGTACGTATAGTAACACTTAATAACTCATCTCTGAGATATCTACACAACAATAAATTCACATTATACTTAATAATATTGTCCCTGGACAAAGTATAATGACTTAATAAATAATAGAATAGAATTTGGATTCAATTGTACACACAATCTACAATGACGACCACATTTACAATTTCAATGAACGTCAATGATTGACACCAACAAATGTATATTATGACAGAACATTAAATACAATTTCAATATGACACAATTTCTCAACATATAAGATATGTCTTATTTAATTGAGGATCCACCTCAAAAACTGTACACACAAACGAATATGCAATCTGGATATATATACTATGTTTATGTATCAGCTCTGATTTACAACGGCTAACGGAATTTTTCATTGTTTTCACAGACAGGGAGAATCTTGGAGCTCAGAAACTGTTTCCATATATGGGGAAAGGTCTACTTTTCACCTGATATGAACCCACATATCACACTATTATTGTGTATGTATGGAATACGAGACTGTGTAGTGAAGTATTCAGCCATGGGGTACCTCGAGGCTAACACAAGCCTCCCTCATAGTCGTCGTCCTCCTCTGGTGCAGCCTCCCCACTGGCTGCCCCTTGTGGTGCAGCAGGGGTCTTCTTCTTCTTCACTCCACCTCCAGGTACCCTCAAGGATATGGCCAACTTGGCATACTGGAGACAGAGAGGGAGAGAAAACAGATGAATGGTATAAAAATATGTTTGGGTGCCCAAGGGCCATTTGGTGCCCAAATTGACATGTGGATAGAAATTGCTGGAGAAACTGCATTGCATCTGATGCATCTTACTCACGTCATTGTCCATGTACTTCAGTAAAGGTAAGTTACAAATGTAGTGGACGACATCCTCATCTTGGTCATCATACCCCGCCAGTAGTGTATTCATGGCAATGGCATCTTCACTTGTATCGTACCCAGGTAAACTGCAAGCAAATCACACATTGCAGTTTCACAATCATTTACACAGTAACGGGTTGTGAGTATTCTACGATGAACATTCCAGAATAAACTGGAACTGTAGCTGTAGATATCCATAACACGGGCATGCACGGTGGATGAAGTAAAGTGAGGGTTTCATAAGAAGCGTGACTTTACCTGTAAGACTCTCTGACACATTTATCTGCAGCCACAAAGTCCACTCGGTGAAGATGTACCAGCACTTGTGCAGTTGTTTTCTAAGAGATAAAATCACAGACCAAGAACACATGTAGCATATAACTCAATATACAGCATTAGTACTGTAACATGAACACCATCTCAGTATGAGTACTTGACGCTTGCATACGACCAAGAATGTACAGTACCTTAAAGCACATTGGATAGTTTTCAATATCTTTGTACATGTTTTTCTCTTTCTGAAGAGCCACTGCAGCTTCATCAAGCCTGTATAGAAAGTGTTTGTGTTAAAATAGAGTCATATCAAAGATGATGACATTCCAACAGTAGTAGTAGGGATATGGAACCAGTACAAGTGTGCTCCTACCTGCGCAACCGGACCAGGAGTCTGGAGGCTTTCCCCAAAAGTTCAGCTGCTTGACGAAGACGGTCTTCATTCTACAGGCAGACAGTGTGGGTGAATCAGGAACTTACTATGAAAGGGTATCTGATCCACAATATACAGCATTCCATCATCCTTACTTCAAAAACAGATGCTGCCTTCTGATACAAGTCCACAGCTTTCTCCAAGCTCATAGGTTCAATGAGTCTGATCACAAAAAGAATGATGATTTTAAAAAAAGAAAGAAAACGGACTTCAGTCAGATAACTCGTTAATAATGCCTATTGCACTCAATCACACACTGACACATATTTTTTTAAATGTGCATCCCTTTGTGTGAGGGGTCACTGCTGCATGGTGTATTACAGATCATCTGATGCTAAGCTACAAGAGTTTGGATCAGAACTTACTTGCCAGCCCTGTCCAAAGCCATTGCTGCTGTGTCAGGAGTGCCATTCTCCACATACATCATGCTGGCTTTTTCTATGTATTCAATGGCCTCTGGCATCTTCTTCATGTCCTTTTATAGGGAAGAGAGAGTCCATGGTGTCTTAAGTGACATGGCTAACACTAACTTTTCTCTCTCCTCTTCACTGTACTGTACGTCTACTATAGTCATTATTGTGGTAATACAGGTATTATGCATTTTTGAATAAGTTAGACCTCACCTTCATCATCATCCCAGCTTGCTCAATTGCTCTGGGGGGGAATAAACATGTTACAAAGTAGGTCTGCTGGCCTATATTTCCTTCTACGTAATTGAATGTTATCCAATGAGGGTTACTTACTTTGCAGCATGAAATAGTCTGGGGATTTAGGTTAAGGAAATCACAGGACATTGTTGCAGAATCTAGTCTAGATTCAGTTGAAAAGAAAAGGAGAAACTGACAGTTCCATAAAAAAAGGATACGTTTTATTTTCTGTGTGATATTCTGCCTCCTTCAGGTAGGCATCCTTTGCTTGCTCAAACTGTTTGGCATTCTTGAAACACACAGCTGGAAATGCAAAAAACGTTATTTTCATATACAATTCTGTTATAGGCCTTACTTCAGTAAATAAGACTATGATTCAACCCTTACCAGCTTTGGCATACTCGGACGCAGCAGAGTCATAATCTGGCTTCCACTTGGTTAGATTTGTTTTTAAACTGCCATGTGAAAAATTATAACATTGCATCACAATCAAGTCACTATACTTGACGTTAACTAGTTAGATTAGGACGAAAATATGATACAGCAACAGTGTGAGAATAGTACTGTACTAGGCTATGCGAATGTATCGTTACAGCTAGCAAACATCAGCATAGGCCTACTGTGATTTTGGATTTGTTTTGACTACAAAAAAACTTGGCAAGCATGCTTGGTACAGTCCATGTTACTGACATGCATAATCGTTTTATTTGTATGCAATAGCTAGCTACTGTCTAAGACGCAGAAGCTACTAGATGGGCCAATCAATGAGTACAGTAAATATGCTGGCTAGCGAGCAGCCAGCCTGTCTATCTGAATGAAAACATTGTGGCTTGTCATACCATTTCTCCGCTTTCGCGATGTGCTCATGAGCTTCGTTTATTTTCTGTGCGGCCATGGTGTTGCCGTCGTCGTTTACAGTAAAGGATATAAGTACTCGAAAATACTGGATAACGATAAATGGTCAGCCTAGATGTCGTTGGTGTTTGGATTAAAGAGACCTGCCCCTTTTCTACGTCACAGACCCCCACACTACGGATGCCCGGATGGGCGCAATGCACCATCAGTATTACTAGTTGCTACTGAAAGTAGAAGTTCTACTTCACCTACTATCTGCCAGCACAATAAAGGCAGGACAAGACCACACTACTATACTTCTTGGGGCCATTCTCTACATACTGATGCCGTTTTAGAGTGTTTTAGAGTGCAAGTAAAGCTAGAATCTCATGTTAGCTTGTTGTGTCTGGGGGAATTGTGGATTTGCGTTCAATAGCAAGGGCCTATCACTGATGTTTGAGACTACCAGGACAGAAAATATAGTGTGAAGGAAACAGGGAACTGACAACTTCTGAAATCACTCCATTACAATCTAAATCCATCTACACCTTTCTTTTTTATTGTTCGAATTTGCTGAGGGGACACTATAAAGTACAAATGCGTTTAATTCTGACACACAGGAGACTAAACTGCCGAACTTCCAATGAAAGCATGAATGCATCTCCAAAGGAATGCGACGGAAGCGGAAAAATGCGCGGTGACGTATTGTAAAAGCTCCTGACAGTCCAGTCGGTTGGTCAACAACAGTTGAAGAGTGAAAACTTTAGTAAACTTTAATAGTAAGACGGAAGAAACATATTTCAACTATTCTCCCCCATACGTGTCTTTATCAACGTGTGTTTAGGTGTACAAATGTGGTATTATTGATGGATTCGAGGTATGAAATCCAGCGGAGGGTCGGTGGCGGGGGCTCTGCTAATGCGTCCCCCGCTATGGGGGCTCAGTCTCGCCGTAGAAAAATGCCACCCAGACCCGCTGATTATAAACTTCAAATCATCATTATCGGCAGCCGTGGTGTTGGCAAAACCAGCCTCATGGAAAGATTTACCGACGATACCTTTTGCGAAGCATGCAAGTCAACCGTTGGTAAGAGTTAGACAACTTTTCCTTTAGCCATGCCACAACGGTGATTGTTGATGCTAGCATTGTTTTCCTTCACATTTGCTATCGGTAGTAGCCAGCCTGTATAACAATAAGGCGAGCAATTCTCAGTACATCTGTTCTATTGGTTCTATTCTATTGATATATTGGGTTTTCATGTGTTTTTCATTGCCACTTGAGTCAGTGCATTGATTGATTGATGTGGTTGCGGTCTAAGTTGTTCACTCAAGGCCTGTCAAACAGCAAAGTCTATTCTCAATGATGTCAAATGTATTTTATATTCATTCAATATATATTTAGATACGTATCCTGTGTTATTATTTGTTTTACTGTAGCTTAACTTGCTTGTCTAAATCTAATGTCATGTTTAATATAACAAAATCTATAGATTTCCTATTTGTGTTCAGACAGGTAGGCTACAGTAAACCATGTCCCAAATGTCATTGTACTGTACTTCTAAATAGCAGTTACGTTAAACAACTTGGATACAACTAGATTGGAAAGGCAGGGCCTTCTTTATTACCTTGTGTTTTAAGCATTTGTCCTAACTCATCAATCAGTTATCCAGCTAGCTTAATCACTACATTTTCACGGAAAGTGTAAAAAAGCATAATATTTGTAGTTTAATTCTTCTGTATAGTGTCCATGGTACACAGCCATTTAATGTGTTGAAGGGGGAACACTGCTCTCAATAGGACCAACACAACTGACAGGCCTGCCATGGTCCCAAAATAGTCAAACTCAAGCAGCTGCTCTGGCAAGCAACCATTTTGTGCCTTGTCATACTTGTGACACAGCTCTGCAGGTTACTTGAGCTCCTCTTTGAGTTGTGCCCCATGGTGACTCCTGTCCCGTTGATCAAAATGTCTTTAAAGTAAACAGCTCCTTTTTATGACAGGATCCCTAAGATAGAGTACCCTGTGCCTCGGGATTGATTGAGAACTAGGTCTAAATGTGTCAGAGGATAGTGACATTCCAGTGTACTTTTGTTTATGAAGAAGCCTTTTGTCACATATGAAGTAGCATGTATTTAATAATATGTGCACTTGCTAGCTAAGTTGGTTTGTTATCCACCTTTATATAAATTTTCTGTATCTTATGTGTTGCTCTGCAGGAGTAGATTTTAAAATCAAAACTGTTGAGCTGAGAGGGAAGAAGATCCGTCTGCAGATATGGTGAGTGGACAGGAGGAGGACAGAGACCACTGGATGTCTTCAACCATCTCACTGTCTCCAATAGACTGTCTTTGGGTGCATCTCAGTGGTGTAGAATTGCTTCCTTTCCTTAATTTATCCTGGACAGAAAGACATGAACTTGTACTTGACAAGTGCTACAATGCACCATTCTATGTAGTCAGGCATGGTTGAATTTGATACAAAAAAGATCCTCATTGTGAATTCTTCATTCATTTCAGTTGTTTTCAACAAGATATGTTGAAGCAATACTCCATTTTCGGAAATGGAAGATTCTGTGTTGTTCAACTGTAGAGCCATCTACTGCTTTGAATAACTACCGCTTGCCAAAACAGACACACCTCCGTACATGAGCTCGCTTGGTGTGTCATTGTGCTTGGCTGGAATGCATACGTGTCTCCCTAAATAACACATTCATCCTGTTCACTAACCCCTTCATCCAATTCTACCCCCCAAACTCCACCTTCCTGACCCCATTCACTTCACCCCCATAAACATCCCCTACATATCCTCTATCTCACCCAACTCCACTCCAACCTTTCTACCACTCCACTCCTCTCCACCCTCACCATCACAGTCGATTCAGGATGGCTGTCCTGAATGTGTCTTGTGTCTCGTGTTGAGCAGCTCACATCTCACTGTCCTGCAGCCTGGGCTGCTTCATCACTGTCAGCCCTAACCCTCCTCCGCCATGTGACGCCTGTGTCTGACTCTGCTGCCGCTCATAGCCTGACTCTGACTCACACTGGAAAGGGACAGGCTAGCAGGCCCAAGGTATAGTACATGAACTCATATGAATGTAGCTTAACCTCTAGGCATGTCGCTAACCTGGTCCGCAAAAGTTGTGGTAGCTAGGAGATCGGTCCCTTCTTGGAAATAGGCTTGTCATTCTGAGTCGATTTGTTGATATTTGAAATTGAGGGGTTTGATTCATACACGTTTTTAGAGAATCTGGCAATATTGTGACACAGTTTACAGTTGTCATAAGGATGTAATCAGGAAATGGCTTTTCTTGTGTTGTGAGTTAAAATGTTCTTCTTGCTTATAGCAGATCAATTAATTTGGTCAATGATAATAGTTCTATGAAGCTCTGATTTACCTAGGTCTGTTCTGGGTAGGACCAGTAGGACCCTTATTTACAGTACAAGGCTCCTTGTCAGTGTAATAACATTGCAGATGATCTATTGGAACGACATTGATCCCAACGAGCACCCTAATGTTAAGCGCATTTCTAATGCATGCAGATTTCTGAGTGTTTCCCCTTCCCACCCAGGGATACTGCTGGTCAGGAGAGGTTCAACAGCATCACCTCAGCCTACTACAGAGGGGCCAAAGGGATCGTGCTCGTCTACGACATCACCAAGCAGGAAACCTTTGATGACTTGCCCAAGTGGATGAAGATGATAGACAAGGTGACTTGTTCCCCAGCCAAATAACTGTTTCGATCTATGTTGTTTTATGTGTGGGGGAGGGGGGGGGTGAGCATGAAATGTCAGTGTACTCGGAGTGACGAGCTCTCTTCATGGGTCTCTCCCTCTCTGTTGATGGGTGTCAGTATGCATCAGAGGAGGCTGAGCTCCTGCTGGTGGGGAACAAGCTGGACTGTGAGACTGACCGCATCATCACTCGACAGCAGGCTGAGAGGGTGAGCCCACACCTTCAAACATACAGGAGGAGTCGCCGGGTAACTTTCGCCCAAAGATTCACTGCTCATATTGTTCAAAGCAGCCCTTGTGTCTTTCGGCGAGCTAGCATACAAGGTCAATAAACAAGAGAGTATGAGAATGCCTCAGATGCCAAGTCTACATTCCTATTGAAGGCCTTCATTACAGAAACAAGTCATTAAGATTTGTTGAAGAAGTTTACTCAATTTTTTGGTTACCATAATCTTTTTTTACTACTGGTCCAATTTGAATGTATATGCAGGCACTGTTGAAAATAGGAATCAGGCTTATTGTTGTTCTGTAACTAAACAAGATGTCTTTTCTCATATACAGTTTGCCTCGCGAATTTCCGGGATGCGCTTTTGTGAGTCTAGCGCCAAGGATAACTTTAACGTGGATGAGATCTTTCTAAAACTGGTGGATGACATTCTTAGCAAGGTTGGTAGCTCATGGGGCTCTCTTTTGATCTGGCTTTAATTTGGTACAAAACTTTCTGTTGCCTTATTTTTTGCATGCAATGCACAGGCTAAGGAAGATTCATTTCAAATCTCATAATGTAATATAGTTCCTCATAACTGCTTCCACTCATGTAATCATGAATCGTTACCCTGTTTAGTTTCTGCTGCTGTTAAAAAGATTGACGACACCATTAACCAACGCTTTCCTCGTCCTCTGTGCTATTTTCAACAGATGCCGCTGGAAATGACCAACAATGAGCTTTCCAACAGCATCCTGTCTCTGCAGCCTGAACCGGAAGTGCCTCCAGAGCTCACCCCTCCCCGCATGCGCTGCTGTTGAGTGGACCCCCCCCCCCATTGACCCCCCCCTCCATTCTACCTGCACATGCAGTGAACCATTCTGGCCACCAGAGAGTAGCATCGAGCAGCTGTCTGGAATTGTGAGAGTCAGTGGCTGCTGCAAGAGGCTCAGTGTCTTCACTTGATTTGCCCTCCTAATTCACCTGTTTTCTGTAGCTGAACTCTATAGCATGTACGACAGACAACACACACTAACACCCACCACCCCTACTGTCCATCCTTGCTCCTGACTACCTCAAGCCCAGGACTGTTCAGTTAGCTGGGCCTCCCCGGTGCCTTCCAGGTAGAGAGCCCTTGGTACCCACTGCACATCCACACTCATGGGGGGCCATAGAGACAGGAAACATGGACTCCTTATAGAGGGACTAGGACTGCTTCTCTTCCTGCGTCGTAGAAACGATTGAAAAGCACATACACTACGTTACATTTAGTCATTTAGCAGACGCTCTTATCCAGAGCGACTTATAGTAAGTACAGGGACATTCCCCCGAGGCAAGTAGGGTGAAGTGCCTTGCCCAGGGACACAATGTCATTTGTCACGTACTGGAATCGAACCGGCAACCTTCTGATTGGTAGCCCGATTCCCTAACCGCTCAGCCATCTTACCCCCCCAACCCTGACGTTAGATTTCGAGTAACTCATGTCTCTGATCGCTACAGTTCTGGGGGTATGGAAAAGGATGCTTATATCGCACATCTCTGAGAGCAGGTTATTGGACTGCTTGTAGATACAGAGGTTTCACACTTTAAGAGTTATTAAACTAAAAGTAACTGCTTGGAATAGGGCAAGATAACGTGCAGATGTTGTTTTATTTGTGATTGAAACAATTATGTAAATATATTTCTAGATAGCCCAGCTGATTTTGGCTGGATTCCATTGAAGAGGTTTGTGTGCTGAATTTTTACGTGTGTATATTACTGGCCAATAGGAAATAGCCTTGAAGTGGTTGTCAGTTGCATCCTTTTGCCTTACAGTATTAGTGGCTGGAATGGTTCATGTCACATTTGTATCAATTGTAATGTTTTGCACTACAATCCATTATAGCTAGTTAAGCTGACATGCTCAACTGTTTAGCAGACAGTGTAAAAAGAATTACAGTTGTACTTAGTCTCGGTAGTTAATGAAAACAAACTTGTTTAAATGTTGGACCTTTTGAGTCCCTTCATTTTGGGCAAACAAGTGTAGACGCAGATGGGTCACGTAGTGATTAGGGGGCATTGTGGCTGTGCTCAGAAATAGAATGGTCCACAATACTGCACTGGTGGAATCCTGTATACAGACTGCAAACATCCTGTTGGTGGAGGAGTACACTTTCTGTTTCTAAACTAATATTGTCCAGTTGATCCTTTTGGTTATCCTATTTTTAGATGCCACTGTGAACAGTCCTTAGTCGTTGTCCGTCCCCCCGTCCCCCCCATGTTATTTTTGGAACATTCAGAGCTACTGTTTAACACGGTCCACATGTATTGGAAGTATGGCAATACAGGGGTACATTCACTTTAGAATTACTCTGGATTTTGGTTGGATTATATTTCTGGGTAGTAGTCTTAATTCAGACGTTGTCCTGAGACCCCTACATTAAAGCAAGTGGGACAAAAAGAGCAAATCACAATTCTAGAATTTTCGGGGTGTATTTGTATTTCAAAAATACAGGGTTGTGTTTTGTTGGGATGTCCTACACTACAGCACAGTCTGTGCCCCTAATCTGTGCATGTTACTTGAGTATTATTTGAGCAAACAACTATAGGTATCAAAGCACAGCTCACATCAACTAAATATAAGTAATTAAAAACAGGGACTTTAACTTTGTCTTTTTTGTAAGTTCTAAACTGTGCTATGACTAATTATTTCACATTGTTATTTTTCAAGTAATACAGTATGCCTGATACTTATAACTGTCAAATAAGCAGTGGTTAGTTATTATATCCCAAAACATTATTGCTTTACAGAAAGACCTCCAATAACCGAATGTCTGTCCATAGCCAAGTATGAAAAGTGTATTTTAACTTCAATAACAAGAGTATTTGTTTTCCTTTCTTCTTTGAAAATGTGCTGGAGGCCTCTGAAGGACCTAGGTCAAATATGTCTAAACCTCTTTGTTCTTATGCAACACTTTGTGTTTGTTCATTAATTCATTCATCACTTGCTTTAACGTTTTGTGTTAAATGTTTTCTCAGTTTGTTGGGCTGAAATTTATATTGATGTACTCCCATTGAGAAATACAAGACATATCATTCTATATAATCTGTTTTAGAAACAAGCAGTTTCTGGATACAAACTAATATCGTAAATATCAGTTTCTCCACACCACATTAAACCATACAAGATGAAAGACTACACTTTTTATTAAACCAGTTTCAGATATTTGGAAACAGTTGACGTTTGCAAGGATTTGTGGTATTTATAACTAGTGGCATTCTCAAACTAATGATGTGCAAATAAAGTATATATTTATTACCCTAAAAGCTGTCTCACTATTTGTCCTAAACTTCCTGAGCGATGACATGTGGGGCATATGTTTTTCGTTGTGTGTGAGAGATAGAGAGAGAGAGAGAGAGAGAGAGTGAAAAAGGGAGAGTGAGAGACATAGTGTGAGGAAGGACATGCGCACGAAGGCGTGTCTGACCTGGTACCAAAAACGAGGGGTGTGTTTCGGTGTTTGTGGGTGACGAGCGCATGCGCCTTGCGCAGAACTACGGGCGTCAAGGCTCAGACCGCAGCAATTGCAGATTTTACATGTCAGATAGAAGTGTGAAAGGGCATGAGACGGGAAGCCGACGAACAGGGGCCCAGGAGGTAACGAAACCGAAGAATGGGGTATTCAAATCGGGGATAAAGAGAAGTCTGCATTTATTTCATTCCGGCTAAGCTTTGCAAGCAGTGACTGCAATCTGGTTCATCATTTTCCTTCTGATAAATCCATTTATTACAGGGATTCCTTCAAGGAGACAGCGCGGAGCCGGGCTAGAGGGGAGCACAATGACAACCTGGTGAATGTATACAATTGGATTAAATAAAGCAGTGCGAAAACGCAGTATGCGCATCACCAACCCGAAGTGATGAATAGCAAAACAGGGAAACAAGACTGTATTTGTGGTGTAGCCTGTCCAGAGTATTTTGCTGTGCTGATGATCGATCTATTTCTCCATCATCCTCCCCTTGCCGGTGTTGGAATATAATGGAGAGCTCCAATGGCTCTGGCAGCGAAACCAAACCGCAAAACCACCAGTTGGAAAAGAAACGGTTGAACAGAGCACCTTCCCCGGCAAGACCTTTTCTGAAGGATGTCCACTCCCGGTCGCCTAAACCACCTGCAATTGTACCAAAATCCCCCAAATTGAATAAGCAGCAATCATCCACAGTGCCCTTAACCAATCGCAGCTCCAGACGCACCATAACTGGAGCGAAAGACAAACCAGCAACGGTAAAAAGTAACATCAAGTCCTCTGTCACAAAAAAGATAATAAAGGTCACCCAACATGCAGCACTTGAGCCTAAAATCGCCAGCAAGGGGGACAGCAGCAGTCCTATCCTCGTCAAAGGCAAGAAGGGAAAATTAGCCTCACTGTCTCATAGTCCGTTTAGCCATGACTCTCCAATACGTGTTCCAACTGGTGCTACCCTCGGCAGGGTTAGTCAAACTGACAGCAGCTCAGATTTATCAGATTGTCCTTCGGAACCGCTGTCCGACGAGCAGAAGCTCGTTCCGGTTGCTAGTAGCGATGCAGAGTCGGGCACCGGCTCTGGCAGTGACCGGGATCAGGTGGGAGCGGATAATCCGCTGCAGGCAGCATCATCCTCAGAAGCTACCGGAGGGGCTGTTGCTCCATTGCGCGTAGTGGAGGCTGGCGCGGCGGCGGCTTCTCAGGCGAAGGGAAGCATGTCTCATGCTCAGCACAGCACAGGTGCACACGGAGAGAAATGTAAACAGGAGAATCCATCAACAAGCGCACAATTTAAACTGGAAGGAAGCAAGTATTTAATTGAGGAGGATTTGCTAAGGGAGATTGAAGATCTTCGTTCAGAAAACGACTACCTCAAGGTATAAACCAAATCTATTTATCTGAAGTTTGTCATAATATTGTGTTGCCTATGCATAGTTTCCTCCAAATTGACAGTTGTGGCCATGAAATGCATGTCAATTTGATGAAGCATATATCGTCTGCATCACCCATTGCAGAACATGGAATGTACAATTGAGTATCATCAATATCCTTTCGGGATTTTGCAGTATTTAGCGTTCGGATTTTATTAGTAGTCCACCAGTTAGATTCCACTTTTGGTTTGATGGAAACTAGAGGTAAACTTGACTGATTTGTAGGCTACCTACATTACAGTTATAACACCAATAGTACCATCAAGGTATTCTTAACCACAGCAATCCCAATTTCAGGATATTTTCCCTTGACAATGTTGTAGTTTCTAGTTTATGAGGATATATCTGCCCCCAGGATCCAGAACATTACAAAGTACCTTCTGTACATAAATGAAACATATTCAAACAAATTAGGCTATTTGATCAAGTTTGGAGGAGGGGAATAGAACAGGAGATGATGCGGCAAAGTATTTGCCATAATGTTCAAAGATGGATTCATATGCATGTCACCATGGGATTCTCCTAACTTGATCACAGCTCTGTCTCTGCAGCTCTCTGGGAAGACAAGAGAATTAATCAGCTTTACTGCCTCTAGTCATAATGGCTGTTTCCCCCAGGACTTGAGAACAGTCCCTTATCCCATGTGTTTAGGGTTCAAATGCATGCCTCTGTGTCTGTCTGTAAGCCAGATACATGATCCCACAGTCTTCATCCCCCACACAAGCAGACCTAACTCATCCCTTTTTGATACAGAGCAGAATCTAGATACTTTTGGTACTTTACGTCTTGTCAGGTTAAAGTTACACTCATAGCACCAATCAGTTATCCAGATATTCCCAGCCCCTGTCCTTCCACAATTCAGTTCCTCAGATGCTGTTAATTCTTTGATTGGACACATCAGCTCAGAGCTGCACAGAGTGTCACAGCTCATAAGACTCACGAGGATATGTTTTATTGGAGGAGGAAATAGAGACACACTCTAATTAACAAGCATGACACCCTTTATTAAGAGCACTGTGTGACAGACTCAGTCTGACTCTTTGCTTTTAACCTGTTTACTGATTTGGCTAAAATTAAATTGTCATCGGCTCCCCCACAATTGTGACAATTGGGATTTTCATTCATTCGGAATAAAAATAGATTCAAGTTTCAAGTTTTATTGTCAGGTGCACAGAACAACACAAGGTCAGACAGATTCAGTTCTCATCGTCATGCCCAGGTGTTTCCCTGCCTCTGATCTATGACTGTGTTTTTGTTCACGTGTCAGTCAAGCCGTGTGCTCTGTCCTCAGGGGAATTGCAGTGAACAGAATGAGCAGGGTCAGCTATCAGGATAGAGGTCAACTTCTCTACCCTAGAGACTTGAAACAAACTGCCTGTACACTATCCTCATCCTGGCCAGGCTTCTGTTATCTCTCAATGAAACATTCATACATGCTTGTGTTTTCCAGCTCGTTGTAGCTGGGGGTATAACACCAGCTCTTTGACTGAGAGACAAATGTGTCAACGAAAGCCTTAGTGTGACATTGTGACTAAGATGCACAGGAAGCGCACTGTCCCTACTGCGTGACGGCTTATCGCATTGCTATGCCATACTCACGTCCCAACTGCACCTGACTGTTGAGCTGTCCTCACCCCTGTGTGCTGGCCAGGATGAAGTGGACGAGCTGCGGGCCGAGATGGAGGAGGTGCGGGACAGCTACCTGGAGGAGGAGGTGTACCAGCTGCAGGAGCTGCGCCGCGAGCTGGACCGCTCCAACAAGAACTGCCGCATCCTGCAGTACCGCCTGCGCAAGGCTGAGCAGCGCAGCCTGCGGGTGGCCCAGACCGGCCACGTGGACGGGGAGCTGCTCCGCAACCTGGAGCAGGACCTGAAGGTCTGTCTGTCTGTGTGTGTGTGTGTGTGGGAGTGTGTGTGTGTGTGGGTGGGGCGCTCTGTGTGAGTTTACACAAGCGTGTTTGCATGTGTGTGTGTGTGCAAAGTGTGCATACTCATATTCCCCCGTATACACCTGTCTGTCGACGTATTCTCAGAGAGAGAGAGAGAGAGAGAGGGAGAGAAAGTGAGAGAGAAAGTGAGAGAGAAAGTGAGAGAGAAAGTGAGAGAGAAAGTGAGAGAGAGACATAGAACATTAATGGGTTTTGGGTTTTGTGCGTTATGTCCGTGCGACCACCCAGGTGGCGAAAGACGTGTCAGTGCGTCTACACAACGAGCTGGAGAGCGTGGAGGACAAGCGTACCAGAGCGGAGGACGAGAACGAGATCCTCAGGCAGAAGATCATCGAGGTGGAGATCTCCAAACAGGCACTGCACAACGAGCTGGAGAGGGCCAAAGAGGTACGATGGTAATGCGGTCTGTGACGATGATGAGGATGATGATGATGATGATGAAGCTAGTGATAAGAACCAGCATCATCTAACTGGCCATTCAGAAGTCAGCGTGCTGTACTCCAAACAGCTTTCAGCTGTTATGTGAGCCCATGTTTGTGTATAGAGTAGTATTCTGTCTGTATCAAATCAATGGAGATCATTGCCCAGAGCAATGAGGGTCACTGGAGTTAATCAACTCCATTGATCATTACATGGTTCCCTAAGCCCTTCAGGGTAGAGTTTGATCAAATAGAAAGTTTGGGTATCTATCACGGTTCAATGTGTAGACACTCAGCCCTAGACCTTTTTGACTTTTGTTTATTATACGGCTAGTGTACGTGTCAACACTCCATCGTGTCTTTGATGTAGCTCATTAAAGGGTCTGTGCCTGGTTAAGACACGTGAAGGAGCAGAAGATGCGGAGAAGCTATTCTTGGTGATTGGGTTTATCTCCTTGCTTAAGCTAATGAACTGTGACACATGCAGGTACAGTGCTGTCTGGGAACACAGGGGAACGAGGCCAGAGATACACACACGTTCAGTGTGCGGTGGCAGTCAATAGTGTTGTTACTGTATCTCACCATAGGGCTGGACATGTTCCTATTCACTGGAGCAATATTCAGGTCCTCAAGGTCCGTCTGACCTGCCGGTGTCTGACCTTGCGAGGATATGTCTAGGTTTGGCCTGCTGATGCAGCAAGGATTCATTTCTCCTGACTGCTGTTTGACGTTATTGACCTTTTCAGTGGTTTGTGAGTGGTGTGGATAGGCCACCCTGTGGGTGTAGTGAGTAGGTGGCACCCCCTACGACGTGGTGGCCTTAATCTGTACTTCGAGTTAACTTGGAGGGACAGCGACCAGAGCGAGAGACTGGCAAGCTGACACCAGGACCACAGGAAGCTCGGAGGGATGGATGGAGAGAGAAGGGGAGGGAGAGACACGGAAAGGCAGGGCTGTTCTAGTGCACTGAGCGATTGCAGTTTCTCCTCCACTCCCCTGAGGTTTGCCCCAGAAAAACACTGGCAGCCTCTGGATCTGCGCTCCACGCGTCACGTGACCACCGCTCCACTTCCTTACAAGAGGTGTTGATTTTCTGTGCATTGTCCAACATTCTCTAATTAAGCAGGACAAAGGTTCATATAATGATTTTTTCTATGTAAAGAAAAAAGCTATTTCTTCAGACTCATAAAGATTTTTCTGGTGTGAGGGATTCTTCCTATTTTTCTCAGGATTTAATAATGTATGCTTCTGGCTGCTGCATATTTTGTTTAATTCCCGCAAAATTCATTTTCAGTATTCAGTATTATAAATGTACTTGGCAGCAAATGTCAAATGCCTGATTCTAAAGTGTGATTTAAAAAGATACACCACACACATTCTTTCTCATTGAGAGGAGCACACGTAGCTGATAAGAAGCATGTTCTTTAGAAGAATGTTGTTGAACCAGACAAAGAGCTTACTACTTTCTCATTAACCAAGTAGCTGGAATCCATGCATTTGATTTTGACTCAGTCTCCTCAATGTTGAAACGCTCGACTAAAACTGTTCATGAGGTAGAGAAGTTAAAGAAGTTAGAAAGCCTAAGTAGAAATCCCATATTTCTGTGTTGAAATAAAATATAAGTGAGCTACAGTATACCAGTGAATATGGGGAGTAGAGTAGAGAGAGAGAGATAAGAGAGAGAGAGCTAAGAGAGAGAGAGCGAAGAGAGAGACAGCTAAGAGAGAGAGAGAGCTAAGAGAGAGAGAGAGAGAGAGCTAAGAGAGAGAGAGAGCTAAACTGAACTGAGTAGAGTAGTGAGAGAGAGCTAACAGAGAGAGAGAGAGCTAAACTGGACTGAGTAGAGTAGAGAGAGAGCTAACAGAGAGAGAGAGCTAAGAGAGAGAGAGCTAAACTGGACTGTGGGCCATATGCTAGCAGGTGCATTACGCTACAGTAACTCCCCACCCTGTCCCTGTCCGTGTGCTATCTGAGGGAGCACAGTGGGACTCTGGCTGAGGGATTGGCACCCTGGCTTGGATTAATCCAACAAGAAGGCCTGGTTATGAAACGGCCTGGCGTGTTTCAGAGCCGGACGCTTGTGGGGGGGGGAAGAGGAGGACAGGCGTGCAGTCAGATGGCTGTGGCGGCCTGTCAGCCTGGGACACAGCTACAGCTTACCAGCCTTTTATAAACTGTTTAGGAGAGCCGGTGGCCACGACCGTCTGTTGTAGTGAGTAGCTGGGCATGTTGCAGCTGCTGTCTCCGCGTGGTGGAGGGGAACACAGTAAACAGGGAAGGAGAGGATGGTGGAGTGGTTTAAATCATGTCTTTCGCCTTTCGAGAAAGCCTTGCCGATGATGCGTTCAATAAAGCATCGCTGACGCGAAGTCATATCACTAAGAGATTCAGATGATTGATTACTTGTTATCAGAATTCAAAGATTTGCCGAGCCTTGATTCAGCAGAGTCTACTACAGCTTCAGCAAACAGTCCTGCTCCTTGTGTGTCGGCACCAGTCGGTCAGCATGGCTGCACCAACACCAGGAAACGCTAGCGTGTGACATACAGTAACTGCAGTGACAACATCAATAGAGAGGGAAAATACTCTTGGCTGCTTTGCTTGATAGCAGTGACCCACACTCGTGCGTTCCTTTACGGCCACACTGTGTAGAGAAGATGGAGTTTGGAGTGTCAGCAGATCCTGGTTCCTCTCTGCTGCTAGAAGGATAGCAAAGAATCTCATTGACCTAGTTAATGTCTTTTCTCTGACTCCACCAGTGGAGGAAGAGCGAGGGGAGGAGAGGAGGGTGAGAGCAGCATAGGGAGTGTGCTACTGTAAGAATTTACTGCAGTGACACACATCCATAGGAAGCTGTGAAGAAGTCCCTGCTGACAAGACTGTATTCTCTAGTGACTCTGGTGGGATGGACACTGTCATATGTGCACAGAGCACCTAGGTCAGGACAAATGACAAAGAAAAGGATTTGGCCTAATCCATTCTGTATGAACCCAGTCGTGTCCATATAAGGATTTACGTGTCCTTTGATTTTAAAAGCCCTTTGAAAAAAATCGATTTGTAATATTTTGCATGAATTTTTTGAAGTGGGTGAACATGTTATCGCATGCAACCTCAACAACACTAACTCATGTTCCCTCTCTTTATCAATGAAACAGACCTCACTCTAATCCCCGAACCCACTCCAGCGGTTTAGGGGATGAGACGAATCTGTTCTCAGTTAAACACATCTGTCAGAGACTCCTCAGCCCAACCTCTATGCCAGAAGTGTGAAATGTCTGGCTGCCTTTTTGGATCCCCAGAGCTGATGTTTATGGTTCTAAATTAAATAAATCCTCAACCAGTCTTGGATAATCCATCAGATTTGCTCCGAGGTGGACACCCAAGCCAAGCAGAAAAATAGATTAATGCAATATGAGCGTTTAATCTGGTCTAAAAAGATGTAATCATATTTCAGAAGAAAACATTTCTATAGGAAATGGTATTTGCGCTGAACATCTCTGCAGACTGCACACTGAGAGCACAGGTGAAACCCACTGGAAGAGGAGCGGACAAATTCCTTGCAGTTTTCCCCCATCACAGATCCTCCTCTCCTGCCAATGTTTCTATAACCGCAGATATCCTATGGTGTCTCTAAACGGATTAGAGTATTATGCAGGAGTGGTGACAGTATTTTGGCAGACACTTGTCTGCCCTGAGTCACTGTGTTTCCCAGCTCTTTCCCAGTGAAGCGTCGTCAAAAATGTGCGGTGTGCTCGGATAAGGATGTGCTCGACAACATCGCAGGACATGTTCAGATGGAGGGCCCTGCTTAAACTGTGTGGACGAGGACAACGCATCGTTTGACTTGGCAGGAGCTAGCTCAGTAGGGCTGTCTCTGTGCTCTGGCCAGCGAGGGTCAGGGGAAATACTCCTCAGAGACCAGGAAGAAGCCAGGGCGGAGGAAGAGTTCCAGCTTCCACTGAAACAAATTGCTCTTGCATGTCCTCTCCTGTAGCACAGTGCAAACAGGATGTGGAAGTGTACTGTACCTTTCAGGATAGCTGATCATTCATTTTGAACAGACTGCCTCACTGTCTGATCCATACAGATTCCCTCACGGAACAGAGATCCAAGGATGGACTGCAGCTTGTTCTCTGTCAGAGCTGGTCCTGTACAGAGGACTGGCAGAGCAGATGTGTAATCAGTGTTTTCTAGGCTTGTTTTGTTGCAATCAAGAAGCCATCATTTAATAACGACTTCAGCAATAAAAAAGAGACGTGCCTCCCTGGTTGAATGCTCCACAGCTACAGTCTCACTGAATATAGATCAGATAGACTTTCCAAACAACACAGGATATTCCGAAGAAAACAACAGTAGATAAGGTCAAGGTCAGTATTGCCCCACTTGTTTAACAGAGTTAATCCAACAACTGACATTGAACCTGGTTACCCTTATTTACTAAGCCCTGTCATTAGAACTATATGTGCCAGGCCATCTCCTGTCCCACTGAGCCCTATCTCCCCCTGGCTCTAACCCCTCCTGAGCCACCTGAGCAGGCAGCTTGGGGCTGGAGGAGCGTCTAAGCCATCTGTCTCAGCGCTCTGGACTCCTCACACGTCACAGGAAGCCTAGTACGACTGATCAATACAGCCCTGGGGACTGCCCACCGTCCCACGTCCACTAGGAACATCCACTTAAGCAGGTTCCAGCCCAGGATGTGGGCCACCATCTGGGCTGACGGAGTGGCTCTCTGGAGGAAAGCGGAGAGGTGCTGCCACCTGAGGTCTGGGGGTTGGTTGTGACAGTGGTCCTCGGGGATGGTACAATCTAATTCATCCAGCTCTCTGCTGGCCTCCTTCCTCCTGCCTGGGAAGCTCAAAGCAGGCCCTGCGTGTGGAGCCGTCAGCCCCTCCCACTCATTACTGAGCCATTGTGACCCGTTTGACACAGAGGAGGAGTGAGAGAGATGAGGGGAGGGGTACGGGGAAAGGAGGGGCTCATTATGAACCAGCTGGGCCCCCTCTTTTCTCAGCATCCCCCCCTCCTCTGCCATACACACACACTCTCACACACACCAATCTGGCAGATAGGAATGAGGGTACATTGTCTGGCTGTTGCCCATTAGTGGGAGAAGAGGCCTGTCTGATGCCAGAGGGGAAGAGTCCTGGGCCGGCTGTGTGGAGCAGGAGATACAAAGATACACCAACATTTATATTGATATACTAATAGAGCTGTAGATTTTGATTCATAGATATAGTATAGGCTTTATCACTTTAGACATGTGGCTAATGACCACTGGTTTAGGAGGAGGGCTCTTGAAACAACAGGACACATGGTAATTATGAATGATTTACTGGGCCCCCTGTTGTCTTTTAAGTAGCTTGAATCCCTAACTCTGTGTTAATCCTGGGCTGAGGGTAATTAGTTGCTGATAAGTTCTCAGTTAAGATCTATTAATCAACAGAAAGATGTTTACAAAAAGAATGGTTTATTATTATGTAGTAATGGGCAAAGCTAGCTCAGGCATCCGGGCGTGTCATGTCGTCAGCCCGGATGCCTCACGTGATCACACAGGTGTGTTTTATGAAGCTCTAGGCCTCCCCCTTTAGGGACCATGAATGGCAGCATGCAGTCACAGACCCGGACGTTGTGTTTATTGTAGATTGGGATCTTTTATGGCTTTATTTATTATTTTATGTTGTTGGTTTGGCCTACAGTCCATCGAGATACATTGCTATCCAGACTGTTACTGTATGCAAAAACATGATCGATGAAGAGAATCTACAAGGTAAATATTAAAACATCTGACACATCACTCGATGCAGTGGTGACTTTCAATACCTGCCTACTTCTAATAAGACCTGATTAGATCATCCTTTCAGTGACAGAGTTTAGAGGAGCTTCCGGGTTTCTTACAGATGCACAGGTGTTATGGCAGCAACAGTAGGACAAGCGTTATTTGCCTGAGGGCTGGAGTCAGAGGTGACTCCTTCCCTGGCATGAAGAACAAGGGATGATGTTTTCCTCCATCTCTCTCCCTTTACATGGTTCTCTATGTTAGAGCAGTACTGCGGCCCGCTGGCACCATGCCAACTGCCATCCCAGAATACTCAGTGGACCTGCTGGGTAACTTGTCGACAGATGACAGATGGCAACTTTCTCCCTCCTCCAGGGTTGTCTGTGCCCTGAAATCATTTATAGCGGTTAGTGTTGCTCAGCAAACTCGACATAAACCGACATAGAGTGACTTGGGCATAAAGGTACATTTATAGGTTTGGTTTAGACTTAACTTGTGGGAAGTGAGATGACCTTTCATTAATACCTCTTTCACAGATGAAGCACACAGATGTAGCTGGCCTACATCCATGGATTCTGAATGAGATGGCTGTGTGTCATTTAAGAGAAAGACAGAGTGGCGGGGCATCCTGTGCCCCTTGTTTTTATAGCAGCATCATCCAATTAGTCCCGCCCCCTCTCCCCCATTGGGCCTCACCAGGAGCAGCTCTCCGGGAGGTTGCCAGTTTCACTCTCCTTATCCCTCTATATCAGAAGGTGACGAAGGTTGTTAAGACCACTTTAAATGACATAAATGGCTCTATCAGGCTTTGAACAGATCATTTGTTAGAACAGGAGAGTATACAGTATGGTAATATAAAAGGCTCTGATGTTTCAAGAAGCCCACCCGTTCAATAACTAATCACCTCAGACTCTCAGTCTCAGCTCGATAATAGGTTAATGGATATTTAGAATCAGACGGCCTATTTTGGCCAGCTGTTCATCTTATGTCCCCAGTGTCCAGTCCTTATACTTCCCTCCTTCTAACAGTCCCGTCACCATGGCAGCCGGTGATGGGCAGCTCAGTCAGGCGTTGAGTCATTAGTTACTGTGAGGCTTAGAGCAGGCTGGCTTTATAACTGTTCACTGGCTGGCTACTGTTACTGATCTGTGGGTTTGTTACTGAAGTGTGTGTGTGTGTGTGTGTCTGTCTGTGTGTGTGTGTGTGTTCACATGCAAAGGCACATACCGGCACAAATGTGTGTTTGTTGTGCATACAAATGTGCGGACTAGAGGGGACGAGAGAGCGGTGTGCAGGTGCCAGCTCTGCCCCTGTGTTGTGGAGACACAGCAGACACAGGAGCTGGCTACAGTAACAAAGACAGCATTTACAGTAGCTGCACATCCGTCTGTGGTGGCAGGCCTGCTGATGGTGGCTGCTTCCACTGTACCCCTATCTCTCTCTCTCTCTCTCTCTCTCTCTCTCTCTCTCTCTCTCTCTCTCTCTCTCTCTCTCTATCTCTCTCTCTCTCTCTTTGTCTCTCTCTGTCTATCTCTCTCTCTCTATATCTCTCTCTCTCTATCTCTCTCTTTGTCTCTCTATCTCTCTCTCTCTCTCTCTCTCTCTCTCTCTCTCTCTCTCTCTCTCTCTCTCTCTCTCTATCTCTCTCTCTTTGTCTCTCTCTCTCTATCTCTCTCTATCTCTCTCTCTCTCTCTCTCATTCTCTCTCTCTCTCTCTCTCTCTCTCTCTGTCCTCTTACAAGGGGACATGCTGATCATAGCGCTAAATGAGTATTCAAGATTACACACACATTCACACATACTGGTCTATCATAAGAAAGTAACTGATACTACATGCTACATGATACTACGTGCAGGTTCTTTTTTATCTTGGTAGGAATAACGAGGAGGCTATTGCTAGGAGGAGCGTGCGTGCGTTTCAGTCCTTATCACATTGCTCATGGTGGCTAATTATACCTTTTGTTTTGAACTGTTTAATTTAGGATCATTACATGCTTGGTAGATTGCAAAAGGATTTGTATGCAATTTGCACTTCATTGCAAATTACTTTTATGTTCTTATTTCCCTAAACAGTGATTAACAACTGTGTTTGTATTATGTCCCTTGCCAGTTGGCATGGCTGTTTCAAACTGAGGCCAGATAGGACACTTACGAGGCAGTGTTGTTTCCGAGAACTCTAGAGTTCGGAAAGAGTTCTGGTTTGGCCGAATGTGAGGGGAAGCAGCCTGACAATCAGACTGACGTCCGAGCAAGCTCAGCAGAGAAGAACACTGACCCACACACTCACATGTGGACACACACACTCACACACAAAGCTATCAAGTCTGCTGTTTAATTGCTGCAACCACGCAAGAATGTGTCACAGGGTGTGGTCCAATGGGAGCGGTTGTCTGGAAGAAATATCCATATACATCAACAGTATGGCATCTACCCGGGTTCTTGATTTGAAGCAATAATATCCACTCTCATATTAAGGGAGGCAGATTTATAAAGAATCAGGGGAAAATCTGACAGCAGTCTCCTGGTGGCTTTTGCATAGTCTCTAAAGGCCAGAGAACATCATGTTTTTGATAGAGAAGAAAACATAAATTAGGAAAATATACTGTAGGGAAGACTTGTAGCAAATTGTGTAGTTTCACATTAAACTAAAAACTATTGCGACAACATGTGGATGTCAGGGAAACAAGATATACAAGCATTAAAGCATGTTAACAACACGGTAGATGGGCCAAAGTTAGACCAAAACCGCCATGCTAATGACTGGGATTAACATATGTAGAAAGTATGACAATTAGCATTCTGTATACATTACCACATTCCACATTCATCCACGTCTACTAAGAAGGTTGTGCCTTGGAGCAACAAAGGAAACATGAACATTTAAACAGAATGCTGTTTATGTGTAGCCCAAAAAATGGTGTCTTCATCAAGCGAAAGGTCTGTATTATTTATTGATAAGGTTTTTATTTTTACAACCAACATGCCTTGGTTTTGAGGGTTCTGCAGGATAGTGTCGAGCTAGAGGTGCCATGCTGCGTCTGTTTATAAGATGCTCACGTCCGCTGGGGATTGCCTGACATTGCAGTGACCTCCAAGTGCTGCTTCCAGGCTGTCTCGCTGCTACACACTTTACACACATACACACACAGACGCACACACATCACACACACAACACACACACAGACACACACACACCATGCACAGAACATCTGACGCACACACTTTACTGGATTAATTTAATTCAGTTAGCTTTGACTGGTTTAGGTATTTTTAAAATACCCCTGTCACTGCTATTCTCAGAGGCTGTCATCCGCTTCAGCCAGAGCATTTTGTAGCCCAACGGTGCCCTATCCAACAGGGGAGTTCAGTACACTAGGGAAGCCACGTCTGCCCTGGACAGCTTATCCGTTTGCAGTATAGGCCCATTTACACTATAGGCCGGTGCTGGTGCTGTAGATTAATAGCGAATGTAAAAGAAGCAAAGCGTGCTGACAAATCACTGTGTAGTGTGAATTTGAAAGAGGCCATGTTTCCATAGAGACACACACGGCATGTTGCCGTGTGTCTGTAGTAGTAGTCCACTCTGGTGTGATAATGTGATAAAGGAGAATGCATCACTGGCTCTCACACGTGGTCATAAGGAAAGTTATAGAGTGCTTCTTTACCAGCTGGTCTAGCAAGGCTATTTTCTCAGGTCATTCTTGCTTGTATAATATCTGTGTGAACGTTTTTATATGGTCTTATCCTTCCACGCTCTATTGCTGGTAAATATATGGTTGTGCTGCAATTATAAATCAAGGCTTTGTCAGTGATGTAAATAACCGTCCGAGTCCCACCCGAGGAGTCGCGACCCTTCCTTTACTGTGTGATGTCACCCTCGCTGGTCACACCGCACTTCCTGTATAATGTCATTACTGGCAGCAGAAGCTCTATTTTACACTCCACACACCTTGCCGTAAACAAACTCATAGGTCAAGCTGTTCAATCTGATACAAAATAAATAAACCTTGCTTCCTTTCTTTCCTTTCTGTCCCTCCCACGTTGGATGCCCTGGATGTGTTTTTCTTGTGATGTCACAGCAGGATGTGACTTGGCCATATTTTTCAGTATGCATCAAAGCCTAATGTAAGACTCTTGAGAGGCTAGATGAGAAAAACGATCTGGTAAAACCATTGAAGGGCTAGCACATCCATGCATTGCATTTAACATCCATGGAAGAGAATGTTTGAACTGGTGCAGTGTTGGACTGTTTCTGTAGTAGTTTGCTGAACCTGAAGCCCATTCTCTGTGTTGCAGGAGTGTGTCCCCTGGGTCCTATCTTTACCCCCTTGGATGGTTTTGCAATTCAACCAACCTGAATGCAGCTTTTGACAGCTCTGTAATGAAGTGGTGTCTTTGTTTGAAAAAGTGACTCCTCCACGTTATCCCAGCCAAGTGCACACGTACACGCATGCTGACTCTCTCACACACCCACAAACACACACTCTTCTTTCTGTTGCCATGCAGGCAGAAAAGCAGGCAGGCGCAAAGGCAGGCAGGCAGGCAGGCCCAGCTGGTGCAGGGTGCTTGTCTGGTGAGGCTGGTTACAGTCCCCTGGGCCCTAGCCAGACTGGTGGATTAACAGACTGTAGTTATACAGCGATTACCCCAGGACTCAATGAACCGGCACTGTGGGCTTTCTGTATGTCACAGCCCCCCCCCCTTCCCCTACCACCTCCTCTCATCTTCTTCACCCTTTCTTGTCCCAATCTCACACATGGCTCATCAAAGGCATCAGGAGGGTGGGGGACTGGGCTGTGTGTGTTTGTGTTGGGTTGGTAACAGACAGCAGATTGACCAGGAACAGCAGATGACCTGAGGGGCCAGTCTGCCCACCAGTGATAGGAGCATTGGTAATGATGGCTGTGTGTTCATTCACACCATTGTTCATTCACACCATTCAATGCTCAGTCACCGTCTCAGTAAAGCTGTTACAGTTGTGGTTTGTGGGCATGAATGTTCATGTATTTCATGGTCTCTGTTACTTGTTTTGCAAAGTCAACAATTATAATCATTACAATGCTGTAGAACTATGATAGCTCTACAGTATATCAGTAAAGCGAGATTCCTCGCTCATTCATACTCCAAATGGATCATATTTGGTGATTATTTGTAAACGTAAACCAAACTAATTTAATTAATGACAAAACCCTTGATGTGCAAGTGGAGGGCATACCCCATATTTTGTACTTTGGTTGTGCTGTTGGTTGAGTAGACAGAATGTTTTCCCTTAGCACACTTTGTTGATCAGCTTTATGGTGAGAATGTGTTAAATCTCTCCAATTACGATGCAATGGCAAGGCCTTCTTATCGAAAGATAAATCTTCATCTTACAGCTGGTATCCTCTCCATTTCACATCTTCATAGGACAGTTTGACCCCATCCATATTGGGATGTTGAAGTGTTCAGTGTTCTCTCCCGTTCTCCTCTTGTGTCTGGCTATGAATCTGGGTACAGCAGCCATAGGGGACCCTGGGAGTCGTAGTCTGGGCCTTAAGAGCTTTCTGTGAGATGCTTTAATCCGGTGTCTCCCAGGAGAGATTAGCCCAGAGCAGGAATGAAGGGCCAGTGTCAGGGATCCCAGACCTCACTGAGACCTCAGCTTCCGGCAGGCCATCTGATTGGCTGGGGGTGGGGGCACATTGGACACAAGACTGTTTCTAATACTGATAATACCAGCTAGCGCTGCGTGGCATCACAGTGGAACTATCACTTGTAGTGATGGAACTGATGGTCTCTTCTCTTGGCATACTAGAGACCTGTCTTTGTCTCACCTTAAGGTGCGTGGGCTGCTCAGTTCTACTCCACACTGCAGGCTTGCAGCTGAAGAGGTGTAAGCAATGAAAGTAGCTCTCTTTCACATGTGTTCCTTCTTTCTCTCGATGCAAAGAGAGGGAGCTCTCCTATCAGAGAGAGAGAGGGAGAGAGAGACATAAAGAGAGAGAGAGAGTGAGAGCAGACAGAGAAGGAGATGCGGGTAAGATAAGGGTTTTTTATTGCAAAGATGACTCTGCTGTATCGTATCAGAGTTGCTCGCTTAAAGCAATGCTGCCTTTCATATACCCATAGAATTAGCAAGTATTCAGAGTGTGGCCAGTAACCTTCCATTAGCGTTTGTGAAATCAAATCTACTCAATACCTTCCCACCATTCACTTTTTCAGACAGGAGACAAAAGCTTAAAGCGCTGGATGAGGAATCAGACTGGAGTGCCGAAAGGCTGGAGGCTCCTCGAGGCATGACTGTGGGTCAGACAATTCAGACTCAAGGAGAATACAGAAAGTGTGTGAGTGTTGGTGTTTTTAGCTGACACCCTGTCTCCCACCCTCCTCCCTGTGTTAGGACCCGTTTTTTTTGGGCCGTATCTAAGTGGGCTTTCCTTACTTGTAACCCAGCCAAGGAATGAGTCAACGTCCATCTCTGGGCAGAACAAGGTCACCCTCACATTTTCCATGTGTCTGGCCATAAATGATTCAAGCTGGCCGGCAGGACTATTTAAGTTAGTTCTAATGCTGCTTGGCGAGGGGACTTTTACAGCATGGTGGAGTTCCATCAGATGTGGAAATCGTGACACAAAGTTAGGTTAGCATTCAACAGAACAAGCTGTTGTCTACATGGAGGTACAATTATTCATGCTTTATAGCCTTTTAGGTATAAATAATTCTGGTGGTCATGAAGTTGAAGTTGCAGCACACTGCAGGACCATGTGTGTCCTGAGAGGGTGTGGTCACACAGGTCAGCAGGCGGGGTTGCCTAGCAACATAGCTGTCACATAGATCCTCTGGACCTTGAAATACCCTCACCAGCCATCTGGACCTGGGAATAAGGTTCACACTGAGGAGCTCAATATATTCATAGAGGATTGCCTCTCCCTTTCACTCTCCCCGTCGGCCTCGCTCTGTGAGTGTGAGCACGGTGTGAGTGCACATGACAGTGCTCTTCTTTACACGCTCATCATGCCTGTGTCACAAGAAAAGCAGTGTGCTAGCTCCAATTGAATGATTGTATTTGAAAATACGTCAGTTAAACCCCTAAGCTAGCGTGCGGAAGGACACTTTTGATCCAGGCTTTGCGTGCAGCCTCCAGTATTAGGACGTATTTCCCCATTGGACAGGCAGATGCTTAGCAGCCAGTATTGTGGATGCGTTGTGAACCGCTGAATCTGAGCCGGGATAAGACGCCTGTCACTCTGGGTCGTGGATGGAACTGTTGCTCCATACTGCGTCTTTAACATAGCAGGATGGAGCGTGGCACTGCACACGGCTCACTGCTCTCTGCTCTCTACCCTCTGCACACATCACAGGAGCAGAGCACTGCAGTTAAGCATGGGTCTGCAGAGACCTAAGAGACCAGTTGAGACCAGTTGAACTTGTCTTCATCTTGTCAGCTTGGAATATTCTGGTGACTCGAACCTTGGTGTGTTGGTCGTTTGTTTTGTAGGGTTTGTGAAACATGGTTGGACCATAGTTGCGCCGCAGTACAATCTAGATTATGGGACTTCCCTCATCTGACCCCCTGACTCAGTTGCGCAGGAAGCTTTCCATGACGACCAGATGGGTTGGATGGTACTGCCTTCATGAAGACGACTCTGTGCATTTATCAGAGACTGCCATCATGCCGTGTCATGTGATCTGCATTAGTAAAAATGCTTCCTTATTAGATTTGGCCTTTGACTTGACGATGAGAACATTATGTAACGCATCCACATTAGATTAGCGGCCATGTGAATTTATGCAGTGTCCCTCAGCCTGTAGAGTTATTGCATAATTCATTAGTAATGGCATGTGTCCATGTAATATGTACTAAGTCATATAGGAACCATCAGGATTAATTGCATAATTATTTGACAGTATTGCAGCTCCATGATCTTATTGTACACCGTAGTGTCATCAGTAGTGTTCTGGATCTGCTACTTCACTTTTGAAAAAACAGCATTCTGAATTGAAACCTGCTCACCTGTAATCTCTTAGTGGTGTAGTTGACAAGTTTCTTTTGTGCGATAATGAGTCCTCACATTTCTTTTGTATTCTTTTCAGACTGCGTTAAGGAGGAGAGGGAGCAGAGAAGCATTCAAGGACAAGAAATCCATTACCCAGGTGGGCCCTTCTCTACAATGTAACACTGCATGTGTGTGTGTGTGTGTGTTCAAAACGGCTTCACCCCAAACAATTCAGTCCGGTCAGCCCCTCTCTGTCCTCTCTCTCTCTCCTGTGCAGGAGGACAGTGCAGACCTCCGATGTCAGCTCCAGTTCTCCAAAGAGGAGTCCACCTTGATGAGGAAGAAGATGGCCAAGCTGGGCCGGGAGAAGGACGAGCTGGAGCAGGAGCTGCAGAAGTACAAGTCTGTGTACGGGGACGTGGACAGCCCCCTGCCCCTGGCCGACTGCCCCGGCGGGGGCCCCCACAGCACCCGGGAGGCCGAGCTCCGCCTGAGGCTGAAGCTGGTGGAGGAGGAGGCCAACATCCTGGGCAGGAAGATCGTGGAGCTGGAGGTGGAAAACCGGAGCCTGCGCTCGGAGAACGACGACATCCGCTGCCAGTACGAGAGGGACTGCTTCGGCCGCGAGCCCTTCTCCAGCGTGCCCTCCTCGCCGTACGGCGGCGACGCACTCGACTCAGCCAGCGAGCTGCGGCGCCACCTGCAGTTCGTGGAGGAGGAGGCGGAGCTGCTGCGCCGCTCCATCTCCGAGATCGAGGACCACAACAAGCAGCTGACCTCGGAGCTCAACCGCTTCAAGTTCGGCCCCGGGGTGGGCTCCGCCGGGGGCGAGGAGGCGGCGGGCGGAGAGGCGGGGCTCTACAAGCCCGGCAACGGCAACGCCGGGAGCGTGGTGTTGATGGAGGAGCTGAAGGCTGCCCGGATGCAGATCAACGAGCTGAGCGGCAAGGTGATGAAGCTGCAGTACGAGAACCGCGTCCTGATGTCCAACGTGCAGCGCTGCGACCTCGCCGCTCACCTGGGCCTGCGGACGGGCAGCCCTCGCGACGGCGACGCCGAGAGCGACGGCGGGCCCCGGGAGGCCGCCGAGGACGAGGAGGCGGGCCGGATGATCCTCCTGCACCCCAAGCGGGAGGGGCCGGTGGGAGGCGAGAGCGACTCGGAGGACCTGTTTGAGAAGACGGCCACGACCTCGGGGTTCGCCAGCGTCAAGCCCTCCGACGGCAGCGAGCTCAGCGCCGCCGAGCTGGCCAATCGCAGGAGAGAGGACCGCGAGACGTTCATCAACGTGAGGCGGGAGGCGGAGCGTCTCGGGAAGACGGTGGACCGGCTAATCACAGACACCGACAGTCTGATCTATGACGGCAGGCTGATTGTGACTGGCGCAGAGAGCCTGGAGGGCGTGGCCTTCAGGGGCGGGGATCACTCTGCAGGGGGCGGGGCCAAACCCGACTCCCAAGTCCTGGACACCATCAACTCTCGTATGAAGTCCTTCCGCACGGAGCTGCACATGTTCCTGGAGAAGGTGGACCACCTGGGGGAGGGCATGAGGGACAGGGTGGAGGACCTCTCGCCCATGCCCAACCTGACAGAGTCCAGCAGCTTCCTGTCTGGGGTCACCTCCATGTCCCGGGACTCTCCCATCGGAACCCTGGGAAGGGACCTCGTCACGGACTTCCAGGTAACCTCCACAATTTCCGTCGCCCTTCTCCCCTAATCCCGTACTGTATGCTGTCACCTGCTACATCCAGTTCTACAACTTTGGCTGCTTTTTTATTTTGCGAAATATATCATGAAGGTAGAAGCCCTGCCAGTATGGCAGCAAGCCTTTAGGATCTTAACATTACTGTGTAGATATTCCCATGACTGGAGCAGAAAGGGCGTTTTTTTGGAAAGCATGCAATATAAGGTATTGATTAGCCTCAAAATATGTTCACCTTGTTTCTATAGAGCCAATACATCCAAGATGTACTATTGACAAACTGGCAGTGAAACTAAAGTTGACATAATAGTCTGGTGAGACTTTAAAATGGCAGTAAAAAAGGTTTGGTTTGCAAAGTCATGTTAAACTGTTTGGCCGGTCCAGATTCACGAGCACTAGAAAACCCAAGGGCCTCTTTTTAAAGGTTGCCATTATTCCTGCTCGGTTTAAACTCATCCAAGTGAGCAGTCACTTGTACTAAACGTGATCCTAATGCAGCAAAGAAAGCGTGTGAAGAAGTTGGTTTAGTTAACGAGGTTACCCTCCAGACACCCTCTCCCCACACACAACGGTAGGCAGTTCATAAATACAATCAACAGTACACACTACAGCCCCTCTAGATTAGCACGTGGGGATGGTGAGAGACCATGCATAGCCACCCTCAGGCCCAACCTAGGGGGACACCCAGCAGCCCCTGCCCACACGAGCCACCCAGCTCAGCCCCACCGGCACCCACCAACACCCCCCCACCCACTGTACCCTCCACCCCCATTGCTTGGCACTGCCGCTCTTTGCTGCATCTACATCCGCATACCCATACACCCCCCCCCCCCGCGCGCGCGCGCGGCCCTGCCTGCCTGCCTGCTTGTGCCTCCATCCGTGCTCTCCTCCCTCCTGCAGCCGCCTGTCTCCCGTCTGCAGGCTCTAGGGATGGGGCTGGAGAGGGTTGGGGGGCCCTCCCCCCTCCCAGTAAGGCAGCTTCTTCCATTTGGCTTCTTTGAACTTTTTAATAGCAGCAACAGGTCTAGGTCTTGAGAAAACATCTCTACAGGCTTACTACACGATGCACTGCCGTCATTGCAGCCATTGACTGGCATGTTTGTCAGCTCTCATCATTACACACACCTGAAAGGTTTGTTAATGGTGTTACCTCTAATGCCATGAACAGCATCCTTCTTGGCCTGTGTAGAAGATGACTCCTGAACAGAGGTGCGGCTCAGATTCTGTCTACTGTGAGTTGCCAATGGAAGAACCCTGCTGGCTTGAAACCTGCTTTCTGTCCTTGTTTCATTGAACCTGCTGCCTAATATGAGTCAAAACACACTGTGCTCCTCAAAACAAGATTGTTCTTATCGTCACTAAGCACAGTTATTGGAAATCTATAAACCAGACTATCATTTGAAAAAACTGCTCTTTTCGATTCTCAAAATAATATGTTTGTGTTGAAACCGACGGCTCGTATTCCCTGCTTCAACCCTCTGCC